>NC_057864.1:338362824-338670681 GCF_019393635.1 Dromiciops gliroides | reverse complement strand
AATACTGACTTACAACTAGAACCTTCCCTTAACTGAGATGGGATGAAAGTATTGAGGAATTTTTTTCCCTTTGTATTTTTATGGGGTCACAACAGAAATTTTGGCTTCCTGTAACTGACCCGTTATCATGTGGACAAATGACAGGATGTTTTGTTAATAGTCAATAAGGTTTTATTAAGTACTTCCAATGAACCATGGCACTGTGCTAACTACTGGGGAAAAGCATAGTTCCTGCCCTCAGAGAGCTTATATTCTAATGCAGATGACATGTAAATAACTAAATAGATATATCATATATACAGAGTACATAAAGTAATTTCAGAGGGAAGGGACAAGGGACTAGGAGGAGGGTAACCAGGAAAGACCTCCTGAAGAAAGTGAGATTTGAACTAAGTCATGAAGAAAGCCAGGGAAGGGGCAGCTAGGTGGTACAGTGGATAGAGCACTGGCCCTGGATTCAGGAGGACTTGAGTTCAAATCCAGCCTCAGACACTTGACACTTACTAGCTGTGTGACCCTGGGCAAGTCACTTAACCCCAATTGCCTCACCAAAAAAAAAAAAAAAAGCCAGGGAAGCCAAGAGGCAAAGATTAGGAGGGAGGAGTATAGCTAGTGCAAAGTCAGGAGATGAAATGTCATGTTTGAGGAACATCAATCAAGCAAGCCAGTGATTTTTCCTCTAGTCCCCAATACAGTGTATTCTTCTGGCATGATTATTGATTGATTATCATGTAGTGAGCCAGTCTTAAGTACCTTGTAGAAAGGAATATTTACTAAGGTGGTGCAGTTAGAAGACAGTATAAAATATCCCATGAGTCTATGCTGTATTATTCAACATTTGCAACACAGGGGAAAGTGGGCTCAAGCTTAGAGAGTTCTTGTGGCAAAAGGGCCATAGTGTACAGTTTCTGATTGCTGGAAGTCCCTTTTTTTCTTTAATGGGGTACTTCAGAAGCCACGAATCTGCATCCAGTCTGTCCTTGGCTCCCAACACAGCCACTGCTGTCAGCTGATTCAGGGATACTATTAATATGCCAATGGGAAGATGAGAAGTCCTAAATCTTCCAATTTCTTCAAAGCCTATAGGGTCCTCCAGTAAAAAAAAAAGGGAGATAGAGGAAGGAAGGACCCAGATTGAGGCTAGAGCCAAGGCCTCTCTTTTGCCAACCTTATCCTCCTCAGGAGTTTTGCTGGAATGTCATGCTTGCTCTCAAATAATTTTGATTCTTAATTCACTTGATAATTTATAGACAACTCCTAGTTCAGGACCAGGGTTCCTTGGCCTATGTAGGGTCATTCCAAATCCTTTTTGAACTTAGTTTAAAGACTATGATTTAATTTTTTATTTTTTAAGATTTATTTCATTTTTTTTCAGTGAACAAAAACCTACTTTCTCTCCCTCTCACTTCTTTTCTGCTATTGGGGAAAAAAAAGAAAATAAAAACAGAAGAACATTGTACACGGTATCATCAACCTTATGTGTTGATCAACTGTGATAGACTAGATTCTTCTCACCAATACAACAGTACAAGAAAGTTCCAAAGGACTCATGATGGAAAAGGCTCTCCGAATCCAGAAAAAAAAGGTACTGTGGAATGTGCATGCTGATTGGATCATACTATTTCTTTTGTTTTTGGTGCTGTTGTTTTTCTTTTTTGAGGTTTTTCCTTTTTGCTCTGATTCTTCTCCTATAACATGACTAATGCAGAAATGTGTTTGATGCTATTATAAATATATAACCGATATCAGATTACCTGCTGTCTAGGGGCGGGGGGAAGGGAGGGAAGAGAGGGAGAAAAATTTGAAATTGGTCAAATGTTGAAAACTATTCCTACATGTAACTGGAAAATAATAAAAATACTTTTATTTAAAAAACAATTATGCATAGTTAAGGAAAAACAAATCCCCACATTTGTCACATACTGTGAGATTAAAATTAGATATTAGATCATAAATCTACCCTACTTAACCTTTCCCTTAATTTATCTCCCAGACTAGTAAATGGAAGAAGCTTCTGGTTTTCTAGATAGAGCTTTTATTGTATGGTAGTCACAAGGTGATGTTGATTAGAAGGATAGGAAAGTAGAAATACAATACAAATCGTCTTAATTCTAGGCTTAGTCTATATTCAGTATAAAACTCACCAAAAGCCGAAGGCCACCTTTGGGGTGAGCGACCGAGTCAAGCGCGTGCTGTTAACCGAGAGCCGGGCCGAGTCAAACTCCAGTCCCCGTCTGTCTGTGCAGCGCAGCCAGGAGACCAGCGGAGCAGGAAAAAAAGGCCCCACTTCCATTCTCTCCTTGCCTTTTAAGCTGGCACCCCGGAAGTCGAGTGCTCAGCAGGCAATCTGGCGTGCGTCGCAGGCGGACTGGTGTGCGTAGCTCATGCTGTTGGTCTCCTCCCCAAAAGGGTGGTCCTAAAAAAAACCTGGCGTCTCTCCATTATCTAACAGACTGTTAAAACCTTTTACCACAATACAAAAATATGTTTCATCTTATACCCTCAGTTTATCATCTCTCTGTCAAAAAGTGTGTAGCATTCTTTCTCATTCATCCTCTGGAACCATGGTTGGTCATTGAATTGATCAGAATTCTTAAGTCTTTTGTCAAAGTTGTTTATTTTCACAATATTCTTGTTTTATACAAATTGTTCTCTTGGTTCCATTCACTTCACTTTGAATCACTGCACACAAGTCTTCCCAAGCTTCTCTAAAATGGTCCCTTTAACTATTTCTCAGTACAAATAGCATTCCAATTACATTCAAAAACCATTATTTATTCAGCTATTCCCCAATTGATGGCTACCCCTTAGTTTCTTTGCTACCACAAAAAAGAGCTACTATGAATATTTTTAAAAATATGGATCCTTTTCCTCTTTCTGTATGGATCTAGTAGTGCTACTGCTGGGGCAGAGTATGCACAGTTTAATAATTATTAGGGGTATAGTGACAAATGAAAAAACTATGACTGAGACATTCTCATCTACTCAAAGTATCAGGACATATAATCACTTAACTTTAAGTAGGATTGGGGTGATTTGTTTGAAGAAATTAATTGACCTCACCCTTACATTTATGGAAATCACTTTGGCAGCTACATGGAGGGTGGATTGGAATAGGTTGAAGTAGGGAGGTCAACTAAAAGGGTATTGTAAGAGTTCAAAAGAAAAATGAAGAAGATCTGCACTAGGCTGGCAGCTGTGAGAGTGATGAGATTTGTCCAGGAAGTACTGTGAAGGTAAAAATGGTATTTGACAACATATTGGATATGTAAAATTGGTGTAGGTAAGGAGTTGAAGGTTACACTGAAGCTGTCTGCCTGGATGACTAGAGTGTGGTGATGTCTTTGACAATAATAGGGAAGTGTAGAAGAGGGAATGGTTTTGGGTGGAAGATAATGAGTTCAGCTTTGGACATGTTGAGTTTGAGATGCCCAGGGAATATTCAATTGGAATTGTCTAAGAGGCAAGTAGAGTTGATGTGATATGGTGAAGCCCTTTAATACTGAGGGACCAAAGATATACATATATATATGCGTATATATGAATGTATACACACATAAATACATATTTATTTATTGAAGTTGGGGCAACTAGGTAGCACAATGGATAGAGTGCTGGGTATGGAGTCAGGAAGACTGACCATAGTCATTTATTATCTGTGTGACTGAGTGCAAGGCACTTAACTCTGTCTCAGTTTCCTCATCTGTAAAATGAGCTAGGGAAGGAAATGGCAAATCACTCCAGTATCTTTGCCAAGAAAATTCTAAATGGGGTCATGAAGAGTCGGACATGACTGAATAACAACATTATTATCTCCAGCATTCACTGATAACACCCTGAACATTGATAGGAGGGGGAAGGGAAGAGACACTGGTGACCTCAGAAGGTCCATTTCAATTTTTTGACTATGAACCTCAGCAGGAATTTTTGTTCCCTGAAAAAAAAAGCATTGGGATAGGAACTGAGTCATCCCTTCTAGGAACTCCGTTTTCTCATTTATACATATAAAGGTTTGGGACAGTCTGATCTTTGAAGTCCCTTTTAGCCTTAACGATTTCTTACCATTTTCTAACTTCACTCCTATTAGTTCATCTGACTGACCACAAGATGGCGCCTTCTTTCTGGAAAAACCTTAATGCTAAACCAGCCTAGTCAAAAGCAACTTCTGGGCTGATCTTCCCTTCAGGAGTGGATTTGTTATAGATTACCAGAGAATGTCAAAGCTGGAATGCATCTTAACAACTTCCTTATTTTACAGTTCAAGAAACCAAGGTTAGGAAAGTTCAAATGATGCCTAAGGTCAACTACAGGTTTTGAGGGGCAGAGCTAGCCTTCGAACCTAGATTTACCATGATGAAAAAGGCAGTCCACCTCTAGATAGAGTTGTAGGACTCAGAGTGCAGATTGAAGCATATTTTCTTTTTTCTTTTCTTTTGAATATGGCTAATATGGGAATTCATTTTGATTGATCATATATGTTTGTAACAGGTTTTTGTTTGTTTTTTGCCTTCTTCATGAATGGGATAAGGGAAAATGGGGGGGGGCAGAATTCAGAACTGAAAATAAAATCAAATTGAATTTTAAAAAAACCTCCTAGGTCCTGTGCAGGATTTGACCTTGAATCTAGTGCTCTGTTTCAGGAAAGTAGACTTCTATATTCACTGTTCTCTACATGTGTTTGTTTTTTCTTCTTTGCAAAGATTATAGAGATTAGGACATATCTACTAGTTTGTAAATTAAACTAAAATACTATTAAGTGAAAAAAAGTGCTTATCACCTTGCATTGTATGGAGGAAATAAAGACTTGCCCTAAAAATAAACAAGCAAATGAAAAAACAAATAAATATTTGCCACATTGCATTATATTTCCCATAGGTCTGACTCATACTACTACTACTACTACTACTACTAATGACTTCATACTTCTGTAGTAAGCTTACAAAACAATTTCTTTTGAACAAATCTAGGTAGGCCATTATTAGTTCCAAAACTAAAGCATGGGGACTTGTTCAGGGTCACACAGATAGTGTCAGCACTGGCATTTGAACTCGGGTCTTCTAAATCCAAATATACTTTTTAGACTACCACCATGAAAATCCCTTAATAACCATACTTCCTTGGTAGGGAGACAGGGAAAAAGTGTACCACCTCTAATTGTAATAGACTGAACGCACACATATGTACATATATGTGCACACACATACACATAGGTATGTGTACATATATGTGTATTATATGTGTGTACACACACACATACACATATACACATATATGCCCTTTTTTACTGAAACTACAGGGTGGTCCCCAGAGAGGCAATATCTGATACCTTTCCCATTCCCAGGGCTTCCCCTCTGTCACCATGGCTGGAGCGTTCTAGGTCTCCTGGATTTTCCCATTCATCCTGTCCACCTTTGTTCAGCCCTCCCAGGGCCAGGAGAATTGATACCATCTCTGATTATGGGGCCCTAAACACTAATGGTGATGAATACATGTCTCTTTCAAGCAATATGTGGGCAAATAGATCCTCTTTGCCAATATTACCACCTACTGATGCTTGATGTACTATATACTATGAACCAAATGCAGTGCAGAATGAATTGGAAGCCCTTCAACAATGTTATGGGCTTCCCCTGAAACCATTTTGGAAAACAAGAACCAGGGCAGAACTCAGAAATCTTCCTGCCTTCAAGTATATATGTCTAGGTAAAGGTCCAAGTCTCAATTATTTGAGGAAAGGAATATCAATGGAAAGAAAAAGATGAAGAATCTAGAAAAAGTATCAGCCTTAAGGAGTTCCATTTCATATCAAATCCCAAGTTCCATACTTCTGTTGTAAAAAGTACTAAGCCCTAAATTCTTTTGTTGTTGTTGTTGTTGTTGGTTTTTTTTTAGTGAGGCAATTGGGGTTAAGTGACTTGCCCAGGGTCACACAGCTAGTAAGTGTTAAGTGTCTGAGGCCAGATTTGAACCCAGGTACTCCTGACTCCAGGGCCGGTGCTCTATCCACTGCACCACCTAGCTCCCCCCCCCTTTTTTTTTGGATGAGGCAATTGGGATTAAGTGACTTGCCCAGGGTTACACAGCTAGTAAGTGTCAAGTGTCTGAGGTCGAATTTGAACTCAGGGCCGGTGCTCTATCCACTGTGCCGCCTAGCTGCCCCCCTAAATTCTTCTTACCTTCATCTAGTGACTAGACCTATTGGGTACATAAATTAAATAGCCTATGGGAACTGTATTGAGTGATTTACAGTGTTTTGCCTAATCACAGGAGGAGCAGCTATAGGCAGTAAATAAACTGAACTATACATTTTCTAGATGTGTGTGTGTGTGTGTGTGTGTGTGTGTGTGTGTGTGTGTGTGTGTATGTAAAACTGCATTGTACCAAAGCCAGGTGGTCTTGCAGCCTTTAAAAAATATAGCAAGTACAGGGAAGAGAGAGGGTTTTTCCAAGGTGGGGGCTTGGGTCAGGCCATTCATATACCATAGATAGCAGTCAGTGCTTCCCTGCAGAGAAGTGGTGCTAAGGGTTACAAAGTGATCTATTCTCTGAGCCATAAAGAGTTTGGCACCCATTAGTGGGGTGAATATACATTATCACCAGGGATATCCAGCACCAGAACTATTGAATGGAATCAGAATAGTAGTTACCAACTGCCACCTGCTGGTTAAATAATTATAACAACAGGTTCATCATAGGGGGCAGAAGCTCAAACTCCCTTCCTTCCCTCCTTCCTTTCCCCCCCTTATATTTACAAGCTAGATAGAGGCTGTATAACCTACACCAGACAAGACTTTTACAGTAAGCAAGAAAATACTCCCTTTTAATGCAATCACAGATAGGGGGCCAATGAGAAAGTATTTGACTAGGGACTTAAATGCCTCTAGCCTAAATAAGAAAGTAGTTATACTAATGAGACCAGCAGATCTTGAGCCTGCCTAGAAAAAAATTCCTAAACTCAGCTTCAAAGAAACAACTAAAGATGCATACTCCTCTAAAGTTAGTTACTTATTATAAATATGAGTTCTAAAATGTTTCCTTTTTCCTATGAGATATCTAATTTCAAAGAGGGTTAAAGGCAGACTGGGGAACAATTCCAGTAATGGAGGGTTTTAGTTCTTAATTTTTTGCATTGGTTTAAACCTGCAGTTTAATTAGTGTAGAGAACCCCAGATGCAGATCAGCTAGCTACTCATCCTCAACTTATGTTCTTAGAGTGTTTCTTTAGGCATTGAGAGGTTAATAGCTTAACCAAGGTCTTATAGCTAGGATGTGTCAGACAGGGTTTGAGTTCAGATCTTAATAGTTCCAAAGCAAATCCTCTATCCACTATAAACAGTGCCATTTGAGCAATGGAGTGATGTCACCTATTTCTAGGGAGTCCAGGTATTGAAAGGAACTGTTTCAAGATTTCATTGTTCTAAGTGAGGGTCTCACAATAGTGAGTTTTAAGAATCATGGACCATAAATATGACTCACAGCCCAAGGTAGCCCAAGGAAGTCTCATAAGAGACTGATATTTAATGGTCAAAATACACCTAAAAATGTAACTATCTTTTATGTCTTAATGCACAGGTATATTTTACAAGTTAATTATTATTACTCTTGCTGATGAGGCAAGATCACATAATGCAGGGCTTCTTAAACTTTTTTTTTTTTTAGTGAGGCAATTGGGGTTAAGTGACTTGCCCAGGGTCGCATAGCTAGTAAGTGTTAAATGTCTGAGGCCAGATTTGAACTCAGGTACTCCTGACTCCAGGGCCAGTGCTCTATTCACTGCGCCACCTAGCTGCCCCTTCTTAAACTTTTTCCGCTTGCAACCCCTTTTCGCCTGAGAAATTTTTACACAACCCTGGGTATATAGGTATAAAATAGGTATACAAACATTTACTGCCAAAATTTTCACAACCCTCCACATATGGGGGTTATGACCCCCATAGTTTAAGAAGCTTTGACATAATGGGTAGGGAGCTAGCTTTGAAACCACAGAGATCTGGTTTTGAGTTCAGGCTCTGACCCATTCTAGTTATGTGACTTTGGGCAAGTTTAACCTTAAGAAAGGGGATGTTCTAGGCTGGAGCTTCTTAAACTGTGGGTTGCAACCCCATGGAATGTGGGGGTTGCAAAACATTTGGCAACAGTAAAAGATTATATGTGCATATTTTATATATCTATATACCTTGAGTCTTGCAAAAATTTCTCCAGCAAAAAGGGGTCGTGAGTGGAAAAAGTTTAAGAAGCCCTGTTCTAGACAACCTTCTAAGATTCTAAGTTGCAGAAAAGTGCTGGCTGGCATTTGGTAGAAGGATTTTCCTTACACAGATACCAATGAAATCACAAATCTCCTCCCTATACTTATCAGATTGATTAGTTGGCTAAATTAAACTAATCTTGTATTTGATAACCTTAGTAGACATAAATTGAAAAGATTCAACTGTCATACTATTATTTAAATCCATCTTCTCACTGAACATTTTTAATATGATTAGTTATAAATAATATAACTATCAAAATCAGTTTGACCCAAATGGAGCTGCGAGATTTCTGTGCTTTAAATTTTGCACTTGAAACAATGGAGGTAAATTTAAAAAAATATTTAGGTGCACCACATTTTTATCTGGCCTCTTCACCAAGGTGAGCAAAATGAGCATTTATTCCCTTTAAGAAATGGTTATGTATATATATATATATATATAAAAGAAATGGTTATGCATTCACTCATTCAATAAATCTCTGTTGAGCAACATCTATGTGTTCAGCTAGTTACCATAGAAGATGTAAAAAAAAATCAGTTATAGTACCTGCCCTCATGGAGTTTATAATCTAGTATCACTATTTATACTGTTAGTAGAATTTCTCTTTTATTTTTATTTTATTTTTCCCACGAATTTCTTTCAAATCTTAGTACTAATGATGATTTTCAATGGCTAATTTATTCTAGAAGTTCTTAATCTGGGGCCCATAAACTTGTTTTTTTGTTTTTGTTTTGGCAGGGCAATGAGGGTTAAGTGACTTGCCCAAGGTCACACTACTAGTAAGTGTCAAGTGTCTGAGGCCGGATTTGAACTCAGGTCCTTTTGAATCCAAGGCTGGTGTTTTTTCCACTGCGCCACCTAGCTGCCCCTATAAACTTGTTTTTAAAAAATATTTTTATAATTATATTATAATTGGTATCTTTTGTAATCTTGTGTTTTGTATGCATCAAAAACATCACCTGAGGGCAGCTAGGTGGTGCAGTGGATAAAGCACCAGTCCTGGATTCAGGAGTACCTGAGTTCAAATCCGGCCTCAGACACTTGACACTTACTAGCTGTGTGACCCTGGGCAAGTCACTTAACCCTCATTGCCCCACCAAAAATAAAACAAGAAAAAAAAAAACCCATCACCTGAGAAGCATTTCACAGGCTTCTCCAGACAGCTAAAGGGATCTATGATGCACAAAAAAGATAAAGAACCCCTGACTTATGCACAACAATATTTATGCCTCTCAATAAACCCACTATGCTCTTGAGAGCAGAAATTGGTTCTTTTCTTTTCTTTTCTTTTAAACTTTGTAGCCAAAGTGTTTTAGCGTAGTGCCTGGCATATAGTAGGAAGTTGTTGAATTGATTGATGGAGTTCTTTTCTGATTCCTCATCACAGCTTGGAGGTAACCCTGGGTTCTTGAAGGCTCTATTTGTGGGATATAAAGGCTAGCAGGTTCTACAAAGATGGAAAGGCTTTGAGCATTGTTCCAGGCAACAGACTATTTGTCTGCAATTTTGAGAATCAGCCTCATAAAGTTTGAAGAAGCTCATCATCAGAGCCAATCATGTCATGAATTTTTATTTCTTTTAGCCACAGCAATTCGTGATAAGGGTTAGAGCATCTGAGAGGTAGAGATTCATGTATCTCTATATAAAGAGAAGAGAAACCCAGGCCCATGACTTACAAATTCAAATAAAATCATTAAAGGATATTCTGTTATCATACTGTGGATAGAGTTACTAGGCTAGGAGTTAGTAAGACCAGATTTCAAATCCAGCCCCCAGCTATGTGACACTGAGCAAGTCATTTAACCTCTGCGTTCCTTATGTTTCCTAATCTATAAAATGGGTATAATAACAGCATCTACCCCCTCTACTGTTGTTATGAGGATCAAACAAGGGGATATTTGTAAAGTGATTTGCAAGCCTTAAAGCACCATATAGCTAGCTGTTTTAGTTACCTATTTTTAGCCTGCAGAGGCTTCAGAAAGGCTGGAGTCAGAAGATGATACAAAGCTCCAAATAACTATTTCCAGTTTTTCAGAAAAAAACAAAACAAACCACCCAACATGGTTACAGATGTAGAGTGGTCTGGGGAGAAGAATTCCTTTACTGGTAGAGAGAAGATTCTCAGCACTTATCTAGCTGTGTGAAGTTTGGGGAGACAGAGTCCCAAACAAGCAGCATCTTATCTGGCGAGAGATTGTATTGCATGGACTCACTGGCAGGATTGGACATGGAGTGAACAATTTGAGAGTTTGTCATGTGAGCCTAGAGCTTGGGAGGCTGAGCACTGGGGTGGGGTGGCTGCTATAGCTTACTGTTGGAGCTCTGGATGCTGTAGCTGCCTCCCACTTCATGGGACCATGAAGGGCATCAAGGACTAGGTGTCTGAGCTACTTGTGTTCAGTGACTTTCCATTCAGAAGAATAGATAGCAATCAGGCAGTGAAGCACCGGCCCCTTCTCCCCTTATCACTGCCAGAGAAGGCAGTCATTTACATCACAACTACTTTTTGTATGTTTTATACAAAACATACAATAAATAAACGTTTATATAGTGCCTACTATGTTCCAGGCATTATGCTAAGTGCTTTCTACACATATTATTTCATTTAATTCAAAAACAGGGGAGGGGTGGGACAATGAATGGTCTTGGTATTCAGGCTAAAGGACATTGTTGGTACAACTGGATACTGACTTTGGTCTCTGGAGTGATGTAAGAGGAAATGATATTGATTTATTTTTACAAGTGTCCCAAAGTTAGTAAAGTTGGATTCAAGTCTTTTATTCTAAGGCTAGAGCAAGTCAGTCACCATTCTATCTGGTAGGAGTCTGACTTGTTTAGTCATGCTGCCTTTTCCATTGCTGCTTCTTCTCCTTACACATATGTGGAGAAATCTCTGTGGAGGTTGGAAGAAGGGAGGAAGGAAGAAAGGAAAGAAGGAAGAAGGGAAGGAAGGAAAGAATGATGGAAAAACAGAAAGGAAGGAAGGAAAGAAGAAAGAAAAGAAAACTAGAGAGAAGGAAGTAGGAAGTAGGCATTTATAGAACACTATGGTGCTGGGCACTGTGCTAAGTGTTGAGGATACATATACAAACAAAAAAGAAAGACAGTGTTTGCCCTCAAAATTCTTTCATAATGGGTGACAATCCAGAAAAAGGAGATGAAAAGCAGTGAGACTATGAGGACATGGTTTTGAAAGCTGGAAGTTGGAAACAGAGCCAGGAGGGGAATAAAGGCAGGCCAGCTTGGACTCCTCCACAAAATGGAAGGCCCAGGAAGAACTTACCAGTGGGAGTAGGCCTCATAGGGCCAGAGCTGAGGGTGGTGACCAGAGGGTAAATCTTGTTTTGGGGAGGAGAAAGGGAATGTCTGCACCCGGATGGAAATGCCCACATTACAAGGGTGGGGTTCAAAGGAGGAAGAGGACACTCTGCCATCTTGTTTTCACTTTTAACCAAAAGGACTTCTAAACCCTGGCTACACAGAGAAAAGTAATACTTAGTCAGAACCAGCACCTTAAAATTCAACTCCATTCAAAGGAGAATTAATTCTTATATTTTTTTTGTTGGGGGGGGCATAAAGGATTGACAGTCACTAAGACTGTAATGCCAAGAAATCTAATGGTGGGTTAAGAGAAAAAGCTTAATTTCTGGAAGAAAGACAGAGGAAACAATTGAAACAATGCTTTCGACTGTAGATGAGAGTGTCAGTTTCCTATAATTAGAATGATCTAAAGTAATGAGCTACCTCAGGAAGTAAAGTGGCCCCCTATTGGAGGTCTTTAATTGGAGACCTCCTATGGGGGATGCTGTGGATAGGATTTTTATTTAGATGACCTCTCAGCTCCTTTCCACCTCTGAGATCCCGTGATTCTATGATCTTGGAAAGACTGTGGAGAACAGGAGTGGAGAAGGCTGAATGTCCCAATTTTCTTTTTGAAAAAAGGATCAGAGTCCGCAAACCACAGACTGCTAAAATCGTGACCTTCTAGTCTTTGAAATATTCTATAAAGTATCTGTTGTCCCCACCTCACCCTTCTGCAGAGGTGGGAGGCCCATGGGTATGGTACATTGCATATATTTTTATACTGTTTTTCAATGTATTAATTGTTTTCACTGGTTTTTTTCCTTCCTCAATTTTTTTCTCTTAAAATATTATTTGTTATATGGAAAGGCTCTCTGGGAGGGGAAGGGATAGGTGCTGGGAGAAATTCTTATAATATAAAAAACCAGAAGATACTAAAGCAAATTTATTTGTTATAAAAGGAAGAAAGTATTTGGTGTAGTCTGACTAGACTAAGTCTAGCCAGAGGAAGAAGGGGGAACAGGTAAAGAAATAGGGCAGCTCCTGATGCAGAAATAATTCCATCAACCACTGCTTACAGCCTTTTTAAATTTACATGGCTGACTTTTGACCTGTTATCAAAGAGCTGAGGGTTTGCTATTATGAACTTGATTGTTCTGAGTAATTTTCTCAGAGGAGCTCATCCCTGGAACAAGTAGCCATTAGTTATAATAAAACTCATGGCACAGCAAAGAGGAAATGTGTCACTGTTTATGTATGGTCTGAATATTTTATTTAATTCAATCCTCTGAATCAGTTTTTAGACTCTAAAGAATGCTTTAGGTACAGTAAACAGGTTACTCATGGATTTTTTTGTTCAGTACTTTATATATTGGGATGTCTTGCCAGTCAGAAATGGATCCACAAGCAATTATCAGGAGGTCTAGAATAAGCCCTAATTCAGATGTTAACTTGGAATAGAGTCTCTGTGTCTATCGTCTTGTCTATTCACTGTTTAACATCTGTATCATTGACTTGGGCAAAGGATAAGATGGCATGAACATACTGCACTTGTAAATGACACAAAGCAAAGAAGGGATAATTACTAAGGTA
Organism: Dromiciops gliroides; assembly: GCF_019393635.1. Taxonomy (NCBI): domain Eukaryota; kingdom Metazoa; phylum Chordata; class Mammalia; order Microbiotheria; family Microbiotheriidae; genus Dromiciops; species Dromiciops gliroides. The sequence continues at coordinate 338,657,536 of NC_057864.1, read as the reverse complement.
GATAACAGTCAAGATCCTAAAAGATCTTGACAGGGTTGAGTATAGAGCTGATTCTATTGAGATGAAATTTTATATGGATATATATATATATATATATATATATATATATATATATATATATATATATATATATAAAGTCCAATATGAGTTCAAAAATTAGTTTTGTAAACACAAAATGGAGGAGGAATGGTTAGATAGCCACTTAACTAATAAAGATTCTAGTGATATACAAGCTCAATAAGGGCCAACAGTATAAAACAGTATAAGAGCCACTATGTGATGTACTTCTCAACTCAAAAAAGAATTTGGCCTAACTTATCCACACAGGAAAAAACAAGTGAATGAAGGATGCCTACTGTCTAGCCTATAATATGCCATATGATAAACAACCAATAGAACTTGTTTGTCTCGGACAGACAATGCCAAAGGACAATGAACCAGGCCTGTAACGGAACAGTTAGGAAATCTCATTGCCCATGGGAAATGTGCAATTTCTTTCTTTCTTTCTTTCTTTCTTTCTTTTTTTTTGGTGAGGCAGTTGGGGTTAAGTGACTTGCCCAGGGTCACATAGCTAGCAAGTGTGTAAAGTGTCTGAGACCGGATTTGAACTCAGGTCCTCCTGAATCCAGGGCCTGTGCTCCATCCACTGCACCACCTAGCTGCCCCTGCAATTTCTTTTAATGACTTCAAGGTTTGATGGCAATGAATGGTGCTGCAAGTCACATACTATTACAGGTCTCCAAAGAACGGAAGTTAACAATCATCCAGAGGACAATGGAGAGGCTGGGATATAATACTAAAGAGAAAGTTTGCGGAGTGAAGTAAAGGGGGAATAAGAACGAGGGATAATCAGTGGACAGCTTGCATGGTACTCATGGAAGTTCCCTAGCACACAGGGTAAACCTTTTTTGTGAGAATATGGACAAGAGTTACGAAGGATGATTGGTGGGCATTGAGTGGTTGCAGCCCACACTGTTGGAAAAAATCCACATTGATGAGACTGTGCAGTCCTGTGCCTGGGAATGTATTTGCACATAGAAACAATGTTATAAATAGTGATTAAGTCCCCATGTTACCTCATAAAAGCCTGTTTAATCCATAGAATATTATATATATTGAAAATATGCAGTTCTGGGGCAGCTAGGTGGCGCTGTGGATAAAGCACCGGCCCTGGAGTCAGGAATGCCTGAGTTCAAATCTGGCCTCTGACACTTAACACTTACTAGCTGTGTGACCCTGGGCAAATCACTTAACCCCAATTGCCTCACTAAAAAAAAAAAAAAAAAAAAAGAAAATATGCAGTTCCTACCATCACCATCCTACTTCTGATAACCCCTGGTATTTTTGAAAGGCAGCTAGGTGGTGTAGCGGATAAGATGCGGGATTTGGAGTCAAGAAGACCTGGTTTCAAATCCTACTTCTGACACAGTGTAAGTGTCAGGACTGTGTGACCATAAACAAGTCACTCAATGCCTCTAAGCCTAGTATACTAAAGTGTAAAATAAGGGTGTTGGGTTTCATAACTTCTAAGGTTTGATCAAGTTCCGAATGTAGGTGATGAGCCCACTTAAAATATGGCTGATAGCTACTAGATGGAGCAAAGAGAGAAATCCCATTTGAGAAAGGGTCTTATTGGGACAATTGGACCCTAGTTTGAAAAAAGTGAAAAAGAATAAAATTAATTTTAATTTGAGATTAAATTTAAATTGTAATCTAATAAGAGAAAAAACAAGTTTTTTTTAAAAAAAAAACACTCACTCTGTTGAATTAATGGTGAGACTTTCATTAGCAAAATTGTTTTTAACTCAGTTTTTTCATTTGACTACAAATGCTTCAAAAAATTAACTCCACTTTTTAAAAGCCCAGATGAAAGTTTTTCCTCTGTTCTTGGATAAGCATTTATTCCCCTGTCCATTTGGTTATCTCATATGAATCGACTAAAATCTGTATATGGGAAAAACGATGGAGAGATGGCAAAGCATGGTGGAAAATGCTTGAATTAGGAGAGCTGGTCCTTATGTTGTAGCCTTGATGTTGTGGCTAGTTGTATGACCTCAGCTAAATTCACTGGGTCACAGTGAACAAGGTGAGGTTTGAACGAGATGACATCTTGTCCAGGTCCCTTCTACTTCTGAGATTGCTTGATTAACTGAAGAATTAATTGAGATCCAAGTTTATACTTCTACTGTCAATTGTAATCATTTGCTATCACTATAGGCTCCAAAATGCTTTTGTTTTTAGCACCTGGTGGTTAAGTGATAGAGTACTTGAATTCTACTGGTATTTGTGAATGTCACTCTTTGTATTTGAGGTTCCAATTCAGTGGTTTCAGGGAGGTAACAGCATAGCTATAAAGAAAGCAATGCAGGGGGCAGCTAGGTGGCACAGTAGATAAAGCACTGATCCTGGATTCAGGAGGACCTGAGTTCAAATCTGGCCTCAGACACTTGACACTTACTATCTGTGTGACCCTGGGCAAGTCACTTAACCCTCACTGCCCTGCAAAACATAAAAAACAAAAACAAAATAAAAAAAAACAACAAAGAAAAGAAAGCAATGCAGGCTGGTTAGAGGAGAGGGGACATGGTGATAGAACTGGCTTGTATGAGTCCCCTAAATCCAATCCTGGACACCAAAGGAATTCCACCCATTACAGTGTTTATCTCTATTTGGCCTACTTGTAACTGGTATCTGGGGGAAGAACACTTGTCCAAGGCTTGACTCCCTTTACTTCCGGAGTATAAAATGAGGCCGGTCCCAAGCACTGTTGAACACTCAGACAGCAGGGCAAGGCAGGTTCTTTGAGACTTCATCTCTTGGAGCCACAACCAACATTGAGAGGATAGCAGTGTGGGCATGCACAGCTTCCCATCCTCTTTTGTGTTTACCTTCAACCAATCTGTAGATCATTAATTAGCCCCCGAGTTACATCAAGAGCATGGGGGTCTCTTGTTATTCCTTGACATCCTAGATTGGTAGAGGGTGTTCCATAGGCTAGGAAGTCATCCAAAATAAAAGTAACAACAGAATCTTAATGAGTGTGTGTCAGTTGTCCTTTCCTATTTATTAGACTGTTCGAGTCTTTAGCCAAAGAGAAAAAAGGAGGATATTTTCCTTCCCCTCTCCTTGTATTTGAAGGACCACATTCTCCACATGACTTTGTTTTCACCATTGTAGTCAAACCTCTTTTCTATTAAAGCAGGATGTCAGTCTCTGAGTAACTGACACCCAACAAGAGAACCTGAAAGTTTAGAAGAGAATCAGCAAGTGGAAGAAAAAGTTTAGAAGGTTTATTACAATTCAAGTAGGTCATAATTCACATAGATAAACTCAGGATTTTATTGCTTCCAATTGACTGATTTTGGTACAAAGCCTTTTATTTCTGTGTCTTTTTTTTTTTTTTTTGATTAAAGACATCACCAGAATGGAGCAGGAGCCACTTCCACATTCATGTAGCTTGATGTATAGCATATAGCTCAAAAGTCTGTTACTAATAATCTTCAAGAGGACAGATTTAATTTTTTTTTTGATGGAACAGAGCACAAAATAAATATTAAAAATATGGAGCTGTAAAAATTGCTTTAACTTATTGATTCATGAATTCTTTGATAGGAGTCTGAGATAGAGGATCAACGGTCCAAAGGATAAAGTGCAAAACAAATCAATTCATTAATGAAAAAGATAATTAGTTCAGTTTCCACAATAAGGCTTTTCCCCTCCAATGCATTCATGTCTGTCCTGAGTTCTGGCCATCTGTAAGTGAATCACTTCTTGCTCCGGTCACCATCCTTCCAGTACTGCTCAGTTTGCATTTCTGTGAGTCGAGAGAGTGTGCGATGAAACGCAAAGATTTCTTCTTCTCCAGTAAACATGGAGAGTGATTCAGCTGAATCCTAGATTGGAGGAAACAAATCCAAAGCTTCACAACATGTGACAAGTACTCAAAGGGCATTTTTATTAGACAATTTTTTTCTAAAGGTATCATGTACTGTCTTAAATATTTTATAATTTCTCAAAATATATCATGTGATAGTATTTAGAACAAACTACCAAGAAAAAAAATGGAGTATGGCAAATGTTTTTAAAAATAGTCTCTGGGTGGGGCAGCTAGGTGGCGCAGTGGATAAAGCACCGGCCCTGGATTCAGGAGGACCTGAGTTCAAATCCAGATTCAGACACTTGACATTAGCTGTGTGACCCTGGGCAAGTCACTTAACCCTCATTGCCCCCCACAAACACACACACACACACACACACACATATTTTGAAAAAATAGTCTCTGGGGACAGCTAGGTGGTGCAGTGGATAAAGAACTGGCCCTGGAGTCAGGAGGACCTGAGTTCAAATCCAGCCTCAGACACTTGACACTCACTAGCTGTGTGACCCTGGGCAAGTCACTTAGTCCTCATTGCCGCAAAAAAAAAAAAAAAAAAAGTCTCTGGCCTTTGAAGGAAGCCAAGATACAAAATTATTAGTTCAAATGGATTTCCCTGTAAAAATCTACCAAAAGCAAACTTTCAGCAATAAGCATGTGCAAAGTAATAAATAATAGTATTATGGAAAACTATTACAGCCAGGTAAATTAAGAATTGTTAGATCACCCAGGGAACTTTGATACACTCTTAAGGTACTTAGAACAAATCAAATTATTTTTCATTTTGTCAAACTGTGGAGGAAAAATTCCAATTGCAGTTTAAGGATTCTTGATGATAGGATCATCAATTTATGGCTAAAATGGAACTTGGAGGCCTTCTATCCCAACCTCTTCAGTCTATAGATAAAGAAACTGAGCCCAAGAGAGATGAAATCACTTGTTCAAAAGGAGTAAGTTGCAGGGTTGGAATCTGAACCCAGGTCCTCTGACTACAAATCTGGTTCTCTTTTCACTGTACCTGCTACTCACTGGTTCCTCATTGGTTAAGAAAGGCCGCAGCTGCCTCTTGCCCTGGATGGCTGTGGCATTTAGTATAGTTTTTCTTTTTCTTTTTTTTTTTGCAGGGCAATGGGGGTTAAGTGACTTGCCCAGGGTCACACAGCTAGTAAGTGTGAAGTGTCCGAGGCCGGATTTGAACTCAGGTACTCCTGAATCCAGGTTCGGTGCTTTATCCACTGCGCCACCTAGCCGCCCCTAGTATAGTTTTTCTACAGGGTGTTAAGTGCGCTAGCTGTGACTACTGGCGACTAGGGCAATTTCTGCGATATCTGGGTGTGACAATTAAGAAGTTTGAGAGACATAGTGTCTGGGTAATTTAATTGTTTTATTAATAAGGCCAGGAGACTATTAATAAGAGGATGGTCATCTGGACATCTCTCTTAGACCAAAGACCCCTAATGGCCATGGAGTCTCATTTTATATGCCCTTTGAAGAAGAGGTGTTCCTGAGGCATGCCTAATCACCTCTGATTGGTTAATCAAATGGGAGGTGGGCTATCTTGGTATACATGACTCAGGTCACTCAAATCTTGGTCAAAGACATCAATTTCCATATCACTTGTCCTGATAATGAGAATCAACATTTTCCCCAGGACCTATCTGGGCAAATACAATGAGCAGTAATACACCCACTAGCCTAAACTTAGAATTTCTTTTATTGTCTGATTAGATCTTGGGCTGAGTAAATCTTAAAGAGAGGTTTCCCACACTGGTTGATTTTTGGATGAGTAAATGGAAAAGGAGAAAAACCTTGCTCTTGATTCAATAATTAGTTATTACATGTAAGAGAGAAATATTATTTTTCACATGGGTTTAGGGATCTCACCTTTTTGTCCTAGACCATGGGTTGCTAGACTGTAGGGGTTCTACTACTTGGCTTGTATACTATTCTTTTTTTTTTTTTTTTTAGTGAGGCAATGAGGGTTAAGTGACTTGCCCAGGGTCACACAGCTAGTAAGTGTTAAGTGTCTGAGGTCGGATTTGAACTCAGGTCCTCCTGACTCCAGGGCTGGTGCTCTAGCCACTGTGCCACCTAGCTGCCCCTGTATACTATTCTTTACTAGATACTAAGTCTAATTTATGTATCACAATTTTTTTTTTTTGGCAGCATGTATCCCAGTATTAATCCTGTGCTAATTAGAGATGAAACCTCTTTATACCTTGTCTTCCTTAGGAAATAACAGACACTTGGGGTTTTTCAAACCCCAAGGGAGGGGTAAGAGTGCTTTTTGGAGCCGATCTAACATAAATATGTCATTGGTTTGCAATAGAACATTAATGACAAACCATTTCTAACCTATTTCACTGAGGTCATACTTCCTAATCTTTTCCTACCTCAAAAAAAATAGATCTGAGGTCTACAGTAAGAAATTAAAACTGCAATGATTTATAATACATTCAAATCACAGAGATATATTGCTTGAAATGTTCTCTTGAAAATGTAAAAAAAAAAAGGACAACAACCGTCAGTGCTAATATCTGAGTTCAGCTTTTACAAAAATAACTTCAAGAGTTCATAGTACCTAGGTCTGTAATACAGTTAGATATTTCCACAAGTGGGTTCAAGTGACAATTGAAAATATGATTTCATTTTGTCAAGCATAATTGACCTGATTCTCTCAAGCCCTGGATACACCCTTGTTAAGAGGTGAATATGTGGGGTTAGGAGACAAAGCTTCTGACCAAACTGGCCAGGGATTAATGTTTGACCCCTTTACACTAATGAAAAACCCTGTTACATCTCTTTTGGTAGAAAGAAATACCATTACATCTTTTTGAACTGGTTTTAACCAAGTTTCATATGAATCCTCTGAGTAGAGATAAGACCCAAATAAATGGGCTAACACCACAGAGGCCTGGCCTGTACCCCTTGATTTTTTTTTTTTTTGCAGGGCAGTGAGGGGTTAAGTGACTTGCCCAGGGTCACACAGTTAGTAAGTGTCAAGTGTCTGAGGCTGAATTTGAACTCAGGTCCTCCTGAATCCAGGGCCCGTGCTTTATCCACTGTACCACCTAGCTGCCCCCTACCTTGATTCTTAATAACAATAATAACAATTAGCATTTATATAGTATCTGAAGGTTCACAAAACATGTTATCTCATTTGAACTTCACAACATCTCTGTGAGGTATGTGCTATTATCATCCCCACTTTCTAACACATTTAGCTTGTCCAAAGTGTTTAGCTCCAGTGGTGATGGGCACCACATAAACACACATACAGAAGAGTTACTTATTGTTATAAAGCGCCTGTCACTGGTCTTAGAAGAAAGCAGTTAACCAAGAGTTAAATGTGTACTGCATTCCTTCTCCTAAAGTGTTGCCATGATATCAGACCAAAACCAATTAAGCTGTTTTATAATAAAAGGAGATTATGTTAATATCGCCTACCTGGCTCAGCCCCAAATCGTCCATCAACATTCTGCTTTGCTCCAGCTGACTGTCATGATGTTGATACAAAAATAGGCTTGACAGAGGAGCGGATGCGGAACAAATGATACGTACCTGGAAGAGTAGAAAATGAGGAAACAATGCCATTTCTTTGATCTCACATAGAGAAGGAAAGGACATATCTTTTGGACAATTGCAAATATCCACACTGGCCATCCTAGTCATTGAGATATTTACTTCTCTGATGTGTCAAGCTAATTTTCCTAATAGTTTTTGTTAGTTGCAAAAGAACCTGAAGGGTAAACACATGTGCTTTTTGCTTCCTGGAAGCAGGCAGACATAAAATTCCTTTAAGACATTCAGATAGCTACTTCTGTACTGTACAAGTAACTGGCCTGAGTCCCCATACCACCACTGCATTTATATACTACATCTTTATTTCCATCAAGATCTTTCTAGCACATCCTTTAAAAAAGACTCAGATTTACACTACTTCCAGATTACATAAATATTTGAGTGTGCATATGTAATCATACATAGGGTGCAGTTTTATATCTTTCATTAAATATTTTTTATCCATTAGACCTTTTTGTTGTTTTAAATACTCTGATTTTTTAAAAGTTCACATTCATACAGGCAACTCTATAAGACTGCAGATAAGGTGCTAACCTGCAATGATAAAGGAAGTTCCTCCTTGAGAGCTCCCTCTAATAATGAATTCACAGGTTCAGACCCATCGCATTTATACAGAATCATTGAGGTAACAGAATTACTTAAATACCTATTCATTCAATAGTTACATGAGAAAACTCAGGGGAAAAATGACCCTTTCAGAGTTAAAACTATCTGAAAAGATAGCTTAGTACTTTTGCATCTGGTACTGACACTGAACATCCGGTATCCAAATCAGTTTTTTTATCTCATCCGATGTAGCTGAGCAGGATCACAATCCAACTGGAATGGGAACTACAATAATGGCTCACTTCCCAAAGTGAGTCATTTTCCATGACCACATTCTGGGATAATGTTGTTTTTTATGGCTAAATAGTGTCATGCTAAGTCCTCAATTTATGAATGGAGATAATCTGCCACTTGTTCTTTAAGATGCTCTAAACTCTCTTGTCATGGTACATAGTTTAATCAAGACAAATATTAGGGCAATCGATCAATTGTCAATCCTCCTGCAAGATAATTTTTTTCCCCTTTTAATTAAAGAGTAGGAAGGAAATAGGTGTGGGGGAGCAGCATAGTCTGGGTAGGGATCTTTCCTAGGAGGATTCTTCTCTAAGGTACTACTTATTTATAACATGAAAATAGAGTGAGAATATTATTAACAATGTTCTTACTCTGGGTCTATTGTTGATCTCCTAGTATACATAGTTCTGAAGCATCAACTTTTTTTTTTTAACCGAGTTTTATTATCTTGAGTTTTATTTCCTTCACCCCTGGCCACCTTGGACTGTTAAGAATGAAAAGTACTGGGAATAGTCAAAGTAGAAGGTGATTCAAAACTGATGTGTTTTTACATATTTTCATATGCCGCAGGACTAGCAGGACCATGCATTTGCCACACGCAAATCCTAAATTTGAGCCCACTCTTCCCAATGGACACTGTGTATATTTGGGGGAGAGTTTGACCCAGGTTTATAGAAGGAATCTTTTTTAGCAGTTGCTCTTACTATACCATCTTGGTAAACGCCTTTGCTGGGAGGTAATGTGCATGAAGTGATGACTAATATAAAGCACACCAATGGGGGCTTTTAAATCAAAGTATCAGGCGTGCAGGTTCTCAGGATTTCCCCCAAAACACAAGGTAGCAGTTCCTTCTGTTTACCCAATCCTTGAGCATAAATACAAGTTGAGGAAGAAGCCCCAAAGGGGGCGCTGTATTCCATTAGAATTTTTTTTGGGGGGGTTATACTGAAATTATAAAGATGCCTCTGGGAAGCTATTTTCACAAACTACTTTCCTGGTTAAAATCTTCTCTTGTGAATAGTAATAGGGAAAGCCTCAGCTTAATACTTTCAGGCATCTGGTAGTTAGCAGGCCCATATTCTGTTTTGCACTATAAAATCTATTTCATTTTCTATCCTCACCCTTCAATATGAATATGCAAGTCAAAACCTCTGGGCTCTAAACTTTATTGGGAAAAAAGTTCCAGAAATTAGCAACAACTCATTTCTAGAGACAGAGAAGAGAATCCTGTGATCCCTCCTGGTAAAGGTGCTTCCCTGGATTTGTGACCCTAACCTTATCCCTTAAATCTTAAATCCACTGGTGTAGGGGTAGTTTAATGTAATGGTTCTGCTTACTGGGAACTAAGCGGTTGAGTGAGAGGATTATTAGCATCCAACTGGGCTCTGTCCTTGACTTAAATACCTCTATTCCCAATGATAAAGGCTGGGAAATGATTAGGAACAACACCCCCTACAAGCTGGCTGGCCATTGCCATATCAGTGCACGGCCATCCTGACTTTCAGGGTGCAAGGGCTTAAGAAGGTCTTGCAAAGGAAAGAGGTGTCTCCCATGGGCATTTCTCCCCTCTTCTTCCCCACAACTCTGGCTCCTTGTGTCTTTCCTGAGGGGAGGGATTCTTAACCTTTCTTGTGTTATGGACCCTTTGGGCATCCTTCTCAGAATAATGCTTTAAATGTATTGAATAAAGTACATAGGACTACAAAGGAAACCACTTACATTGAAATAACAGTTATCAGAATATTCAAAAGACAAGTTCTCCAGATTAAGAACCCCTCCCGGTCTCAGGGGTTAGCTTTCTCTTCTGTCATATTTTCGACATCCCTTTACTTTTCTCCACCTTGAAGGAGTCTTGGTAAGTACTTCTCACAGAGGCAGTACACAGTAGCACCTCTCAGGCTACCAAAGGCTGCCACCACTTCCCTTTCTCAGTTGTCGAAGGTTAGACTTTACAGATGTGTTAAAAACCCTTCAAATTTGTGCTTGATTTCTGCACTGAAGCCTTAGAGAGGCATTATGGCCTTCTGCCAGTTTGAAACCTGAATAAATTGTATCACTACATGGGATGCCACAAGCCATTTCACTGGGACTCCACCACTGTGTTAATGGGATTGTATTCCACCAAATGGACTGAGGAGCCAGTCTGTGCTAAGACAAATTTAGGCTTATCTATACATGTGGATAATAAAAGAATATGTTTGTTGAGCTGAATTTCTGCTGAGCTGAACCAATGATACAGAAGACATAACCCCGTATGATGCTACTATATGGGTGGGGAGATTGAGGGTGTCAGGTGTTAGTGAGATGGCTGTACTATCTATCATCATTTACACATGGCACCACATGGCATATGGGCTGGCCTGCAAGATCGCTGAACCGCTGGTACACTGAAGAGCCCCCCCCGCCCCCCGGGCAATGAGAGTTAAGTGACTTGCTCAGGGTCACACAGCTAGTAAGTGTCAAGTGTCTGTGGCCGGATTTGAACTCAGGTCCTCCTGAATCCAGGGTGGATGCTCTATCCACTGCGCCACCTAGCTGCCCCACACTGAAGAGATTTTTAACGGGACTTAGGTACTTGAGTTTTAACATTCTAAGTTGGGAGAGAAAAGTTGCTTTTTCTGCTTACCTTAAACTCATAAAAGGTGTCAATAAGAGTTATGAACCGTCGTGCTTGTGTCCTTTTTGCCAGTGTAAGTTGAGGTATGTTTCGCAAAATAACTGTATCATAATTCTTTGATAGTTCCAAATAGTCACTAGCTCCAAGAGGCTGCAATTTAAAAAAAATTAAATGTTTTAAAATGAAAATAAATAAAATGAACACAGCTGTTACTTTCTTTCTAAAGTGTGGAATGAGAGAAGGACATTTTGAAAAGCACAGTATTTTTCTCTTTTTTTTATTTGTGACTCTACAGTTAAGGTTATTTAACAGCTTTAAAATGCAAAGTTTGTTATGTAAAGTAAACACTGATCTAGAACCATATATTTTCAATGCCTGTTTCAATTCTGGACAATTTAATCCGCTTGGTCTTGGACCTATAAATGAATTGGGATCTCAGGTCTAACTGGGTCAGTATTTCCAATAGTGGGATACGCTTCTCTAACTTCTAATTTAAGATATGATTGGATTTTTCATCAAAAGTATACCCACAATATATCATTCCATTGCCTTAACAGTGAAAGACAGGGAGTGGTGGAGTGTCTCTAAGGATGACAACCCCCCTCCCCTCCCAGCATCACTCACCAGGGTCAGGAAGGTTGCCTGCTTTTCCCCAAACAGTGAAGAACAAAGACCCTGCTTAGTAACTTTTTATTTATCGTTCACACCATCTTTTACTTTAATTTGACTAGACTTAAACTTATTCTTTTTTTTTTTTTTGCGGGGCGATGAGGGTTAAGTGACTTGTTCAGGGTCATACAGCTAGTTAAGTGTCAAGTGTCTGAGGCCAAATTTGAACTCAGGTCCTCCTGAATCCAGGGCCAGTGCTTTATCCACTGTGCTACCTAGCTGCCCCAAACTTATTCTTTTTTTTTTAGTGAGGCAATTGGGGTTAAGTGACTTGCCCAGGGTCACACAGCTAGTAAGTGTTAAGTGTCTGAGGCTGGATTTGAACTCAGGTACTTCTGACTCCAGGGCCGGTGCTCTATCCACTGCGCCACCTAGCTGCCCCCAAACTTATTCTTTCTAATTTCTTCCTACAACTAATTTCAGTGATCACTTCAAGTTAAGTATAATGAATAATATCTAATACCACACTGAGCATCACTGCATAATTTTGAATAGGAAAAGAAGATGTTTCAGGACAAAAGCCACAGGGAAATATTTTTAGTAATTATCTAAATTGTAGTAAATGATTATGAGAAATGCCAGAGGATTTCAATGACCAAAGCAACTTGTGATCTTTTACTATGGGGACAATGAGGTTAGAACTAGGAATTCTAGAGCTGAAGGCAAATTCAGGTGAATTGGGAAGGGCGGGGGAAGGGGAAAGTAGAAGATCTTTTTTGATGGTATAGTCTTAGGTACAGTGTTGCCAGGAGAGGATACAGTTCATCCTGAGGGCTCCAGTAACAGCTTGTAAAGCATGCCTGAAAACCAGAGCTCCTAATCCCTGGGAGTGGTGGCTGGGGAGTATATTAGTGAGAGGAGAAAGAGCCCAGGAGAGAGGCAGGACCCTTCCAGAGTTGTGGAGGAAGGTAAGAAGTGATGCTCCATCCTTTCCCACACCATGCTTGTACCCAGAGGCAGTTGTTCCACTCTCATTTAAAGAGTAATGGTACTTAGTTACTTACAGTTATTAGTAAGTATAGTAAGTACTAAGTTATTAGTTTGTAGAGTATTAGTTAGTATAGCAAGAACTAAGTTTACTTACGGTTATTTTAAAATGAAAGGTTACCTCCTCATATACTTTTTATCACAGGTATGAAACATGTATGAAACATGGGGATATATTCGCCTACTGTTATAATACTTTGGGTTTTTTGTTGTTCAGTCATTTTTCAGTTGTGTTTGACTCTTTGTGATTCTATCTGGGGTTTTCTTGGCAGAGATATTCGAGTGGTTTGCCATCTCCTTCTCTAGTTTATTTTACAGCCAAGGAAACTGAGGCAAACAGGGTTACATGACCTGCCCAGAGCTAATAAGTGACTGAGGCCTGATTTGAACTCAAGGCAATGAGTATTCCTGACTCCAGGCCTGGTACTCTATCCACTGTGCCACCTAGCTGCTCTTTATGTTGTATTAGTTTTGCTCAACTGGGTTTTAATTTTTTTCCTTTTTAAAATTCTGTTATAAGGCATAACATTCTGGGAAGGGTTGGAAGACTGGTAGATTAGAAAACATAGGGGGTATAAAAAGATGTCAATAAAATTGATATTAAAAAGTGCTACCCACAAGCTCAGAGATTGTCCCCAAAACAATTTTTTTTTTGGGCGGGGCAATGGAGGTTAAGTAACTTGCCCAGGGTCACACAGCTAGCAACCCTGAAACAATTTTAATCCTAACTTACAGTATATATTCTGTACATCCTACATATGTGCCCAAGTTCTACAGCAAACCAGAGTCAGATCTCAGAACATTTACTCTAACCCATACTTGAATAAGAACCTGTTCTAGAATAGCCCAGACGAGTGATCATCCTCTTACTGATGTAGAAACTGATTCCTCCAAGGTAGTACTGTTGCGATATATCTGACATCTAGCTGAAATCTTCCCTTTAGGGATTTCTCCTCTTCTTTTTACTTCTGTCCTCTGAGGTCATACTGAACAAATCTCCTGCCATGAAAGCCCTTCGACATGAAGACAGTTATCGTTTCCCCTCAGGTCTTCTCCATTTTGCCTTCCTCTGGCTGATCCTTGTAAAGAGTTTGTCAAGAGTCCTCACAGTTTAAAGTGTGCTGGATCTGGAGCCAGGGGACCTCACTTCTGTTACTATCTTAGACAAGTAACTTAATTACCTCCCATCCCCACCCCACTGCCCTACTCAGTTTATTCCACTATAAAAAGACGGGCAGTAAGAGTGTCACACTTGGAGTCAGACTGACCTCAATTTCACTCTTCCTCAGACACTTACTGGCTGTGTAACCCTGGGCAATGAGAAGATTTGCTTGAAAGGTCCTCTAGAGTTCAAATCTGAGTTTATGATCCTACGGACTTGTCTGTGCTTCCTAAAATGTGGCACTTAGAAGTGAACACCATATTCCAGATAAGCTCTGACCACACCATTCAGTGTTAGTCATATTGCCAGGTAATATTCCCTTCATATTTTAAAGTTGTGAGAAGAAGACCTTAATTCTTAGGTGATAACCACACTACACGAACAATAAGCCATGAAGAACAATTACGTGTCCTTAATGCAGACAGCCTTTGTCCTTCCATCTTACTCCCCTAGGAAGAAGCAAAGCACACGATGAGATGGGGCTCACCCAGGGTGTGACCTTGACCAAGGTCATCTGGTAATCTTAACTCAACCCTTAGAAGAACACAAGAGAAAGGGTCGGAGGCTCATTCCAGAGGAAGTGGAATCAGATCAATTTCGGAAGAGTTGGAGAAGTTCTTCCTCCTCACAAAGTATTTTGGCCAGATTATTTGAAATTCAAAGACATGGAGCTAAACAAAAACCTCTTTAATTACCAACATCTTAGTAGAAATTAGTTCGGGGGCAGCTAGGTGGTGCAGTGGATAGAGTACCGGCCCTGGAGTCAGGAGTACCTGAGTTCAAATCCGGCCTCAGACACTTAACACTTACTAGCTGTGTGACCCTGGGCAAGTCACTTAACCCCAATTGCCTCACCAAAAAAAAAAAAAAGAAATTAGTTCAATCAGGGGCAGCTAGGTGGCGTGGTGAATAAAGCACTGGCCCTGGATTCAGGAGAACCTGAGTTCAAATCCAGCCTCAGACACTTGACACTTACTAGCTATGTGACCCTGGGCAAGTCACTTAACCCCAATTGCCTTAACCCTGCCTCCCCCCAAAAAAAAAGAAAAGAAAAAGAAATTAGTTCAATCAGACTTTCTTAGGACCTAGGTGAGATCAGCAACACTAAAGCTATATTTTGAGTCATAGCTAGAACTAAGGGTAGGCAAGGTAAATCACCGCCCAGGATACAATAATAAAAAAGAAGCAATAAGGTTTATTTTTCACTTCATATTAATTTTTATGAATGCATACATTTTAATTCCAGAAATTTCCTCTCCATATTATATATAGATATTTATTTTGTGATGGATCCTGCTCCTTTGCACTCTTGCCCTGTCTAGCCCACATCTAGAGGAGTATATTCAGTTGTGGGTTCCCCCCCTTCAGAAGAAACACCTTGATATCCTGGAAAATGACCAAAGGAGATGAAACAGAATGGTGAAACAAAAGGAGATCATGCTACGTGAAGAATGGTTGGAAGTACTGGGATGTTTTGTACGGAGTAAAAGGCTTAGGGGGGGACATGACAGTTATGCCCAAGTATTTGAAGGGCTGTTATAGGAAAGAAGCATCAGACTTTCTCTGCTTGGTCCCAGAGAGCGGCTGATAAGCAGCTGGTAGAAGGTGCCGAAACAAACAAATGGGCTATCAATGGAGGAATGGGCTGCCTGGGAGGTGGCATTTTCCCCTTCACTAGACAGCTTCACATAGTGGCTTGTTGGAGATGTGGAAGGGGGAATTTCTGTTCAGGCTCTGTTTGGGTACAGGTTGGATTAGAATGGTCTCTAAGGCTCCTCACCACTCTCAATGTCTACAATTGCCCAAGTCAATTCAATTTTAAAAATATTAACTAAGCAACTTCTGCATTCAGAGCACTAGATACTAGGTGCTAGGGGAGATGTGAAACGTAGAAGACGGGGTCCCTGTCCTGAAGGAAATTCTTGTCTACTAAGGGGATGTTTGCTTATACACACACACATACATATCATAGGCATGTACACATGTATAGATGCATACACGCATGTGTGCATGTGTATATATGTAGCTACATATCGGTGTATGTAAATACATATATACATACATATAAAAAACTGAAAATACAAAATCCATGTATGAGAAATATAAGCAAGATGCTACTGTGAGGTCCAAGGGGCCAGAGGTTATTCATTATCCATGGGTAGAGGAGGAGGGAGAGCAGAAAAAGGGAAATAAGAAAGCTACTTTTGGAAGCTGGGGAGTTTCTCTTAGGGAGAAGGGCATTTAGATTAGATGCAACAGTAGAGGGCTTTGGAAAGCCAGAGGGCCAGAAAGGACAGGGGGAAGAGAAAAAAAAAGGGAGAGGAGGACTCTAAAGACAAAACACCTGCCCTGAAATCTCAGCTTGGGCTTCAATAGACCAGAACAAAAAATGAGAATCAAGATGGAGGTCATCTACCAATAACATGCTGTTCTACCCTGGTGATCCTGGGGTGAGGGGAGGGCGATGGAATGAAGGTGGGCAGGGCTTCTGTTGGGTTTTCTAGTCCCAGAACACAGGCTAACATTCTGAACTCACAGGTGGAGTAGAGAAAAAAGCTCTTCTCAGAACTGCAGCCCAATTTGAGCCATGAAGACCTTTACTCCATTCTCTCTAACTATTCTCAACAGGCATGAGCCTAGAAAAGGCTTTACAAAGATCTGCTAGTGAAGAGGTAATTTTGACTGTGTGTGGTCTCACGCAGTTTAGAGAAGACACTGTTGCCAGGTTTGTGGCTAATTAACTCAGTTGGTTCCATTATAGTCTTAATGTGGCAAAGGTTCCTAGTTCTATTCTTAAATAAGATCAGTTTGCATTACTCTGTTCCATGGACACAGACTATTGCCTAATCCCTGCAAGCCATTTTGCAAATGCTGACCCTTTGCAAAGGGGTCAAAGAGTGCGGATGCAAATCCATCATGCAACTGGTAAAAACAAATGCTTTCCTAATAGTGGATCAGTAGTGTTAGCTTTCTTAGAAAAAACAAAAGATAATATTTCCCTGCTTTGATAATGTTATAGGTAACACCACAAAACCATCTGAATTTCAGTGGCATACACAAGATCCCCCCACCCCCCGCCCTTATCTACTACAAACCAGCAGATATATAAAAATACAAAACTTAATTTTAGTGATGCAGTTAAGTATAATTAAGCATACTCTCCATGCATATATATATGATTTAGGTTTTAAAAAATTATCTTTATAGCTGTATGCCCGGGGAAAATTATTAGTAGAAATGAAACTGAAGTGTTAAGGGCAACTGAAAAATCAAATTTGCTTGCTCAGCTATTTTAGCAAATTATATATTTTAAATAACATCTGCATTTGCCAATATATTAGCTGATGTTACTTTGCCCTTTATTCCTAATACTTCATTAAATAAAAGTGGGGCATTTTTCTTCTCTTTTTTTATTTAAAACAATAGTCTTTAGAAGAAATAGAGAATATTGCTGGAAGAAAAGACCTGATTTAGGAAATACAGAAATGAAATTTTACTTTTTAAAAACATACCCAAATAGAAAGATTAAATCTATTAAACTAACTTCTTTTGAGAAAAAAAATGAGTCCAAGAAATCACTTGCTCCTAGCCCTCAAGCACCCTTTTTAGGGGCTAACTAAAAGTCCCCAAATGAGGAATTAGAAATAACATTTTTCATTTGCTAAATATGTTAAATAATTCTTCTTCCCCCAAGATATTGGATAGGCAGTGGGAAAGGAAGGGAAAGGTTCAATTTAACTGATCACCAATGAATGTCTCATTGCCCATCCTGCCCACTATTTTCATGTATTTGGAAGAGGAAGCTAAAAAAAGGGTTGCTTCCTTCCTGTGGCCAACTACCAGCCTGCTGCCAGGCTGCCCTTGCTCATCCTGTTCCCATCCCTGTCTCTTCATGCAGTTACCCATGCAAGATAAAAAGAGCTGCTGTTTCCAGAGCCCTCTGAACCACCCTCATTCTATTCCACCAATGGGAAGTGTGCAAGCAAGCACATACAGACACAGACACAGACACAGATATCCCCCCCCCCCCCCAGATACTGACCCTCTGACGAACAGAGCACAGCTGGGCAAGCAGGACTCTGAGTTCATTCTCACTCATCATCAGTTCATTTTACCCCTAAGTGACAAACCTTTCCTCTCATTCATTCACTTAATGTTTGATTCAATTTACAAGCATTTCTATAAAAAATTCTTATGTGTAGGGGCACTGAGCTGTGGGAGCTATAAAGATGAAAAAACCAAGGACCCTTCCCTCAGTGAACCTTCATTTTATTCTCCAAAGTCAAACACGAGGTATGAAAAGAACCTTCAATAATCAAAACAACCAAACTTTAAAAATGTCAATCTTTTTTTTGCCCCCTTTTGCTCTCCTTTTCACCTGTGTCTCATCTGCATAAACTCTAACTTGTCAGGGTCCAGGGTTCTTACTGGAGAAAGACAACTGCCCATAAAGTCAAGAAAGACATAGGTTTACCCAGATGTTTACTAGCTGGGTGCCCACGAGACTAGTCACTCTTCATCTAAAATGGAGGTCCTAAATTAGCCTAGAGCCCTCGCCTCACAGGGTTGCGGTGAGGATCCGTACAACACTTTGTAAACTGGGAAGCGTCCCATAAATGCCAGTTATGATTAAGTGTAGCAAGACATTCTAGGTGAAAGAGTAGTCCAAGATGAATGCAGCAGCATGATCATGGTCAGGGTAGTGAAGAGAAGAAGATAAAGCTAACAGGGTTGGTCTATTTTATGAAAATTCCAAGAGAGGGTTCTGTCCTTTGGAGAGCTTGTACTTGAGGACACGGCAAAGGGTGGTGGTGGTGGGGGGCAGATAGGTAAGGTCTCACAGATATGACTGGGAAACCTGCCTAGGGTAGTTTGGACCTTAGGGAGCATTCCCCTAGTTTGAGGGTATGCACAACGCTGGCCTCCTCCACCAGCCACCCTTGGCCTCCTGGGAACAATGTCAGGGGATCTCTGGCATCTACTCCTTTGGTCTTTCTGTCCATATCCTACTTGTAGCATATGATCTCAACAGGCTAGACCTTGTGCCACAGTAATATCCAACACCCAAAAGCCTTTTCTCTTTCTGCATCTGGAAGCTTAATAGGTTTCCCAGAACTGTTCCCCACAGGAGATTCCTTTACACTGTAAGGGGCTAAAATTCTAGCTAGTCTGTCTAAAATCTAATGAGTGGTCACCAATAAATTATAAGCTTTAGCAAGAGTTAGACTTTTAAGCATTTATTAAGGAGAATAAGAATTTGGTGAAGAGAAAGAGAAAGGTCTAGATTCATCTATCTATTAAAGGGAGAGAGCATTCTTAGCTCAGCTCTCCGCCAGAGTCCACAGGAAAGAGAGCGAGTCAGAGCGCCAGCCTCCCCCTTCTTCTTCCCACAAGCAAATGTCACTTCCTGATGCCAAAGAAAAGATGCATGGTCCTGCCCTCAGAGGCCCTCTCCTCATGTTGGAGCTTTCCTACAGTCTCTAGCAGGTGGCGTCATTCCAATCGTTACAATACTGACCAACTCCCATCCTGACCCAGATGTGCAAATACTATATAGCCACCTAGTTGACTTCCCCCTGGCCACCTTCCCATTTTCCTCCCCATTCAGGGCTTTCAAACTGGGTTCCATCAGTCAATCAGTCAACAAGCCCTTATTAAACACTTACTGTGTGCCAGGCACTGCACTGAGCTCTGGGGATACAAAGAAAGGCAACACCGATCTCTGCTCTCGAGGAGCTCATGGTCCAATGAGACGGATAATATGAGAAACAGAGAGCTCCAGGAACAGCAGCTTCCTGTCTCCTCCCAGGGACTGGGGAGCTGAACTTGTTATTGTTGTTTGTCCTTCATTCTCCAAGAGGACCATGACATTGGGAAGGGATGGCATGACTTGCAGGCAACTGGATTTCAGTAAGGGAGGGCTGTGCAAGGTCACCAACCTCACTCACTCCTCCAGAGCCATCTGGGTCGAGTGGCAAGATAGACATCAGGACGACTGGAAGTGGCCCCAGATGTCTGAGGCAACTGGGGTTAAGTGATTTGCCCAGGGTTACACAGCTAGTGAGTGTCAAGTGTCTGAATCCATATTTGAACTCAGGTCTTCCTGACTCCAGGGCCAGTGCTCTATGCATTGTGCCACCCAGCTGCCCCTTGAGGGCTGAGCAGTTATATTAATGAAAGGGGCAAAAAGGTGTGTCATAGCAAGGGAGGTGGATGGGATATACCGGAGACAGCAAAAGTCCCTGATAACACTGCTGTTCATTCCCCATCACTTACAGGTGTTAGATGAGTTGCACTGGAAAATGCTGCTATGGCTCTCTAAGCTAGTCTTGTACAGCACAGTACCTCAGGTATAGTGGCTAGGTAAAATTAACTGATTAGGGAGATGATTAAGATGAAGAGAAAGAAGGGTTCTGTAGCCCAAAGACGAAGACAGAAAGCAGAAATGCCAATCTGAGGCTTTCTATGGTTCAAACTCGATAAGGATCGTTCTAACACCTAGCCTGGTAATATCCACTCTATTTGTGACTTTCTGGACCATTTTCCAACTCAATGCTAAGAATAGTTCTTTACAGACTAATTTAGATCAGCTTGGAACAGGATAACCTGTCCAAAATAGCAGAATATTCAGAGAAAAAGTGTATCCTTCATCCTGACTTTAAAAAGGAAAGGGATCTAGCTGCTCCCCACCAACAGAGACCTAAGGAATCTATCACCTAGTTTCTTCAAGACCTAGTAGGGGTCTGAGTCTTAATCCACACCTCCAGAACCAATCTGCCATCACCACTAATGAATGGGCTTCTGTCAAATAAGTAAACTTGTTTCTTCAAACAACTATTCCACTTAGAAATGATCATTAAACACTACTAGGAATGGAAAACAGAAGGACAGGGAGAGACAAGTTTGACAAGACCCAGCCATTTGAATGAAATCTCAGAAGTACATTCAGTGGGCTGTGTGTGTCACAGAGAATACAAGCCCTCCCGAATGTAGGAAGGCTCCCCAAAGAGACACAGGAGGCAGATTGTGCCAGGCAAGTTGATTGACCGCTACCATCCATCGTCTCCCCTCAGACCCTGAACTCAAGAACTTTGGGAATACCTCCTGCACTCAGGCATCATCTTGAGAAGCAACAGTTATAGAGATGTACCCTGGCAAGTTCTCCTTCAGGTGTGATAGCTACTGAAGCCCCAGAAAGGAAAGCTACTATCATCAAATTTCTTGGCACTGACAAGTAGTTCGACATCAGAAACTGATGGGATTTTATCAATGGAAATGACATTAAGGAAGAAACATTAACATCTGCTTTACAGCTGTGCCCTAAGGATGATGGGACTTTTCCATGTAATTTGCAACTGAAATCTTCCACATGTGCTGTCTCCACCACTGGAATGTGGGCTCCTTGAGAGGAGGGACGATCTTACTTTTCTATTTGCATCTCCAGAGTTTTGCACACAGCAAGTGCTTAATAAATGCTTCATCCATCCATTCATCTCTCTGTGTCACGCACCTGAGCAATGCCAAATAAATGTGTTCAAAGGTCCAACATATGTGTCCAGCCGTACGGTGCTTGAAGGAGGCAGAGTCCATTCAACTTATGAATGGACTCAGCCTATACAGAATATTAGCCTACTACCCTGACTTGTTTCAAGATACACACCCATCAAACCCTCTTCACAAATCAATTGGTATTCGCGGAATAGCCACTGAATGCTCAGTACTCACCACACTGAGGGTTATGGAGGAGTGGGCAAAACATGGAGAGGACACGGTCCCCTACTTGTCTGCACTTTAGCATTATGAAATCAAAGGCAGGCATACTTTTATTATGCACTAGTTGATCTTATTATATAATCACACCATAGCACAAGGCACTTTCTGAAACTATAATTAATGCTGTGAATTCACAATTCTGTCCTATGAATAATTAAGGTATTTGATGATTTTCTGAGTGCTAAATGGCACTTCAGTTAGTGGTATCCTTGAGTGTGTTATTCTATCTCGAAATTCAAATAGTATTATCTGATGCAGATTTTTCTTATGATAATGATGACAGTCCTCATCCTCCTACCTGAGCAATTAAAAAGTTTAATAGTCTTTGATGTAGCTGGTTATCTGAATAATTTTCTAAACAGGTCCAATTACAATCCACTTATTTGATGGTTTGCGCATTCTCTGCTATTGTTTCAAACCCTCTTTGTTTCTACAGAAATCTGATTAAAACTTAAAGAACTTCGAAACTCTAATGAGTCTGCAAAGAGCATTTGTTATCCTTAATTACCCACAGTATACAGCAGGTCTGAATGAAGCAGAGTTTATTTATTTTTAAAAAATCATTTCAAAGAAAGCATTTACTTTTTTGCCTTCTTGCTTCTGAATGGACCTCAAAGCACAGTGTGAAGTGGGGCAGCTGTAGATTGCTGTCATTATGTCTAGGATGCCAGGAGTCAGGATTTTCTCAATGCCACATTAATGTGAAATGCATTAGCGAGACTGTGAGGCTACCTCTGGCCTTGCGACAAGCCGGTTAATCTACTTCAGCTTTGGGGACAGAGCTGTCAACTTCACTCGTTTTTGTTCTTCTGTCTGGTTAATGCATGTTGGGCCACCATCATCTCAACTCAAGTAGGATGCTTATTATTTCCAGCTTACTGTAGATGATCCTATTCTAAGGGTTACCCTTTTTCTGTTTCCATTATAGGTTTCTTGGAGTGATACACCGATAGCTCTTCATTTAACAAGAGTCCACAGCATCTTGCTTTGTTTACACAGCAACTATAATACCTCCTATCTTAAAGAGAAGTAGCTTTTAGCAGACAAAAACAAATGCTTTGTGGAAGTTAAGATAAACCTGTCCTTTAGAAACAAAGTGAAAAGACTCTATTAATTGCAAAGAGTTCGTAGGTTCTAGGTGAATGAACAAAAAATACATTTAATAATAAAGCACCAAATTTCAGGTATTTGTAGAGCCAGGCATTTAGCCAGTACAGATTCCTCATTGCGTGGTGAGTCAGGATGGGGAATTTCAATATTCTGAATTGCTAACATGTAGAAGAGACCATTATATTCCAGATTATTACTAAGTGTGAGGGGCAGCAGGTATAGGTGGTGGATCGGGAACTGGACTTGGACTTGAGATGACCTAGGTTTGGATACTACCTACCTGAGTGATCCTGTGGACATCACTTAACCTGTCCAGGTTTGGTTCCTCACCTGTAAAATGAGAGGGCTGTCTTGTTATCATCTAAGTTCCCTTCTACCTCTAGATCTGCGATCCCTATTCCTTAAAAGTCACCTTCTCCTTAACAACAGCATACCTACCTTTCAAGTTTAAAAAAAGGGGGGGTATTTACTACCAGGCACTACAAGGGCAGCACACGGAAGGGAAAGAGTATAACGGTGGACAGACAGATAAAAGTTCTATGCATGACAAGGTTTTTTCCTTGCCCTAAACACTAATTCAGGGTTGCTAGGCCTACTCCTCTCAGTTTTCACCACCCCTCCCACCACTTTTTTTGGTCTATCTGCCTTCTAGCTCAGTTCTAGAGCTCACTGTACATTTGTCTGGCCATACTCTTGGGTCCTAGCTTGCCAAAATCTGCACTTCCATTTCTCAATGAGAGAGGAGGAGTCTGGTGTCCCACCAAGTCTGAGCTTTATCATGGGATCGTAGAATCATGGCATTGTAGAGTTGTAAAGGGCCTCATAGCAATCTGGTCCAGTCTGCACTCAAACACAGTCTTTGCTTGAAAAACTCCAGTGATGGGAAATGCACATTGCAAGACAACTGGTTTCTACTCATGGATATCTTTTGTCTTTAAATAGTTTTTCCACAGTTAGCTAAAATCTGCCTCTCTACAATTTCCCACCCACCACTCCAAATTCTGCCCAAAGAGGCCAAGCTAAGTGAATCCCTCTTCTGTAGAGGAGCCTTTAAAATATGTGAACAGCCTGAGTTTTCTCTCCTAAAAATCTCCAGTTCCTTCAACCAATTCCCAGAGAGCATGGCTTTGAGCCCCCTCATCATCCTGGTCTTTCTCCTCTGGATATGATCCAGCCTGTCAATGACTGTGCTACAATGTGACAGACAGCACCAAACACAAATACTCCAGATAGACTCTAAAGAGGGCAGGGTAAAGTGAGACTCTAATCTCCCCAACTCTGGAAATTACAATTGTGTTAAATGTAAATCAAGATAAAATTTTTTGTCTCTCACATCATAATAACTGAAATTGAAGTTGCAAGGCCATTACTGGTCACAGGACTTCTTCATATGAACTAATTCTGGGAAATGTAAAGTGTGTATATGTATGCATTTATCCAAATTGTTGCCTGTCTTTCTCATCTCATGCACATGCAGCTGATTTTTTGAACCCAATTTTAGCACTTTTCATTGATCTCTATGAACTTTCACATCTATTTCAGTTCATGTTTTTTATAACCAGTTGTGATATTTGTGAATCCTTATTCTGTCACCCAAGACATTAGCTACCTTTCTTGGTCACTGTCATCTGACAATATGATTATCATGACATTTTTCTTTCATCTAAAGGCATGAATAAAAATGTTGAGAAGATCAAAGTTGGAGGACTCGGGGCATCCCATTCCAAGCTGACACCAATCACTCATTGACCAATGATTACTCTTTGTGCCTAGTTAGTCAAACGTTTAGGGGGTACCTTACCCTTAATCCATACCTCATGGCGTAGGAAAGCTCCTTCTGCTCCTCTAAGTCCAAGGAAAAGAGATGTTAGGGAATTAAATGTGGCCAAAGCTAATTTTTTTTCATGCTTTGGCGTCTCATGCAAGCTCTTATCTAGATAGGTCCAGTCTCCATTCCCCTTGGAAGTTCACCTTCTTTCTATCCTTGCCCTATTTTTTCCTTCCTTCTAGCTAGTGTGCATGAAACAAATTCTACTAGAATAATCTTACTGGCTAGTTTCACCTCCAGTGATGAAATCACTGCTATGACTCAGGTCGTCTGGTCTGATCTACCACACAATACTTGTGAAGCTATCACATCCTTGACTACACATCTCTTTTTCTAATCTTACATTCCTTTTTTACTCTGTGCTGGCTTTCCACATTTTGTTTTTATTACAAATTTTAAAAATACCTCTGGGATAACAGTAATAGCAATATATTCTCATTCAAGGCAAAAAATTGATATGGTCACAGCCCCACAGACTAAGGGATTGTTTTGCCTTAATGGCCTATCCTTTGATTTGATAATCTTCTCTTGAATGATTATATACTAAAAATAGAAACCTCACCAAATCAAAGTAAAATCACATCCGCTACTTGTTATGTGCAAGACACTGAGGGAGGCTCATTTCCAATAACATTTCTAGTTCAACTCAAAAAGGACCACTGGTTGTTAGTCTTGTGAAAGCCTGTGACACAAAAAGACCAAGTGGAAGAAAAATGAAAGACTACAGAAGAAACAGTGGAGTCATATGCCGAAAGAGAAAATCTGTCACCGTCACCATTGCACATTCCTAAACAGGCACTGTGCACGGTGCCATACTAGGCAGAACCACAGAGCCATCCAGTCCACCGTGGACCTGGTACCTGAACAAGAACCCCAGCTTTACAACAAACCAAACAAGTGACCATCCACTCGATGCCTGAAAACTGCCAGTCAGGGACAGGCCAGGTAGTTCATATGAGAATTCTAATTATGAAAGCCTTTTTCCTTATATCAAACCCAAATCTGCCTCTTTCCACCTTCCATCTGCTGCACCTAGCTCTACCCTAGGAGGGGTGGAACAAGTCTAATCTCTTCCACATGAAAGTCTTCAAATACTTTAGAAGAGCCATCATTCAATTCAGTTTGGTGGGCATTAAGTCTCGATCATGTACCAGATACTGTGCTAGGCACGGGTGGACACATTCCTGGATTGTATGCCTGGCAAAGCGTTCTCTTTTCCAGGTTAAACCTTCCCAATTCCTTTAACTGATTTTCATAAGGCATGATCTCAAGGCTCCTTACCATTCTGGCCACTCACTTTCTTTTCTTTCTTTTTTTTTTTTTTTCCTGGCCACTCACTTTCTTTTCTTTTTTTTTTTTCTGGCCACTCACTTTCTTCCTGAAATGTGGCAACTAGGACAGTGCTTGAGATGGAATTTCAGCAGAGCACAGTCCTGCGCACTTTTCCTCTCTTATTACTGGTTAAGATCAGGTTAGCTCGATGATGAGTGAGATGAGCAGAACCAGAAGAACATTGTACACAGTATCATCAACATTGAGTGTTGACCTACTGTGATGGACTATATTCTTCTCACCAATGCAATGGTACAGAAGAGTTCCAGGGAACTCATGATAGAAGAGGATCTCCAAATCCAAGAAAAAAAAAGAAAGAAAGAACTGTGGAGTATAGATGCTGATTGAACCATATTATTTCTTTTGTTTTGGGTGCTGTTGGTTTTTTTTTTTCTATTTTGAGGTTTTGCATCACTGCTCTGATTCTTTCTCTTGTAACAGGATCAATGCAGAAATAGGATTAATGTTATTATGTGTATATATATATATATGTGTATATATAGAGAGATATATAGATATAACCTATATCAGATTACCTGCTGTCTAGGGGAGGGGGGAGGGAGGGGAGGGAGGGAGAAAAATCTGAAATTGTAAAGCATGAACAAACAAAAGTTGAGAACTATCTTTACATGTAATGGAAAAAATAAAATACCTCATACATTAAAAAAAAAAAAGATCAGGTTAGCTCTTTTGCTCCGCTATTATAATGTTGGGAGAGGCAGGGTGATACAATAGATCAAGAGCTGTCCTTGGAATTAGGAATATCTAGGTTTAAGTCCTTCCTCAGAAAAAATGGCAGCTGTGTGACTTCAGGTAAGACACTTAACCTCTCTGTGCCCCAGGCAACTTTCTAAGTTGGGAGGGTCCATATGTATTGACAAAGGGGGTTTTCCATGGTGGGAGTTCTTCACAGCCAAGAAATCATGGGTCTGGACAAAAACAACAAAATAAAACAATCCCACACTGTTGACTGATGTTGAGCTTGTAGCCCACTAAGCACCCCAGATCATTTTTCCCTCCAGATAAACTGAAATCTAGCCAAGCATCCCCATTAGTGTGGCTGATTTTTAAACCTGTCTGCAGGTTTACCCCAACTCAATTTCATCTTATTTGGCCACTATCCAGTCTGCTGAGATCTGTTCAGATCCTAATTCTGTCATCTAAAGTGCAACGTGCTATTTCTGCTAGCTTTGTGCCATTTACAGACTGATCAGCATGTCAGCTCTTCCTCTAGTCAAGTTGCTGATTAAAAAGTGAAGAGCACAGGGGCCAGACACAAGTTCCTGAAGCTCTCTGCTAGATAACTCCTTTTGAACTGACACTGAACCGGCCATGTTTGGTTCTGGCCAGTCAACCAGGTTTGACTCCAACACTATTGTTGTATAGCCCATCTCTCTCCATCTTTGCTGTAGAGACAGACGTCAGATCCTTTGTTCAAATCTAGGAAAGCTATCTCTACAGCATCCCCCTGAGCCACCATTTTAATAACCCCACATAAAAAGGAAATGCAGTTTTTCTGGCATGAACTCGTCTTTACAAAGTCATGCTGGCTCCTTGTGGTTGCTGCTTCCTTTTCCAGACATTCACTAACTATGCCTGTAATAATGTGTTCCAGAATTTTGCCAAGGAATTGCCATCCAACTCTCCAGGCTCTAGTTTGCAGACTCGATTCTCTTCCCTTTTGTGAGAAGTGGGACAACACTTGCTCTTCTACAGCACAGCAGGGGCATCTTCACTCTGCATGAGCTTTCAAAGATCACTAGCGATGGATCAGTACCTGTCAGTCCTTTCAGTCCTTAGGGATGTGATCTGAACTTATCGAGGACAACTCAGTCCCTTCTCCTGTCTCCTTACTATCTCCCCACTTCCTTTTGGTATCAATTCCATATTAGTCATTGCCATTCTGTTCTCTTCAGCTCAAAAGTCATTCTTCTTGGCAGAGAAAATAGAAGCAAAATAAAAAATTGAGCTCTTTCTTCTTTCTGGTAGATATTAGCACTTTCCCCATCTGAGTATTACTAACTCTTCTTTAATAGTCCTTCTTTTCCTGAAAAATCCATTTTCCTTACCCTTTCTTCCCTGATAGGCGCAGTCCATTCTGGACTTCAGAATGCCTGATACTTATTTTTAAGGGACCATGACACTTTATAGTTATATTCTCTTCCAATCCTGGTTTCTCCCTTCAATCTGAGTCTTTAAAAAATATCCAAGTTAAGGTACCTGAAGAAACAGACAAAGCCCAGCAAGTGAAGACATGTCCCTTTCCTTACAGAATTTACACTCAAGGATGGACTCAGAGGGAAAAATAAAACAATAAGGATCTGAGAACCCAAAATGCAAAAAGGCATTTTCATCAAACGCGCAATACATATTTTACTTTTTTTAAAAACAATTTTGTAAGATAAAAAATTATTAATTTAGCTAGCATTTTAACTGTTTATACACACATACATACATAATACATACATATTTATATGCAATAATTCTTTCCCCAAAGTGCTAAAATGTGTAACTTTTTCTTATTTCTCTACAAATAAGCTATTTTGATATTAACTAGATACTGACCTGAAGTCTTTCTTAAGAATTCCACAGGGGCAGCTAGATGGCGCAGTGGATAGAGCACCGGCCCTGGAGTAAGGAGTACCTGAGTTCAAATCTGGCCTCAGACACTTAACACTTACTAGCTGTGTGACCCTGGGCAAGTCACTTAACCCCAATTGCCCCTCAAAGAAAAAAAAAAAGAATTCCACAAACAAGGGAAAACTAAGAGAGGTAAATGACCAATGTCCCACCTCCTATTTTTATTATACTTTAATTTCTTAGAGGGATCATCACCATCTTTATCACTGATATTTATTTTGTTCAGTTTGCAAATAATAAAAATTCAGTATTTTCCAAAGAAAAGGGGATTTTTCTGCATTTTCAAACAAATATAAGCTTAAAAATGGAGCTCATGTTTCTAAAATGATTCTATGATCTCTTTTTAGCTCATTAATATAAATTATAATGTGTGATAAATATTTGTACTGACACTGGTTACACTTCATCTTTTAATTATCTATTTTTGCTTATATTAATTTTTTTTTGTATTAAAAGATGGTGTGTATACTGATAGCAAACATAAAGCGATAAGTAATTACTTTATTCTGTCCAGGTCTTAAAATAAATGTCTGACTAATAAAACGCTTGTTTAGCTACCATAAACTACATTTATTAGCTGTTTTGAAAATAAGATCAGCAGAGGGCGCTGTTTGCTACCTGTAGATAAGAAGAAAGCTATGGCAAAAGATCAAGGCTTTTGAGCCAGAAGAAATCAAAGTTTATAGAAATAGAACAAAGTTGGATTCTTGGTACTTAGGCCTCAGGTGAGGTCTTACCCATACCTTGTGAAGTAAGATGATTTTATCAAAGATTTCTTTGGATGTGGGCATTTGTGGAGTCCACTCAATAAAGAAATATAACAACGACAATAATAATCTCATTTCCATGGAATTTTAAAGTTCAGAAATTATTTTTCTTCTAATCCTGTGCAGAGGTAGCTGCACAGGATTTTGAAGCAAGGTAAATTTGACATCTCAAGGAGCAGAAGATATGTTTATTCAGATATGAGGCTAACTGAGTAAAAGCCATGGCTATGTGGAAGTTCTGAAGACCAACAACCAAACACCCCAGAAGGCTACATGTCCAGTCATTTTTTTAAAAACCCACCAATCATGGCTCAATGAATAAGAGGCAAGAAGCATTTCCTTTTTGTTATTTCTAAAATACTTTTGACCAGATATACTGATACTGATGGGAAAAGGAGCTTTCTTTGTTTCTCAGAAAAAGGATAATTTGACTAATATTTTCTGAGCTGTCTTCAGAGACAGGGGTTCAAGTTCTAACTTTGACATGTAGAGGCTGTGTGTTAACCCCAGGCTTAATTTCTCTTAATTTCTCAGTGCTCTTAGGAATTTTCTAAGACTATAAATTTCAGAGGTGTTGACTTGTCTTGGTGGAGGGAGTGAATCACATATGTAGTCGTGATCCCTATCCAAATTTCTCATGTGTTATGAATGTTAGTTAACATTTCCTCTTTGTGAGATGGGTGTGAGGCAGTGCTATTCACCTAACTTATACAAATATTCCTATATATTTATGCCAAACTAATGTTTCATTTAATTTTTTTTCCGGGGCAATGAGGGTTAAGTGACTTGCCCAGGGTCACACAGCTAGTAAGTGTCAAGTGTCTGAGGCCGGATTTGAACTCAGGTCCTCCTGAATCCAGGGCCAATGCTTTATCCACTGTGCCACCTAGCTGCCCCCTCCCTATTGTCTTCTGTGTGTCTTGGTCTTGTTTCTATCTCTTTTCTATGTCATAGGACAGCTAAGGCTGGTGCTAGGCACACATCATACAGATACATTATAAACAGTTCCCAGTGAATTAACTATTGAATAGATGTGAATACACCATATCCCATATAAAACTCTATTAATAGCAATGTGGCATGAAAGCACTGAAATTGAAGCCATTTAATCAGAGCTCTCATCACTCCTCATTTCATTTCACTTTCCCCACTGGCTTCGTGATGAGGTGGCCCTTCTTGTTTCCAGGGCAAACCCTTCTACATGCATCCTTCATCCCATCCCATCCCATCTTGTCTTCTTCTATCATCTCCACTCTTTCTCTAATGTTCAATCTCCACTTATCCACTGGCTCCTTCCCTGTGGTTCATAAACCCTCCCTCTGCCTTAAAAACCTCGTGCCTATCCCCGATCCTAGCTAGCTATCCGCCTATCTCTTCACCCCTTCTCAGCTAAACTCTCTGAGAAAGTTGCAGGCTTGTTGTTTCTACTTCCTTTCCTCTCACCTGACTCCAAACTTTCTGCAATCAGGCTCTGCCTGCATCCAAATGAAAATGTTCCCTTCAAAGTCATCAACGATCCGTTCATTGCTGAACCTAATGTTTTGTTTTGTTGGCCTCAGTCATCATCCATCTTGACCTCTATGCTGCCTTTGACACTGCCCATCACCTTCTGCTCTTGGATAATCTCTCCTCTCCAGGCTTTTGTGAAGCTGCTCTATCCCAGTTATCATCTTGTCTGCCTTCTCTGTCTCAGGCCCCTTTGATGGATCTTCATTCAAGTCATACCCACGAAACCTGGAAATCCCCCAAGGAGTCTGTCCTGGGTTTTCTTCTTTTCTCCCTCTACACTATCTTGCTTGGCGATCTCATCTGTTTCCATGGATTCAGTTACATCCATGCAGATGATTCCAAGGTCTTTGTATACAGTCCTAGCCCCTCTCCTGAGCTCCAGTGTTATATCATCCATTCCCTTTTGGACACCTCAAGCTGGATGTTCCATGGACATCTTAAACATAGTGTAACGATTGGAATGACACCACCTGCTGGAGACTTACTGTAGCAAAGCTCCGCCATGAGGAGAAGGCGTCTGAGGGCAAGACATCTGGCTTTTTGGTGTCAGGAAGTGACCTTTGCTTGTGGGAGGAAGAGTGGGTGAGGCGGGATCTCTCGCACTCTTTCCTCAGGTCTCGGGTGGAGAAGGGAGCTAGAAATGTGCTCTCCCTTTAATAGATAGACGAATCTAGGCCTTTCTCTCTCTCTTCACCAAATTCTTATTCTCCTTAAAAGTCTAACTCTTGCTAAAGCTTATAATTTATTGGCGACCACTCATTAGATATTTTAGACAGACTAGCTAGAATTTCAGCCCCGTACAATAGCATGTCCAAAACAGAAGTTATTATCTTTGTCCTAAACCCCTCCTTCTTCCAAATTTCCCTATTACTGCCAAGGGCACCACTACCTCCCAATCACCAAGGATTGCAACCTCCTTATCATCTTCAATTCCTCTCTCCCACTCACTCTACATTTCCAGTCTGCTGCCACTGCTGATCTTCACAACATCTCTCCTATACTTTTTATACAGTTAAAAGAGGGGGTGCACTACAGGAAAGAGGGGCAGCCAATGCAAAGGCTTAGAGTGGACAGATAATGCTATATGTGAAGAACAGAGAGAAGGCCAGCTTGGCTGGATTGTAGAGCACAGAGAGGAGAGTAGTATAGGAGCCTGGAAAGATAGCCATGTTGGGAAAGACTTTCAAAGTCAAACAACATTTGATCCTAGAGGCAACTGGGAATCATCATAGCTTCATGAGTGGGGAAGTAAACTGGTCAGAACTTAATTGTTTTGGCTATCTGGAGGATGGATAAGAGAGCCTAGGCCAGGGCTTCCTAAACTTTTTCAACTCACAGTCCCTTTTCGCCTGAGAAATATTTACACAACCCTGGGTATACAGACACATAAAGGAGGTGTACATAACCTTTTACTGTTGCCGAGTTTTTTGTGACCCCCACATTCAGTTACTCTTAGTTGAAGAAGCTAGGTTATAGACGACAGATCATGAGTGCCTAAACTAAAGAGTGTTGCTGTAAACAAAGACAAGCCCTCAGATACTAGAGATGTGGAGAGAGAAATAGCACAATCTGACAAACAACTGGATATGTGGGGTGAATGACCGCAAGGCATAAAGATCAATAGTTTGGTTACAAACTTGGGAGACTGAAAAAATGGTGGGGTCTTCAACAGAAATAGCTAAGTTTCGAAGACGAGTGAATTTTTGGGGAAATATAACGAGGTCTGTGTTGGACATGTGAGTTTGAGATGCCTATGAGACATCTAGTTTATGTCCAAAAGGCAGTATGTGATATAGGACCATAGCTCAAGCCCCTTTCTGCTTTAGGGTCATCAGCAAATGAGATTCACTTCCAAGTTTCCTTATCCATTAAACTAAGGGGCTGGAGACATTTAAAAAGTCGTATTTGAAGTTTTGTAATAAGCATGTGCCACACACATTATAAATGTCTGGTAGAGGCTGCATGGGTCTGGGTCACTAACTTGAGTAAGTTAGGCTTGTGGCTTTCGAACTCTTAGGCCTCAGTTAACCTAACACACTATACCCAGGTTTGGCAGCAGAAGACTCCTTACTCTTCTCACGTTCTTCCCCAATTCATAATCAAGCATTATTTTATAACACGATTGGCTCACGGGCCAGGACACATCATGTCCTGTGATTACTTTTCGCCCCATAAGGGGAACTTGAAACATTAAGGAAGCATAAGGTTTCTGCCTCAGCCAGGTGTTTCCACTGTGTTTAGTGTGAACTGTCTCTTAGGATTCAGTCTTTACTCCATCAGGGAAACTATTATCCAATCCCAGTTGATTGCAGTCTTCAAGTTTCTAATCCGAGCCATCTCTTAAAGGGAATTTCTTAGAAGTCACCCAGTCCCTTTAAATATAATTTTTTAATTATTCAGGGACATAAAGAAACAATTGTAAGACAGATTTATAGTAGTTTCTTGACAAGTTAGAGAATGCCCTGTGTTCTGTGCAAATAACAAACCAATTCACCAGCAATGCCAGCAACATTTCCCATTATGAATTGATACACTGGCATTCTTCATTAGCCATTGGCCCTTGTGAGTTCGTTCCTCTTTCACATTTCATTACTGTCTTTGTTCAGTGTATCTGTATCCCCAGGGCCTAACACATGTTAGGCCCTTAATAAATGCTTGTTGATTGATTCTCTCTAATAGAACCTACCTGGTATTCTTGACAATCCCAAACTGTTTCCTCTTTCAATTTCAATTTAATTCAATTCAGTACACATTTATTAAGGACCCTCTAGTAAACAGAATATGTTTGGCAGTGGGGAAGAAACACACTAAACATCATTATTCCTGTCCTCATAAAACTTCTGGTTGATTAGGTGGATATGATCCATATGAAACAGCCATAGCCTTGGCTTTCCGGAATTCAGCGCATATTAAGGGACCCCACAGAAGCATCCATGAATCAGTGACTGTAAACGGATTTCTCTATTAGAAAACTATAGAACTGAAAAGATTCTTAGACTGCCTTTGGTGTCTGGGATCTGGAAATTAGAGTCCTCATTCATTACTATAGGCACATAGGGAGACTTCAGGCCATTCATATACTAATAGGCGTGACTACTTAGCCAAATAACAGAGACCAACATTTCTCTCCCTTTTCTCCTTCTCTGTCACTCTCAATAGATAACATGTGTGTGTGCATGTCTATGTGAGTGTAATTACATTTGCGATTTTTGACCTATGAATTCATCAGTGTTAGGAACTCCAGACGTGGAAACTCCTGTCAACCAATTCAGATCAGCAACTGACATGTTAACAATAAAACCCCAACAAATATATATATTCTATGTGTGCATGTATGCACATATGTATTATATAAATATATGTGTTATATATATATATATATATATATATATATATATGAAACACTTAGAATTCTCCAAGGCAGCATGTTGGAGTGGCTAGGGAGCTAGTCTTGGAATCAGGAAGGTTTGGGTTCAAGTCTTCCCTTTGACACATATTAGCCATGTGACTGACCATGAGCAAGTCACTTACCCACTCTGCAGTGTTCCAGATAATTCTCTAACACTCTTTTTTTCTTTTTTTTGGTAGGGCAATGGGGGTTAAGTGACTTGCCCAGGGTCACACAGCTAGTAAGTGTCAAGTGTCTGAGGTCAGATTTGAACTCAGGTCCTCCTGAATCCAAGGCCGGTGCTTTATCCACTGTGCCACCTAGCTGCCCCCTGTTCTCTAACACTCTTAAGTTATACCAGTTGCTGATCTGAATTGGTGATGTAAACTTCTGCATCTAGAGCTTCATGCACTGATGAAATAATAATTGGTCCAGACCCCAAACATAGAATTATGTATGCACACATATACATATGTACATCCACACATGTATATAGACAAATAGGTAGATATAGATATGTGTATATGTGTATTTATGTGTGTATACATACATATGTAGGATTGAACAATTTTATAACTAGAAGGAACCTTAGAGGTTATAGTTCCTTTATTTTATAGATTAGCAAACTGAGGCCTATGCGAATTAAATGACCTGACTAAAGTTATACAATTAGTTGGTGGCAACACCAAGAAAAGAACTCAGCTGTCTTGATTCTTAGTCTATTGATTTTTCCATTACACTGATATTCACTGTAAATATTAATAATGTGCTGGGCATAGAAATAACCCCAATCAGTTTCACTTTAAATTCACTTGACCAATGAGAAACATGTTTTTAATAATTGCCTGTGTTATAGGGCTATAAAAAGTTATCAAGCTGATGTGCATACCATTTATAATAGAAGACTGGATAGTGAGCCGAAGCCTTGCAAACATGGCAGATGAATTCTCATTCAGCCAGATGGCACAGTGAATAGAACACTGGGACTAGAATCAGGCTCAAATCCACCCTCAGACACTTACTAGTTGTGCGACCCTGGGCAAGTCACTTATTCTGTTTGCCTCAGTTTCCTCATCTATAAAATGGGTATAATAATACCATCTACCTCTCAGGGTTGCTGTGAGGATTAAATGAGATTTTTTTTTTGGTGGGGCAATGAGGGTTAAGTGACTTGCCCAGGGTCACACAGCTAGTAAATGTCAAATGTCTGAGGCCAGATTTGAACTCAGGTCCTCCTGAATCCATGGCCAGTGCTTTATCTACTGTGCCACCTAGCTGCCCCCTTAAATGAGGTTAATAATTGTAAAGAGCTTAGCACTGTGCCTTCCACAGAGTAAGCACTATATAAATGTTAGCTATAATTATTCTTAGAATGCTATCAAGCTAAGGAGAAAGGTAACCACATAAAAATTGACAGTTAGCACTTTTATCACCAGATGCTCAGACTTTTTACAAATACATGTGGCTGACAGTTGTCATTAGTTTGAAGACAAAACGACAAACTGCTTTTGCACAATCATTGGTGAGTACAATTAGCAGCTGTAAAAGCAGTTTTTAGCAGGTTATAAATCTCGGAGCTTCTTAAACTTTTTCCACTTGCTACCCTTTTTTGCCTGAGAAATTTTTACATGACCCTGGGTGTAGAGGTATTTAAAAAATAGGTATACAAATTCAACATTTAGTGCCAAATTTTTCACGATCCCCACATTCAGACTCCATATGGGGTCATGACCCACAGTTGAAGAAGTTTTGATATATCTCAACTGGGAAAATTCAGGTAAAGTCAACTCGCTCATCAAATCTTCAGAATCCTTAAGAGTTTACGTTTTCACCCTTATAATCTTAAGCAATGACTCACCCTAGGATGTGCCTTGTAAATCCTGATGCAACCAATTTCTTAAATTCAACCAATCAAAGAGGCCAGAGATAACTGATGAAAAGTCCTTAGGTCTTAGTAAGCGGTGGTTCAAAGAATCTCCTTAGGTATAATTAGAATAAAACTAAAGCTGTAATTTATTTCTCTAAATTTAACACATATTTATTAAGTGCCTACTATGTACAAGGTACTGAGTTAGGTGTTAGGTAGAATATTAATTACACTGTCGATTCAGATTCAGTCTGCAGGCCACAAAATCCCCAGGACTTTTTCATACAGACAATTGTTAAGCTAGCTACAGCTACTCTTTCTCACACTTGTGAAGTTGATTTTTTGAACCCAACTCTAAAACTTTGCATTATTACAATTTAAATTTTATCTTCTTAGATTCTAGCCCGTTGAGATCTTTTTGGTTCCAACTTGGTCATATGATGTGTTATCTCTCTCTTAAATACAAATCTGGTCAGCATGTAATCTACACTTTTATCTGAGTCAATGAAAACCTGTTATAACAGCATAGCTCCCAGAAGGTATTCCTCTTAGAGTCCTCCCTCCAAGCTGACATGGAACCACTAATAACTATTTCTTGAGAATGATCATTTACTACTTAACCCATATCTCTCTCCCATGTTTATAAGGGAAAATGAAAGACTTTTATTGCTCCTAGAGACCTAGAATCTCTTTAGGATGCCATGACTGAGATGTTTTGTTTTGTTTTGCCGGGCAGTGAGGGTTAAGTGACTTGCCCAAGGTCACACAGCTAGTAAGTGTCAAGTGTCTGAGACAAGATTTGAACTCAGGTCCTCCTGAATCCAGGACTGGTGCTTTTTCCACTGTGCCACCTAGCTGCCCTGCCATGACTGAGATGCTAAGGATCTTGGGAAAGCTGTGATCTAGCTTAGCTGAATGCCAAATAATCAAAGTTAATGTTATAACAGAAGGATGAGGGGCCACGTGAACTCTAGTAAAAGAATCAAGAATTATATTAGTCAATGTGTTTGCTGCTCTGTCCAGGGAAGACTTCCCTGGGTCTCAATGACTGATACTACTTCTTTTAGGCATACTTATCCCTAGAAAAGGAAAAGGCAGTTCACCAAGCTTAGTGGAAATGCCAAGAAGGGCATTCAGCAACCTTTAGCTTGATTCTGTGTTCTCCAAGCAAATGTCTGATCACTTATAATTTGGCCTCCTGATAAGACTTCTCCACTAGGATGGGGGTGCCCTCAGAGGTTGACTAAAACTGGGTCTTGAGCCAAGTACGTGGTCTATAGTAAATAAACAGATTGGCATTCTGGTTTGTCAAGCAGCCCTGTGGTTTGGGTTAGCATGAGTTAATTATTCAGGGCCTGATCACCTGAGAGTACATTGGTTAAAATTAGTCCCTATGCCTGTAAAGCTGAAGGATACACAAGGAAACTATGGTGAACAAGTCACTGCTATCTTGTAAGACACAGAGCCAAGCTTCTGGAGCCACAAGCGGTCTGGAAATGATCTATGATAATCCTTTCAATTCAGATAAAGAATGTCAGCCCAGAGCCTTGAATCTGGGTCTCAAGTCCCAGTCTAAGGCCCATTCACTCCACAGTGCTACCTTAAACA
Organism: Dromiciops gliroides; assembly: GCF_019393635.1. Taxonomy (NCBI): domain Eukaryota; kingdom Metazoa; phylum Chordata; class Mammalia; order Microbiotheria; family Microbiotheriidae; genus Dromiciops; species Dromiciops gliroides. Next base: position 338,619,983 of record NC_057864.1, on the reverse strand, counting down.
ACCAGCAAGCCTCTCTGTGACACAAAATTCTATTTCATTCAATTGAACAATTATTTACTAAGTGCCCATACTAGGGGTAAGGTGCTGTGCTAGGTGCCTTAAGTGAATACTGGAGAGGAGAAAAAAAATTCTAGGACAGAATTGTATAAGCAATTGTAACTCAACAAGGCTTCCCCAGGGAAAATCCTTTTGTCCTCAGAGACCCTGGACCTTATCTATTTCCATTTGGGATTCCTGTTCATGTTCTGCAGAGCAGCTTAAATCAGCCAAAGGAGGCAGCATCACAGAGTAGGGAGGGACCTCAGAAAGTCATCTAATTCAAACTCCCAAAGTCAGTTTTCTATTTCTCATATCACCGATGGAGGAATATAAATGTTCACATCAAGGGAGAAACTTAATCCTCAGCACTCCATTCAAATGCCACCTGCCTCGTGAAATATTCCTTGATCTCCTTAGTCAGTGATGACCGACCCCCTCCCCTGTCGCCTCCCCTTGAACCACAGTGTTTTAAACACTGTTTACCTGTAGCTCCCGAAGGCAGTTATGTATTCCTGTGCAATACGGCCTTCTCTATTTGTGTCACACCCTTTTATTAGATCAAAGACCATGAAGACAGTGCCTGTTTATCCAGATGTGTCTTCTTTTCCAGCACTGTCCAGTCAGGGCTTTACACAGAGCTGGGGCTTGATCAATGTTTACTGAATTGAATTTAGCATTGGCTGGCCACAACAAAAGCAACCCTAGAGCAGGATTCATTGGGCATTGTAGACTGTATTAAAAGCCATAGGATGACGTGATTAGATGAAAAGGCTGCTTACCCCTGTCATCACGTCACTACTCATTTGACATTAGTTACGTTTCTTAGAATCGTGATTCTGAGTACACTGTTATAATGCAGGGAGCCTAACTCTGCTTCTTCCTATGAGAAACAGGGAAAGCAGTTAAAGAAGTTAGGAGAGAGAATGAAACACGTTGGGGGGCAGGGGGAGCAGGGAGAGTGGAAAAATGTGATTGAACAGAGGAAAGGGCAATGGTCCCTCTTGCTCAGTCATTCCCCTAAGAGATGTTATATGCTCTGAGGTATATAAGGAAATCAATATACTCCAAAGAGGATAACAATTTTAGAGACACTAATTTTAACCAATGGACTCTCAGGTAATCAGGCCCTGAATAATTAACTCATGCTAACCCAACCCACAGGACTGCTTGACCAACCAGAATGCCAATCTGTTCATTTACTATAATAGACCATGTACACGGCTCAAAACCCAGTTTTGGTCATCTTCTCAGGGCACCCCCATCCTAGTGGAGAAGTCTATCAGGAGGCCAAATTATAAGTGATCAGACATTTGCTTGGAGAACACAGAATCATGCTAAAGGGAGCTGAATGCCCTTCTTGGCATTTCCATTAAGCTTGATAGGCCAATTCCATGTCTAATTTCCTTAATGCTTAGCTTCTTTTATGTGTTACTGGCTCTGAAAGTTGCCTATTCTGCTCTTCTCTGCCTATTAATTCAATTTCTCTGACTCCTGGGCAATTTTTGTGGTTACTAGTTCAACAATAGTCACTACTAAACTGGTCAAACTGTTTACATGGAGCGTTGGATTTTCAGTATTAGAAAGAACTCTACTAGTCACCTAATCCAATCCTTTTATCTTATGATTTAGGAAATCGAGGCTCATAATTAAATGGCTTGACCCAAATCACAACACTAGTGATAGAGCTGGGACCAGAATCCAGACTTTCTCCCTGGTCTTTCTATCCTGCCACCAGGGATTGACAACTGATTATATTCAGGGGCACAAACTGAGGTAGGAGCCATAGGTATGCTTAGAAAGAACCCATCCAGGGGGCAGCTAGGTGGCACAGTGGATAAAGCACTGGCCCTGGATTCAGGAGGACCTGAGTTCAAATCCAGCCTCAGACACTTGACACTTACTAGCTGTGTGACCCTGGGCAAGTCACTTAATCCTCATTGCTTTGCAATTAAAAAAAAAAAAAGGAAGAAAAAAAAAAAAGAAAGAACCCATACTACCTCCATCAGGTGTGAGGCTCTGAAGGAGAATGGGTAAGGGGCTTGGCAGGGGCAACACTATACTCAATGCATCCAGTTCATTCCTTATAGGTAAAGGAGGCAAAAGCCAAGTGTGGTCCTCTTGGGGAGGGAGGTGAAATAAGTGTATAGACTGTATGGTAGGACCACCAAGGGATATCATGAAACTCTTTTTTTGAACATACTCAAAATTTTCACCAAAATCCTTGGCTTGAATACTGCTTTATACATTCTTTTATCTTCTTCCTCAGCTGTTTGAAAAGGGTCTATTTCTGAGGCTTAATGTTTTTAATTTCTAGCTCAAAAACCAATTTATCATTGGAATAGATAAGTGACTTCATCAGAAAACTATTGTCTTTGTATTAAAGCAGGACAGAAAACTACCAGGTCATAAGGTGGGGAGTCACAGGGGCTAGGGACCACAGTAGGGACTTCAATGTTTGTTGTAACAGAGAATTATCTCAACAACAGTATTAGTTCACTACATTACATAGTGCTGTGTGGCACTGGCTAACTCTCCCCTACAGAAAGGGAAATAGGTGTTACCTTAGCGGGTGCAAATAGACAGGTAGCCCCAGAGGATCTGAACTACTGCTTTATTTATCTTTAAGGTCTCTGAAAAAGCCATAATCACCTATGGACACCCAAGATAATCACAACAAAGACACTAGTGTTGAAAAACCCCAAGGCCCTAGTGTCACAAGTTTATCCCTAACAATTCCTTCCTGGCCTTTCTGCCTAATCAGGGGCTCTTAACCTTTCTGTGTATCATGGACCCCTCAGGCAGTCTGGTGAAGCCTATCTACCCCTTCCTTGAATAATTTTTAAATAATTGGAGGAAATACTAAATTACAGTTAGAGGTTAGGGAGAATACAGACGTAACTTTTTTCCCCCACCCAAGTTCACATCCTGAAATCTCAGAATTGCTGGCCTACAAGTTACACACTTTGTTCCTCACCATCTTTACAAACCGGTCTGAACTATGATGCACTAGTTCCCATCTCTCTACAATGAATGCCCCCAAACACTCTGGCTACTGGAGTTCTAGTAAAAGTGCCAGAAAGTGATTGCAACAATGTGCCTCAGCTGTCTCCCCACAGCCATGGTGTCCTAGTGCAACACCTTACATGTGTGTAATTTAAGATTCTAAATGTGGATTCTAATCTGTTCCCCCAGTTTTGGGGGAAACTGACTAAAATCACTGATAAAACGAGTTTAGGTTTTTAAGGGTTTATTGAAAAATAGAAAGAGAAAGATTGAGAACAGAATTCCAACAGCCTGGCATTCCTATCTTTCCTCAAATTTCCTGTGAAGTCCTCTGCCGCCACCACCACCATCAAGTCAGGAACCCAAAAGAGACAGAGCTCTCCGCGCAGGCCCTCTTTCCTCCTTCCTGTCTCCTCCCAGAAAATAGGAGGCTCCTCAAGTTGATTGGCTGGTAGCCTTGATAGACAGCACCCATGAGCAAATGTCACTTCCTGACGCCAAGGAAAATCCACATGGCCTTGCCCTCTGAGGCATTCTCCTCATGGTGGAAATTTCCTATAGTAAGTCTCCAGTAGGTGACATCATTACAAATGGTACAATAGGCTAATTCCATGTGTAATTTCCTGTGTGGGAGTATCCTTGACGATTTCAGTGTGCTACTGGAAGATCCTGCATACTTCAACACCTCATTTTATCCACGAAACAGGAGAAATGCCACATCCTAGCAGATAGGCTAAAAAAAATGTACTGACCTACTATGTTTTTCATTCGCTTTCACTTGAGCTTCTTCTAGCTGTCAAAGAAGCAGAAGTAGCAACAGCTCACCCAGAGGAAGTCAGTCTTCTCATTTGCTACCTCCCCTGTCAGTCACTCAGGCCAAAGCAGAAACAAACAAGCAAAAGCCACCTCTTAAAGGTACCTGGATCTTCTGTTCTTATATTTCAGGTGACATTAAGATTTGACAAGATGAACTAACTCATGGCCAAGGAGACAAATTAATAAGCAGAGGGCACTGCCCTGACTATCTCCTCACCTGTGCCCTTTGAAGTCTATACACTCTTTAAACCCTGGACATTGAATACCCAAAGGATCCATAGGAATGATAGAATCATCTTGTGGCTGCGGGTGTTCATTTTCTTTAGCTGTTTATTAATGGTAGGCTTTTGGCTTTCTGGAGTAAAGACTTGCTCTCTTTTTACATATTCAGCAACCATTCTGTTCAGCTACTGCTTTATCTGCTGGATCTTAATGTATCTTCAGAGACAAGAGCTAGAGATTCAAGTACTTTAAGAGGAATATTTTCTTCAGCTGTTGATGACTAACTAAGAAGAGAAAATTAAGAAAGCATTTTTTTTTCTGACTAGGCCTTATATCTCAACAAGGTTCACCTGTAGGTTCTGGATCCTAAATCCTTTTTTTAATTAAAATTTTACACAACCATTTGAATTTTTATTGATTCCAATGTCCATATTTTGATTTCTTTGCATTCAAAGTTAAGTATAAATGAAATAAAATTGTGACAACTTATAGTTTACATGCTAGCGACATGAGAGGTTGAAGTTTTTGTGATACTGAAGTTTGCTTCTATGTCACTGCTAAACTTTTGGGACACAAAAATGAGATGCATCCATCATTCGGCTATCTCTGAGGGGAAAAAATTAACTAAAAAGGAGGATTTTTTAAACATCTGAAAAACTGGAAAGTCAGTAGTTTCTAATATTCTGTCATCCATCCTTACTCCAAACTGTTCCAGGAGTCCCTGTGTTAAATACTGAGTTGCTGTTATAGGAGCAGCTAATTCCAAGAAGGAAATCATAACCAGGCCCCCTCCTGCACCCAGTTTCCAGAGCAAAAGTATACAATTTGTTCAATTTTTACAAGTTCCTCATTTCTGAACTTGAATGAATAGTCAAAGGATATGGTCGATGTGACCCTTATATATTTTATAACTACTACCATAAAGTTCCTGACTGGTCCATGATGAATTGGAAAATAAAAATCTACATGTGTTCTGATACTGGCAAAACCACATACTTTGTCAAACATGGAGCTGAAGAATACCTACAGGCTTATAAACCAAATAAAGAAACAGAATCTGAATACTACTTAGTTACAAATACAAATTGGAAATTGTAATTTGAAAGATTTAAGTATTTAGTTTTGAGATTAGAAAAGTAGGAGGTTTTAGAATAAGCTAAACTACAAAGGAGGAACAAAGCTAATGTGGTAGTAATTCAATTCATTTATTCTCATTCCCCTCCTCCCCCTAAGAACAAAAAAGGGGGAGGGAGTAATTGAATTTGATGGAGAACTTCAAATCCTACTCATTTAAAATTGTGACAAATAACGCTCTTGGGAGAGGTTATTCTATGGCTAGGTCCAGAATATTTCTTTAGTTGATTAGGGAATAATGACTAACTCAAGTTCTTGGGCCTCAATTATATAAATAAAATATCTTATAAAAAGAAAATCACTGCTCATCACCGGACTAATGAATCACATATTCTCTTAGAGAAGAATCCCTACCTGCCTAATGAGACCATCTCTACCTTATTACAGAGGGGATTCGATCAGCTTTCACTCTCCCCACTGTGGCAGAAGGAGCCTCATCTTGTGGGTATAAGCTGACTTGTTTACAGTTTATTTCATGAATGAAACCATCAGTCAATAGCTAAACAAAAGCTCTGGTCGTTTTCCCCAGGAGCCTACGACTATTCAGGGACTCAGTGTGATTTTTCAAGGAGAGATCTCAAGAGCCACAATGACACACATGATTAATGGAAATGCAAAGCTGTCTAAGCATCTAGTCTGAGGGCTGTGGAAAGCTTGGTACTTTCTACAATTACAACATGGGGGACTGGAGGCTTGGGGTCTTCAAGTTCATGGTAGCAAATGGTTTATGCTGACCCAGCTCCCTCGTTCTGGAACAGCAACTGTGCCGGATGGCTCAAAAGTTACCTCATTTACATAAGGGAGAAGAGAACAAATCAGGGAAGCAGAAGGAAATGTTCCAGGTGTGAACTGTGTGAGGGCTCCCTCCCCTCCTCTAAGGATGAACAGCCCCTCTGTGGTTAGCCAACAGTTAACTTCTGACACTAGCTGGTGCGGACGGTGCTGTTGGTTCAAATCCATGTAAGCTATGCAATCTCAGCTTCAAACAAAGAAGGCCACTGCACCTCTACTGTGCACGTGGGGTAGTTTACAAAGTAGAAGGCAGAGTCCTTGCCCCCAAGGAAATGACACTGGAGGCCTTAGTTAGCTAATGCAGGTATGTGGTGCAGCAGATAGACTGGGTGGGCCTGGAGTCAGGAAGATCTGAGTTCAGAGACAGCCTCAGACACTTACTGTGACCCTGTATGAGTCACACTGAATCTCTGCCTGCCTCAGTTTCTTCATTTGTAAAATGGGCATCATAAGAGCCCCTCTTTGCCAGGGTTGTTGTGAGGACTAAATGAGATAACAAGTGTAAAGTGCTCAGCATGGTGGGCCTGGCACACAGTAAGCACAAGATAAATATGAGCTATTGTTGTTGTTGTTATGATTATTAACCAAGTGATCTGTCACAATTCAGTGAAAGTGACTTTCTTAGGATCTCAAGTCTGAAGAGGTCTTCTATTGTAGGGAATGACAGAAAGACAATGGGAATGCTGAATGAAGAAGCTTCTATGGTCTGGTTCTCCTGGATGGTTAGTGCCAATTATTATTCATGCTCTCAAATACTAATCTCACCTCAAAATTTTATGTAAAACCCTGTTTTGATCAGATTTTTGAAGATAATATGAAAACCCAAAAGGCCTTTTTGTTCCTTAGGATCATTTGACGGGCATTTCTGCATTTCAAAGTATGCTTTGAAGCACTCCTAGTGTGAATTTTTGTAGTGAAATGGGTCCAAAGCAGGGAGCCCCCTGCTTTGTAAGGACTTTAAAAACTAATTCAGACTTTGCTCACAGTATTTTTAAATGCGATACAGGTTGAAAGGAAAATATTAAGTATTTTTCAAATGCGAAAAGGCCAATGAGTCTAGATTTGACTGGGTACTCACTTTGTCACACAGCTCTTCAAATGTGCAGTCTGCAATGGTTCCACAAGCTTTATTCAGCCTCAGCTCTCTGCCTTGCACTTTTAGAATCCTTGGTCTAGTTACTATGGGAACATGAACAAAGACTCAATCTTGTCTGGATAATTACTATAAAATTCATCTCTTACAGATAGGAAATGCATAGCTTGATGAATAATAGCACATGATTCAACACATAAATTAGACAAAATGCTGATACAATGACTGCCACTTGAGTGTGGCATCAACCCATATACAGCAATGGAACTTATTAATTGGTCAGTGGAGATTGGGCATTGTGTTCTAAATGTATTCTCTTTCAAGAGAAATTAACTTACGTACAATCATTTTGTTTTTGAGCCAGCTCATCAAACAACTTATCCATGACAGCCTCCGCATCAGCTTCACTTGTGCTACAGTGAAAAGAATAATAGAATATGAAATTAATAACACTTGAAGCCAACATCAAACAGCTGCCTGAGCCCGCTTAGCTTTTTGCCCATAAAAAAGGAGAACAGGATGTTATGCTCTAAATACAAACATTAGATTTCGAATACACTTAAAAGCAGAGAATATTAACTCTCAGGTAGATGATTCTGCCTTATTTGCATACACTGAAAGACTTCTGTGCTTCTGGCTGTTTCCAGTAATGAGGCAATACAGGCAGAGTAAATCCATTAATACTATGTGTACACAATGAGAAAAAAGGCTTCGGGCTCTCTGTTACATGCAAAACAAGAGCAAACAGACAAGGCAGTCAAGCATCTAGAGAAGTATCCTTTGAAATCTCTACTGAGAGGGTACATGTGAAATTAAATATTGAAGCTGCTTTAAAAAAAAATTCAAGTCAAGCTGACTGACTGTGCTGATCAAACATTTTCAGAATTAAATTACTAGCTTCCAAATACCAACCTGATCTGCACATCAATAACTTTATCAGACCTCTTTCAGGGGTGTAGGAAAAGGACAATTATAGACCACACATTCTCTCTCAAAATCTCCTCCTTGAAAATTTAAGTAAACTTTCAGTTCATCTCCTGTCATTGGAGCTAGTCTTAAATCTGTCTCATCACGGAATCTTTTGTATTCTAATTAGAAACCACCATATGGTTTAAAGATCCCGAACATATAAATGTGATGATGCTGTGGCCTTTTTCTCTCTCACTTTCTTTTTCAAAAGGGGCTGATAAACTAATGCACTCAATACAGTTGATCTGCAAAAGAAATAAATAGTGTCTTGCATAAAGGACCTCACAAGTGAAAACTCAAGTTTGCTTCCAACCTATATGCAGACTTATACAGAATGACCTTACAATATGTTTACTTTTTCCACACATTTCAGTCTTCTCTAGGTGTAAAATGCAATTAAGCTCAATTCTAGATGCCCTACTGATAGTTCCCATCACAGAATTCTCTCGCCCACATCCAGGCAACCAAAAATGAAGCCTAAACTAAAGCTAACCTAATTTTCCCTTTAAGATAATTACCAGGTGGTAGACTTTTACCCCACTTCCTCAAACTCTGCAAAAGCAAATGCTTTTTTCAAATGTTGACTGCTCTTGGTAATTCCTCAAAAAATCATTCCTAAAAATAAGGAGGATAATTTTATTTAAATAAAAATGTACTTTGATTTTTGAGTCGTGTAGCAGTAATGATATTTACATGGAGTAATAGTGCAGTTGACAATGGAAAAAAAAAGGATAAAAACAACTAGATTTTTAAAAAAATGAATAATATGGGACAAACATTAAGGACCTAGAACAAGAATCAATTACAGGTTTCAATGGATTGATGTATATGCATTTTGAGAATTCACAGGATATGAATTACAGAATCTCAGAGCCAGTAGGAACCTTGTAGGTCATCTGTTCTAACCTATACCTCAAAACGAATTCTCAGTATAGCACACTTATCAAGCAGTATGAGGCCCTACTAGCTAGGGGACCTCACTATTCTATTGGTAGAGGATTTCATTTTTTGATAGTTCTCAGAAGTTTTTCTTTATATTGAGCTAAAAATTTGCTGCTTTACAACTTCTACTCACGAATCCTCGTTCTGCTATTTGGAGACGAGAAAAGAAGTCCAATTTCTCTTCCATGAGATACTTTCACACATCTGAAGACATCTATCGGGTTCCTCTTTTCTAGACTCCCACCACAAATATTCTGTTCTCTGGGTTAAATATCTCTAGTTCCTTCAACAGATCTTTGTATGGCATGGTGAAAGATAGCCTTCTATCATCCTGAATGCTCTTTAGTTTATCAAAATCATTCCCAAAATGTGGCCCCCAGAACCGGCCACAACACTCTAGTCATCTTTCCAAAGTAAAGTAGAACAAGACTATCATGCAGCTCACCCCCAAATCATCCCCTTAATGTGGCCTAATATTGTATTAGCTTTTTTGAGTTGTCATATTATGCTTTTGCCTCATATTAAGCATGCAGTCCATTAAAATTCTTTTTTTTTGGGGGGGGGCAATGAGGGTTAAGTGACTTGCCCAGGGTCACACAGCTAGTTAAGTGTCAAGTGTCTGAGGCTGAATTTGAACTCAGGTCCTTTTGAATCCAGGGCTGGTGCTTTATCTACTGTGCCATCTAGCTGCCCCCATTAAAATTCTGAGATTTTTTTCCCAGATGCACTGTTGTCTAGTCATGCTCAGCCCACACCTTGTACCTGTGAAGTTGATTTTTAAAAGTCTAAGTTCAAGACATTATTATGTATCCATATGAAATTGCATCTTCTAGTCCATGCTACAACTCCAGACTTATTCTGGGCCCTATATATATGTGTGTGTGTGTGTGTGTGTATGTGTGTATATATATATATGTGTGTGTGTGTGTGTGTTTATATATACACATGTGTATAAATATAGGGATATCTTCAGATACTTCAAAAGGATATATTCATATATATACACACATATACACATGCATACATACACACACAAACATATGGTGTCCCAAAAATATTAGTGTGGTTTTAAGGGGTTTTTTAAAGTAATAAACATTTTAATTTATAGTTTTGAGTTCCAATTTTTATTCCTCTTTCCCTCCCTCCCCGTCCCCTCCCTGGGGTGGCAAGCAATCAGATATGGGTTATATGTGTACAATTTTGTAAAACATTACCATATTAGTCATTTTATATAAGAAAACTTGAATTAAAGAAAAAAATGAAAGTGAAAAATAGCATGCTTCAGTCTGTGTTCCATCAATATCAGTTCTTTCTTTGGAGGTGGATAGTATGTTTCATCAATAGTCTTTGGGATTGTCTTGGATCATTGTATTGTTGAGAATAGTCAAGTCATTCAGAGTTCTTCATCAAACAATATTAATGTCTGTGCACAATATTCTCCTGGTTCTACTCATTTCACCATGCTGCAGTTCATATAAGTCTTTCCAGGCCTTTCTGAAGTCATACTGCTTGTCATTTCTTATAGGGTTGGTTGTTTTGGGTTTTTTTTGGTGGGGTTAAGTGACTTGCCCAAGGTCACACAGCTAATAAGTGTCAAGTGTCCGAGGTCGGATTTGAACTCAGGTTCTCCTGAATCCAGGGCCAGTGCTTTATCCACTGCACCACCTAGCTGCCGCCTCTTATAGGGTTTTAAGTTTTAATAGCTTAAAAACATGTCACCTAAGAGGGCAGGGGAATGGTTCACACAAAAGGGTCCTGGCTCAGGCAGACTTGGGCTCAGCCCTTGGGGAACCTGACTCCAAAGAAAGGGGATAAGGGTAGTTCTATTTTAGCAAAATTCATTATGCTGGAAAATAATTTCTGTAACATGTCATTATTAAATTATACTTCAAAAATTATACTCCAAAAGAATTGGAAAAAAGTGGGGTACTAGAAAAAAAGTGAGCTTGAGTTCACTGTTGGAACTAGATACTGAGAAGTACAGTAAATACAACATTTTCTTCAATTACATCACATTCCAGACTATTTCAAATAGTTTCAATTTGATTTTCTATCTAATGCTTTCTGATTTAAAGCCAAACATATCAATTAATAAATGTGCACAGAAATTATGCTTATCAGTGAATAATTTTGTGATTTTTAACAAGTATGAAAAAATTCACAGATTTCTCAGGTCTATGGATATGGAAAGGAAGTTATATTACAAAATGAGGTAGCATTATGATTTTTTTAATGGCAAAATCCCATAAAATATCAGTAAGGCTTATTTATTACTAAAATATCATAGAGATATTTTATTATGAAGACTACTTATAGCTTCTTTGGACAGATAGCCATAGAATATCATTCAGTATAGTCGGTAATCTATTATTTTAATCAAAGTCTATAAGTAATAAAATAGATGGTATTTTATTTTGAATTTGAGATGACTAAACTATTGATGAAATAACATTTTACATTCTTCAAAGCTACTACCAACTCCAATGTGTTTCTTTAGAGTCATTTTTTAGGTGAATGCCTTCCAGAGCCCTTTTATGAACTGCCAAGTTCTAATTCAACAACCTTTATTTAGTGTGTACTATGTGCAATGAATACTAATAAGTTTCCAATTACAAAATACTTTCCTCATGACAACCGTGTGAGGTAAGTAGTATAAATACTGTCATCCCCATCTTACAGATGAGGAAACTGAGATGCAGAGAGGGTAGGTGGCTCCCTTCTATTCACTCAACTAGTAAACAATCAGAGACAGCATTTGAACTCAGGTCTAGATGCTGAAAAGTGTCTGAGTAACTAACCAGCTAGCAGGAGTGAAGTATAAAAACTTGGTTCTCAAATTCTGCTATTCTAAAGCTACAGCTGGGAAAGAGGATCTGGTATAGGAAAATCATATCTAAGGATCTCTCTTTCATCTACAAATTTCCTTCTGACTCTTCCCCAGATGATTCCAATTGGTGGTACTGAAGATGCCCTTGAGCAAAGGGACTCAGGTTCCAGTAAAAAATGTTTTGATAACTATTTCAAAATAATTAGTTTCCTTTGCAATCCTTCCTTTTGTGTTAAAAAAACATTATTCTGAGAAGTAGTGTACAGGTTGCATCTGCCTGCCATAGAAGTCCATGACACAAAAAAATTAAGAACACTTGAAGACCTGGAGTGATCCCCAGGACACTAGCCAGCACAGTACCATGTGTTTCGTGAGCAACCTGAATTCTAGAAGTATTCATTGGTAATTTTTCTCATTAAATGTTTAATTTCTCATAAAAATACTGAAACACACTTTGAGCTACTGCCAGGGAAAATTCTAGGCAAAGTTGTAATCTGGGCAAATTTTTAGGCCCTTCATTCTCCTCCCTCTTCCCAGCTTGGAAGTCTACTCTTCCTGCCACCACCCCCCCAACCCCCCCCCCCCAAGATACCACATTAAATTATAAAATGAGGACAATACCACACTATCTCAGATGGTTGTAGGAACCAAATGAGGTGATACATAGAAAGTATTTTGAAAATCTTAAAGAGTTTGATAAATATTACATAATATATATTATTCAGCTGTTGTTTGGTCATTTTTCAGTCGTGTCTGACTCTTTGTGACCCCATTTGGGGTTTTCTTGGCAAAGATGCTGGAGTAGTTTGCCATTTTCTTCTCTAGCTCATTTTACAGATGAGGAAACTGAGGCAAACAGGGTTAAGTGATTTGGCCAGGGTCATACAACTAGCAAGTGTCTGAGGCCAAATTTGAACTCAGGAATTATGAGTCTTCCTGATTCCAGGCTCAGTGCTCTATCCCCTGTGCAACCCAGCTGCCCACAAAATATATATTAAGTACATATATATTACTATTAAAATGAAAATAACATAGAGATAAGAAATAATGGATAGTGTTAAATAGACAATTCTTTACTTGAAAAAAAAATGAAGCATGAAGAACAGTGCTAGGACCCTGTAAGAAAATGGTACAGGGCCAAAATATTAATGTATTTTCCTTGATTGTGGTTATTTGTTACATGAAAGGGTTCTAAGATGGTGAGGACATGGAGGGGTTGTTATGAAATAAAAGTGGTGTTTAAAAAAGAATAGAATGAAAACATTTTTTTAAAAAAATCAATTCTAGCTGCGTGACCCTGGGCAAATCACTTAAACCTCATTGCCCTGCAAAAAAAAAAAAAAAATCAAGGAAACTGCCCTGGGGATCCCTGTTCACATCTAATCTCATTTCTTTCTCTCTGAGGTTTTCTATTTTCTAGGGCTTCAGTTCCACCAGCTCTTTTTGAGATCATGACCTGGGATGGGATTTGTTAGCTACACACCTGCTACAGGTTTCCCTCTTTATTATGATGGGAAAGAAAGGGAGGAGAGGAGAGGGAAGGAGAGATTTTTTCTCCAGTAGTTCTGCTATGGTAAGTTTAATTCTTTCGAAAGAAAACTTTATATAGGCACTAAAGGAAAATTTTGATAAGTTAAAAATATAGAAATAGACACATCTATAGAGCACAGATTTCTTACTCACTTTAAATCTAACCACAGATTAGCTTGGTTGACGTAGCTTGGAGTGTCCTTGCCTCAGTTCTTTCTGGGAGTGGATACTACAGAATGGATGCTAGAAAAGATAATCAACTTCTTCCTCCTCCTCCTCCTCCTTCTTCTTCTTTAGTGAGGCAATTGGGGTTAAGTGACTTGCCCAGGGTCACACAGCTAGTAAGTGTTAAGTGTCCGAGACTGGATTTGAACTCAGGTCCTCCTGATTCCAGGGACGGTGCTCCATCCACTGTGCCACCTAGCTGCCCCAAGATAATCAACTTCTACTAAAGGATTGGCACCAGTGCCAAGAGCCTGTGGTATTTTTACTTTCTCCTAGAGCTGCTGCTTAGGTAGAGGCCTATAAGAGGCATACCTGGGGGTTCCTCGACCTGGGCATGAACGGGATTTCACTATCTACTATTTCCAAGATTCCTTTCCAAGTTTCAGGATGTCCTCCACCAACTTTGCAATACAGCCATTTCTTTCTTTCTTTTAAGTGAGGCAATTGGGGTTAAGTGACTTGCCCAGGGTCACACAGCTAGTAAGTGTTAAGTGTCTGAGGCTGGATTTGAACTCAGGTCCTCCTGACTCCAGGGCCAGTGCTCTATCCACTGTGCCACCTAGCTGCTCCCAATACAGCCATTTCTTTTTCCTGTCTAGTGGAAGTTTCTAGGGTGATGGGTTCCTGGAAGCCCTACCTTTGCCTCTGGACCAATTCTCTCCATCCTATTGGCTCACTGTGAAGATTAGCTCTATTTGGCAAAACTTGACTCTTCTCCCTCCTCTCCTTTTCCTCCTCCTCCAATGGCTTTTTTTTTTTTCAATCCTCATTCTCACATATCATTCTGCAGCCTGTTCATCACGCTTTCCTCTCTGATCATACTCTCTTCTCTCTAGGTTTTTTAGACATTACTCTTTCCGGTTCTCCCTCTACACATTTGACTGCTCTTCAGTTTCCTTTGCTGGATCTTCATCGAGATCATACCCTCTAACTGGAGGTGTCCTTCAGGGATCTGGCCTGGATCCTGTTCTCTTCTCCCTTTATATTATTTTGCTTGGTGATCTCATCGGCTCCCATCCCATTTAGCTACCATTTCTATGCTGACAATTCTCAAATCTACCTATCCTGACTTATGCTCTCTGTTGACTTCTAATCTCGCATCTCCCATTGCCTTTCAGATATTTCAAACTGGATTTCTGATGGGCACCATTTTTTTCTTAATATGTTCATAGATTTATAAATCCTCTGTGAATTTCAAAGTCATAAACAATTTTCTTTATGTGAGATTTTCAGTAATTCAAAACAGTACAATCCAAAGCTTTTGTTTAAATGCATACATTTTGGGGTTGTTGTTGTTGTTTAGTCATTTTCAGTTGTGTCTGACTCTTCATGACCCCTTTTGAGGTTTCCTTGGATAAGATGCTGGGGTAGCTCTCCAGCTCATTTTACAGATGAAGAAACTGAGGCAAACAGGGTTAAGTGACGTGCCCAGGATAACACATCTGGGAAGTGTCTGAGTCAGGATTTGAACTCAGGTCTTCTTGACTCCAGGCCTCTTACTCTATCCTGTGCCACCTAGGTCTTGGCATTTTCAGAATGATATAAAAAACTTCAGTTCAGAGTCCTTAGTTCTTTTCCTGTCACCATCCACATACATGCCTTATGATGTAGATGCAATGATTCTCCCAAATATTCTTTGATATATGGTAATTAAGAGCTCTTCAATCTTGCATGTTCAGTATCACTCAGACTGAATCCATCAGTCACTATTAACATGATCTTGGGCTTTCTTCACATCACATTATTCAATGGACACTTATTCTGTTTCATTCAAGTACTTATAGACTCGTTAACTCCTAGCCAAAATATCCATCCAGATGCCCTGATGTTTTCATTTGGGTATGTTTGTTACTTTAAGATAGTCCTGAAAAATCACCGTTAGCTCTTGTCATTATTCTTCTAAAACCGAAAAGCAATTAGTTGATCTATCAATGAACAAATTGTTACTGAGTGTTTAATATGTGCCTAGATTATGTTAAGAGCTAATATATACACAAAAAAGTACCACAGATATTTGCCTTCAATGAATTTACAAGCTAGTAATACTTTTATTTCTATAGGGTGGGCCAAAATTCATGAAATGTCTGATGTTTTAATAACTTTTTGAAAATTATTTTTTCTTTATTTTTTGCCATTTATGAGATTTGATTTTTCACACATAATATAAATTCATTTCATATATATATATATACTGTATATGATGCTATGGTATTATAAATTAAAAACAAAAGATAAAGGTGTTATTAAATATTAGTGACTTTTGTACCACCCTGTATATTAAGTAGAAAAAGGTTAAGTATGATTATGTTCATTCTATAGACCAAATATATATATATATACACATATACACACATACAAAATACACAACAGAGTGGGTCAAAAGTCACGAAGGTTTTCAATATTTTTTTTGTTTTTTAATTTACAATACCATAGCATGATATACAGTATATATAGGAAATTAATTTATATTATGTATGGAAAATAAAATCTCATAAATGGCAAAAGAGAAAAAATTTCCCGAAAATTATTAAAACATCATGACTTTTAGCCTACCCTGTATATGTTTCCTTCCCATTTCAGGATGTCATATCCTACTGTGATAATATCCATAATCTCACTCTGGGATAGTATAATTTCCATAAGACCAGTGACATTGGCCCAAGTAGGTTGATATATATTAAATATGGCCCTTAGCTGTGAAATTACAGTCTTTGGATTTTGATCAAACCTAGGTATAATTTTCTTCCATGCACTCAAATCTTTTGGGCTAAACAGAGTGTATTTTCTAACCTGCACTGCTTTTCACTTGTGGGTACATTCTATAACTTCCTGCAGGGGGAGCAATTTCTGCTGATCTGATTCTAAAGATTGGTCAAGCTCTGTTTCTGAACTCAGGTCATCTCCAGCAGAGGGAGCTGTCAGCGTCTCTCCAACCACATGGTCCACTATGGTCACACTCCTTCCTCTCTTTCCAGTTTTTTTTTGAGAAAATGCCATATTACAATAATGATAATAGAGAGAATAAAAATTATAATCACTAGAGCTATGGTTATGTTATCACGGTAAGGTCCTAATTTAGTTGTAATGCTCTCAGTAACATTAAACTCAGTGGGGAATATGGGCTCTCCCATGCCATTATTCCAAATTTTTTTTACTGTGTGAATGAGGAGGAAACCAATAAAGCTATGATGGAATATTGAGTAAGTTAGTCATTTAAATTGGGACATTATGCTGTCCCAAAACATTCCAATGAGAATCCACAAGGGGAAAGCAAAATATTCAATCATGGTGCCCTTTAAAATAGACTGGCTTTTCTCTCTCTCTCTCTCTCTTTCTCTCTCTCTCTTTTTTTGGTGAGGCAATTGGGGTTAAGTGACTTGCCCAGGGTCACACAGCTAGTAAGTGTCAAGTGTCTGAGGCTGGATTTGAACTCAGGTCCTCCTGAATCCAGGCCCAGTGCTTTATCCACTGTGCCACCTAGCTGCCCCTGCCTTTTCTCTTGAAGTAAGGCTTTCAGAGGCGTTTAAAATAAGGGAGATTGTTGAAATGAGGGAGGCAGTAGGGGAGGGTTAAAAAGGTCCACCAGATTAGTTGGCACATGGCCAAGTAAGGGTTGGGCGGGGGTGGGTTAAAGAAATCCACACCAGATTTGTTAGCTCCTGGCTTTGCTCGCCAAACTGTAGGGGCCAAATTTAATATGGAGAGAGTTAATTGGGTGGCTCACCATAATAATGGGGTTCAGAAAATAATGAGGGACCTCTAGGTCCAGAGCTTCCTCCCCTCTGAACTGTCTTTTTTAGTTATTTCTCCCAGGCCAATAAGAAAGGAGCTTAACAGCCTCTTTTCCACAAACAAATCAGGTTTTATTAATGGGAATAAAATACACAGCAAAGGTGAAATTAATAAAGTCAAGGACAAGGGAATAGGGAGAAAGGAAAATGGATAATCTGCCTGGCTCTAGCCAGGGCTGTCTCAAACCCAAACTCGCTTTCAGCTCAGCTAATTCAAAGGGTTGGATGTAACTCACCCCCAGGGGTCCTTAATTTCTATGGGAGTCAGCAGCCAGTCTCTAGTCTGCTCCGAATGCTCCTCCAAGGCCAGAGAGAGAGACCAAGAGTATGTGCTACTTCCTGTTGGGGTCCCTTTTTCTACCTTTTTCTCCCTCCCCCAAAGGGGAGGTCCTTCAAGTAGTGTGGCTGAGACTGGTTCCCTGTTGATGATGCAGTCCACAGCCTCTGAGGACAATCCTTCTCAGGGTTGGCCAAGTTAGACTAGATTTGACAGGGTGGGCCAGGTGTAGCTCAAATCTAATCATCTTTAAGTGGGTACTACTTAGTAGTTCCTCATTCACACCCAATTCAAATACTACTAAATCAATCAAGTCGGACCCCTGGGTGTCTGCCAAGTTCCATTATTTTACCACACAATCTTGCAGTATAGCCATTTTTTAATAAGTTAAAAACATAGAAAATACACATTTGTAGAGCATAGATTTCTTATTCATCTTAAGCATATATATATATAATGTACATATATAACATACATGTACATATACATATATATGCAGGAAAAAGTTTCTTTATTCCTTATATACTAGGGATTGCTAACCTATTTTCAGGGGAGTGCTCCTTCCTTTGAGAAAGGGTATGCCTGTCATTGAGAAGTTGGGGTAAGGGGGAACTACAGGAAGTAGGCATAGGGCTGAGTGAAATAGTCAGTTAAGTACAAGGTAGGGGTGAGAGAGGGAAGTTGATAATGGAATGGGGATTACGCAATGGCTGCTAACTCAGGAAGCCAGCAAGCATTTCTGCTAGAAGTTAGGTAGAGTATAGTAATGGTAACTGTCCTACATGATGTGCATGGTGCATGTTCACAATTCCAACCATGGAAGTGAAAAATTTCTGAGCAACCATTCCTACACTTCAAATTCTCTCCTTAAATTTACTGTGTAAATCTACTGAATGAGGAGGGAAGACAAACATAGTTCAGTTAAACTTCTCACATTGAGTAGTGCTTAACTTGGTATATAGGACTCCCAGGTATGGAAACTCTACCAATGCAAATCAGCACTTTCTAGTCTTTGAGAGTTGCTTGGCCACTAAGGAAGTTAAGTGACTTGCCTGGGGACACGAAGGCATTATGTGTCAGCTATGGTGCTTGAATCTGTGTCCTTGGCTTTGAGAGTGGCTCTTGATATTCACTATGACACTATGCCATTTTGCCTTTTATAAGCTTCAAACTATTAGACGTTCAAAGCCAATCAGATAACATTGTAGTTCTGATCACAAATGATGCCAAATAACAATCTGGGGATGTTATACCCATGACCAATGGGCAGCTTCCAGGAAACCAAAGTCTTTGGGGTTTTTTTTGTTTTGTTTTGTTTTTTTGGCAGGGCAATGGGGGTTAAGTGACTTGCCCAGGGTCACCAGCTAGTAAGTGTATCCACTGCGCCACCTAGCTGCCCCCTAGTCTTTGGGTTTTTGAAGGAGTATAGTTGCAAAGCTGAAACATAAAGGAATAAAAAGAAAGATTATAACCAGGAGTAGAATCTGTGGCTTAATTTGTCTCAACACAGGAAACCAGACTGGGCCAGGACATGAAAGAGGACTGACAGATTCATGGATCTTTTCTCAATTCCATGGGTAGTATATGACCAGTCGTAGTTGACAATTTGTCCGGTTAATTACAATGACTTAAGCCCAGGGAATTTATAAATTATTAACTTCTGTATCAATTTTAAAACTGATTGGGATATGGAGTCTTTTATTGTAGCAAGCTTACATGAAGTGCTAGAAAATTTGGGTTACAAATATATCAAGACATTATAAGTCATGAGGAGACAATCTCCTCACAAAAAGGGGAAAAACCCCAAAATCTTTTTTTTTTTTTTTTTGCTGGGCAATTGGGGTTAAGTGACTTGCCCAGGGTCACACAGCTAGTATGTGTCAAGTGTCTGAGGCCGGATTTGAACTCAGGTATTCCTGAATCCAGGGTCGGTGCTTTATCCACTGTGCCACCTAGCTGCCCTAAAACCCCAAAATCTTAGAGATGGGAAGAATGCTGGAAATCACTTAATTTTAACTCTTCCAGTTCAGGCATTTCTCTCCAGGTGGGCATCTTGCCTCTATCTGAAAACCAGTCCTGAGAAAAAGTGTACCACCTCCCAACCGCTTTTTTTTTTTTAATGGGTTTCACTAGCACAATAAAAAATCCCAAAGTGATTCCTTTTCATGGTATATAGGCAACACAGACTATGGAGTAAGGCTAAAATACGGATGAAGTTTAGATTTTTAAAACCACAAAAATGTCAGTTTTAAAAAATTATATCTTTCTTGTTTCCAAATAAAGAAGGCTTTTTTCTCAATAAACTCTTCAAGAGAAAGCAGGCCCACTTGGTAATAATCATATGATCTCATCTTCTTATAAGATGTTTATTCCTTTATCTCTTTCTTCCCCTCTGTGCGTGTGTGTGCGTGCACACGCGCACGAGCATGCGTGTACATGCATGGGTGTGTGTGTGTGTGTGTGTTTGTCCTAGTATGATGGAAAGAATGTCTGCCAAGGGCTCTCTAATACTGGGGATAGAACAACAGTAAAGAACAGTAGGCTCTTAGTAATGTTTTGTGTTTTGTTTTTAAATAAGATCGAACAGAAGAAGCTCTCTCTTCAGTGAAGATAAAAGCCCTATCTTTAATGAGTGTGATGGCTCAATAAAATGTCGCAGATTACAGGAAGGACCTCCTGCTTTAACATCAACATCGCATGTCACCTGGATTTGGATAAAAGAATTTAAACCTGAAAGAGGCCTTAAAGGATATTTAGCCCACAGCTTTCATTTCACAGATGAGAAAACAAAGGACCAGTGAAGAGGAAATGACTTGCCCAGTGTCACAAAGTGAGTGAGAGGCAGAGCTTTTTTCACTATGCCACAAAATGTTGCCCACAGAACTAACCACAAAGCTTGTAATTTTTCTAGTTAAGTGGTTCCCTAGGATAAAATACAAATTATTTTATTGGCATTTAAAACTCTAGTCCTATATGACCAAGTATCTAATGGACATTATGAACTAAATATTATGAAGAAGTCTCAAGTCAATATATACAAAACAGATCTTTTCCCTAAAACTCACTTTTCTTCTAAACTTCAAAATTATTGTTTTTTTAAAAGGAAATTTTTATTGATATCTTTTGTTTTCACATAGATTTCCCCTTGTGTCCCTCTTCTTCCCTTTTTCAGAGAGCCATTCCTTATAACAGAATTGTTTAAAATGAAAAAAGAGGAAGAGAAAAAATATGCATCAAAACTGAGCAAAAAACCAAAACAAAACAGACTCTGACATTATATGAAGTGCTCCATACCCATGAACTTGTACCTGTGAAAAGAAGCAGGCACAGGTGTCTTCTCATAGCTCTTCATGGGGGCCATGTTGGCTAGTCTTTATAGTTTTGCAACATTTCAGTTTTGATCATTTTGTGATTGTTCTTTCCATTGTCAAAGTCATTGTGTATATTGTTTTCCTGACGAATTATGGTAGATGAGCATAATAGAATACTTTTGTGTTGTAAGAAACAACAAATACAATGAATACAGACAAGCACGGAGAGATTTAGGTGAACTGATGCTCTATTCATTTTTTTGCTCTATTCATTTTTAAGCTGATGAATCTCAAATCTACTTATCCTCTCCTGATCTCCAGTTCTGCAGACTTATTTGTCAACTTAAACTGGATGTCTTATGGACATATTAAACCCAACAGGTTCAAAACTGAACCCTCCCTTCTTACAAACTTCCCTGTTCTTGCCAAGGGTACCACCATTCTCCCAGTAACCTAAGTTCAAAATCCAGGTTTCATCCTTGACTCATCATTCTCTCTCGCCACTCCTGGCCCAAGTCTTGTATATTTTACCATTGCACACAGCAGATGCCCCCTTCTCTCCTCTAACATGGAGCCACCAATCTGGGGCAGGCCATCATCAACTTATTCCTAGATTACTGCAATAGCCTGTAGGTTGGTCTCCCTGCCTCAAGTCTCTCCCCACTCCAATCCATCTTCCAGTAAGCAGTCAAATTGACCTTCCAGAGATGGGAAAATGTCATTACCCTATTCAGTGAACTCCAGTGTCTTCCCTATCACCGTCGGGATCAAATATAAAACCCTCTGTTTGATGCTGAATGACCTAGATGACTTGGCCCCTCCTACTTTTTCACAGTCTTTTTTTTCCCATGTTCCCATCCCCCCAACCCCAATGCACACACATTCTTTGATCTGGTGACACTGGCCTTCTCACTGTTTCTAATACCAAATACTTCTATCTCCTAACCCTGGACATTTTCACTAGCTGTCTCCCCTGCCTATTATTCTTTCCTTCCTCATCTTCTCTCTCTGTGGGACATGCACGGTTAGCAGATATGACCTGGATCAAGGTCCAGCAGAGGATACTGAGGAGCGGTCAGAGAGGAAGGAGAACCAGAAGAGGGTCGTGTCCTTATGAATGACTGAAAACGTATTTATTAAGCAATTAATATGTGCAAATCCCTGTGCTAACTACCAGTACACAAAGAGCCCCTGTTCTCAAGGAGCTCACATTCTGATGGAGGAGCAACACATAAACAAAGTTTCAGTTACAAATTCAATTTCACATGGAGAGGCCCAGTGATTCTTAGGTTATGGCAGCAAAGGAGATGTTAATACTTCTTTAATGTGAATCCATGAATCCAACCACATTTGTTTCTGATGTTGAACCCATTCATTCTGTGGTGCTGGAGACGTCAGGGGTGAAACCTTTCTTTGCTGGGTCTTCTCTAGCTGTGGCTGTTGAGGAGGTAGGGGCCACAGACCCCACAGAATCAGCTGCTGGGTCCTGTCTGCCCAGAGCTTACTTCCCTGGATGATGGCTATGGGTACTGGGCTGGGAGCAGGGCCAGTATTTTGGGAGGTGGCACAGCTAACTCTCCCAGTTCCTGCACTTACCAATGAGCAGTTGGTGGTAAGGATGTTGGCTCCTTTTCCACAGGAGTTGCCCTCCCTCAAATTATGACTATATTGGCCAAACTAGAAGTAGAAAATGATGGTTTGGTGGGGATTGAGGTACTGCTATTCCAAGGCTTCTTGGGGTCAGAGTCCTAGCTTGCTTCCTTTGGGGTATGAGGTAAAGTTGTGGCTATATTGTTTTCTTCCTAGTAGAATTCAGGACCTTGAGGTCAGAGACTGTTTCATTTCTTCTTTCTTTCTTCCTTCCTTCCTTTCTTTCTTTCTCAGAGCAATGAGGGTTAAGTGACTTACCCAGGGTCACACAGCTAGTAAATGTCAAGTGTCTGAGGTCAGATCTAAACTCAGGTCCTCCTGAATCCAAGGCTGGTACTTTATCCACTGAGCCACCTAGCTGCCCTGAGATAGTTTCATTTCAGTCTTTATAGCCCTATTTCTGGCATACAGTAATTGCTTAATAAATGCTTACTGAATTGAACTGAAATATGCTGCTTGAAAAAATAATCTACTTTTTACAAGGATTAATAGAAATGACCTTTTCATAATTTTCCATATGTATACATCATCAAAATTTCAATGATTAGAAAAACAATTTTTGTCTAGGTCATAATTACTCCTTAGACAGTGAGAGAACAACATTTCTTTAGCACTCACCATGTGCTGAGCATTGTGCTATGTACTAAAATTATGACCTGCATTCATATAGTGTTTTTTGTGTTTCTAAGTTTCTTACCAATGACACTTTTAGGAAGTGTTGCTTATTTGTTGAAGGTTTTTATCCCATTAGTTTCTTGCTGAACCTGTCTGTAATTACAAATTACTCCCACCCAGGAATGAGAATGTTTTTATCAGACAAAATATCACCAGTTGTACTTGTGAATGTATTCTGTACTGGTTCTTTCTTCTCGAAGGAGAATAAATGAAGAAATAAATTAAAAATGGTAAATACAAACAGATCATCTGTCAAAATAGAACAGTTTTTTTTTGAAACCGCACACAGGAATACACAACACTAAATGAACACTTGTCAGAATATTTCTGCAAATAATTAATTACTTTAATACAATAAGGATATTCTTCTATTAACACAATCTCTTATGAGAGGATACTCATTACTTTCTAACCATCTGTCACCACACCTCCCCCCAAAAAACTAATTAGGTTTAATTTAATGATACATTACAAATGATCCAAATGTGGATGATGGAGAAAAACAGTTTAATAAAGTTATCATTGATGTTTAAGAAGGCTCACAGGGCAAAGTAAGAAAGAAATGATCTCTCACATCCTAATAATTATCTTGTGTCGTTTTCTATATTCTCTTGATGAATTATTGGATACTAAATATAGGGGCGGGGAAAGACCCCAACTTACAGGTAGTAGAGTTTTCCAGCTCCAGGAAGCGCCCTTTTCCGATAATCTATTCCAGAATCCAACTGAATCGTGTTACAATATTCCTACAAAACAAATGAAATCACTTGGTTAAACTAAGCTCTTGCTAAGAGCAATAATTTTTTCCTTTTTTGGGTGTATAAACCTACCCCCTTGAGAAAACAACCTAAGGGTACAAGCAGAAAACAAAAGTTTCATTAAAACAAATGAGATTGAAGCAGCAGCCACTATCATCACAGTAACTGAAAAGTTAAATGTTGCCTTGCAAACCAGTAGAAAATAGGGGCAGCTAGATCTGACTTCAGACACTTAACACTTACTAGCTGTGTGACCCTGGTGGGTCACTTAACCCTCATTGCCCCACAAAAAAACAAACAAAAAAAGTAGAAAATAGCCTGCTGTATTAGTAAGTAAACGACAACAACAAAAAATGTTGGGAGTGTTCATAATCTCAGTTACATTATCCATTAAGTGGGTTTTGTGAATAGTCTGGAAGTCTGGTGGTCAATGGGAAAATGCATTTCATGGTACAAGGTAAGGTAAGAAGATCACTGGAACACAATCTCACCCTCCTGCTACAGCCACAGAGGAGACAAAAAGAGACACAGGTCAAAGAAATGATAAACTCTTAGGCCTGGAAGGAATTTTAAAGATCATGCAGTCCAATCTCCAGAAGCACCTAGAGGTTAGGCAACTTGCCTAAGAAGATGGTGAGAATAATAGTACCAGACATTTCTATTTCATGTATTGTCTTCCTCCATTAGAATGTAAGTTCCTTGAGGGTAGTGCTTGTCTTGCTTGCTTGTATGTCATAGATTCCTCTAGTACTTGGCACAGAGCCTGGAGCACATCAAGCACTAAATAAATGCTTTATCTATCTACCCATCAATCTATCAATCTATTGAACTATCTACATCTGCAAAGCACTTTACATACACAATCTGACTTGATGACAGAGCTGTTAAGTAGCAGAGGCAGGATTCAAAGTCAGGTCTTTTTACTCCAAATCTGGAGTTCTTTGGGGCCTATGTCAAATTCCAATGTAGGCTGTGTGACCCTGGGCAAGTCACTTAACCCCAATTGCCTCACCAAAAAACGAAAAAACAAAACAAAAAACCAAAATTCCAATGTAGGGAGGGGGTTTACATAGAACACCCTCTCTCCCAGAGAGCCTAAAACCTCTGTAATGCAAATCTTTTGTCATAGTCCAAGATACAGCTACTTCAGGAATCCCTTCATCACTAGAAATGCATCTCTTTCCAGTTACTCTTTGCCTGTTTCTTCCCCTCAATAGCCTGGACTACAGTGCTCCTTCCCCGACTCCACCCATGCCTTTGGCCACTGACGTACTGCAGTTTGCTCTCCTGGGGCACGAAGGGGAATAAGCCCCATGCAGAGTGGTTGTCTCATATATACAACATATAAGTTTGATGGTTTCCAGTCACGGGGTATACATATGTATATGGCCTTGTGATCTCACTCAGGTAGGTATTCTCTCCATTGAGGCAGATTGCAGCTCATTTACACCCTCTAGTCCTATACAATTCTTGTTCATGTGTTCCCACAGATCCTCCACTGAGGTTCTCCCCAACATGGTAGAAGCCCTCCTCTAAGCCTCTGATTTTGCAGGTGCTAGGGCAGTACTTGGGTTGTTCATCTGGTGTCCTTTACTCTCACTACATGCTCAAACTTCCTTCTCTAATCATATATATTCCTGATAAATACAAGAGAATGTACAAAGTATAGTGAAGGAAAATTGAATGAATAGAATTTATTTTCCTGTATCTAACTTTTTAAAACCCTATAAACTAATTTTTACGTCATTTACTCCCTGAATTCCAGTTAACAAAAACTTTTCTTCCTTTTCCGTTTTGCTATTAACAAAAATGAGGCCAATGAAAGTTATATAAGCTTCTACTTTTTTTCTGAGTAACTAACTTCTCTATCGTCAGAGTGATTAAACTCTACAAAATGATTGCATTCTTACATTCACTAATCACCACCAAGGAATACCTAATCAGCCGAAAAGGAACTTTAACTACAGCCCTTAGACGCTAGTTCTTAATTGTCACAACCATAATACTCACTCCAGGTTTCTATATTTTTTTGGAGCTATGATCCACAAATGTTCAGATATTATCCACTTGGTTTAGTCTTCTCAACATGAACACCCCTCCCCCCTTTAATTCCCAGGGATATTTATAAGACCTGTGACCTTTTATCTCATCCAATTCAAATGCATAAAATTAATCAGCAACTAAACGGAATTTATTTTTGAACTAGTTTGTATATTTATGTATACAAAGGACAAATACAATTACACAATCTGAAAATGTAATTAGGGAAGTTGGGGATGGGAAGCGAGAACAGGTTAATATACTCACATTGGTACATAAGCAGAAGAAAGGCCTTTGACTTTGGAAGGCAAAAGTGTAAGCTTTAAGGATAAAAGCATCATCTAAAGTACTTTAAAAGTTGACATTTTTGATAGGATCTAACAGGTATATTTCTAGTTGTTCAAAATAACATTAGAGGGGCAGCTAGGTAGCACAGGGGATAGAGCACTGGCCCTAGATTCAGGAGGACCTGAGTTCAAACCCAGCCTCAGACACTTAATACTTACTAGCTGTGTGACCCTGGGCAGGTCACTTAACCCCAATTGCCTCACCAAAAAAAAAAATCACATTAGAAATAGTCATTTCATGAATGTAATTTTATCCAACTTTAATAATTTGACTATCCATTCACTGAACAAAAGAGAATACAGTGCATATTGTAGAGAAGTACAATAGGAAAACTACATGCTAGTCCCTGCAGGAAAGGGTTCAATTAAAACCTTTTAACTTCTAAATTTATATTACTGTACATTAGCTGAAAATACACTGTCTACTATTATCTTCTTTGTAAAACATGAATTCTTTTTTTTAAAGTCAAGTGTCTTGCTCCAAGTCACAAAGATAATAAGCAGAAAAGACAGGATTTGAACTCAAAACTTCTGCCTCCAAATCCAGCATATCTTGCACTTTATTGGGCTGAAACAAATGGAATTCATTAATTTCAGAAATCTCTCTACATTCTCTATCTCATCCATTCCCATAGATAGTAAGATCATAGAGCTAGATTCTCTTAGTTTGATTATCTAGTTGGATCCCCTCAGATCAAAATAAGAAAACTGAGGCCCATGGAGATTAACCGACTGCCCAAGATCACAAAGGTAGCAAATGCCAGAGCTCTTATCCCTGACTTTCATCAAAACTTTCCTCAGTGGGGCAGCTAGGTGTCGCAGTGGATAAAGCACTGGCCCTGGATTCAGGAAGACCTGAGTTCAAATCTGGCCTCAGACACTTGACACTGGCAAGTGTGACTGTGGGCAAGTCACTTAATCCTTATTGCCCCACAAAACAAAAACCCCCAAACCATTGTCCTCAGATATCACCTTTCACAAGCCTTTTCTTGAGGGGTTAAATGAGCCTTTCTATGTATGCAAAGGATGCTAGCTATCCAGCCCTTGGCTCTCTCCTGAGGTGTGGCACCGCATCATTAACCAGACATCTCCAACTGGATATCAAACTCAACATGTCCCAAACAGAACTCCTGATCTTTTCTCCAAAAGCTCTTATTTCTGTTCCTTTTGTATGTATTCCTTAGATGTCTGCAGAGATGTTGCCATGTCCCCCACCATGCTCCCATATGATGTAAGTGCCTGGAGGACAGGGACTGCTTCTTTTTGTCTTTATATCCCTAGCATCCAGAACTGTGTTTGGCACATAGTAGGCTCTTTATAAGTGCTTTTGATTGAATCCATGGGTTATTAATAGAAGTCAGCAAACCAAAATTACATCAGAATCCTCATTAGCACATAAACATTCTCACAGAAACTTAATTTATCTTTATCCTATAGCTCACAAAGTTGTTGTCATGTTTGATGTCAATGTACTTAAAACTTTATGCAAATTGTCAAGTGGTATATTGGTATTAGTTATCATGGTGAGAGGTAACAAGGTATAGTGGGGAGGATGCTAGCCCTGCAGTCCAAATACCCTGCACCAGTCAGCTGTGTGACCAGGAGCTAGTCACTTTTTCTGTCTCCGTCTCAGTTTTTTCCTCTTTGGAATGGAGCCAATGATGGGTGAAATACCTACTTCACAGTGCCATTTAATGTATGAAAAGCATTTTGTAAAATTTCAAGTGTTGCCACATAGATTCCTCTTGCTGGGTTACTAGCATACCTCACCTCGGGCAATTTTCTGCTTCTGCCACTGAGGAGGAATTCAAAAGGGGGAAAGTTTCTCTTACAAAGGCTGCATCCCTGCATTTTTCTCTGTCTTTTCTCCACGGATATCACATTCTTACCCTGTCTTAGGTAAGGTGATAGAGTGCATTCCAGGCATGGGGGACTCCCCACAAAAGCAGAGAGGTAAGAGAGATGGAAAATTAGAAGTGGAGGGGACAACTGTAGGGCTGAGCCCTACAGAACAGATTTGCGGCCTTTGGGGAAAAGAAGAGGCTGGGGCATGTAAGTGATTGTTTTTTTTCTTGTTAGGTCACCAACACATTCCCAGGCTAGGTAGAATTCTTTCAATACTGTCAGTGTTGGGTTTGGCCCTAAGTTTATCCTCTTCAGCCTCAGGTTAAATTTCTCACAGATACATGCCTCTTTTTACCCTGAAAATTATTCCCCCCCGCCCCCCAGCACTATGAACGCAGATCCTTACTTAGTTTCTCTAAGCTAAGTGTTTTCCATTTTACCAGCACATGAAAGTTAAATTTCCTTTTTTAATTAGTTTTCATTACAAAGTCCCCAAGTTGCATCTTAGAACCTCTCACACTCTCTGTTTATTCCTGACTTGATATCTGTCTCACTGGCCCACCTGGCTAAGCAAGGAGCAACCACCAGAACAGATCACCATTGCCTCACTCTCAAGCAGTGCTTCCCTTGACCTTTACTTCTAAAGCACCTTTACATTTACATTCATAACTAACACATCTGCATTTTAACCACAGTTAATTTACCTGGCTTCAGCCAGGCTGAATGCCTCCAAGTCCAGAATGGAATCCCTTAGAATGTCTCCCATATGTCATTAAGAAATTTTGTTGGGGGCAGCTAGGTGGTGTGATGGATAAAGCACTGGCCCTGGATTCAGGAGGATTTGAGTTCAAATTCGACCTCAGACACTTGACATTAGCTGTGTGACCCTGGGCAAGTCACTTACCCCTTATTGCCCCCCCCCATTGTTGTTGTCGGTCAGTAGTTTTCAGTTGTGTCTAACTCTTCATGACCCCATTTGGGATTTTCTTGGCAAAGATACTCAAGTGGTTTCCAATTTCCTTCTCCAGCTCATTTTACAGATGAAGAAACTGATGCAAATAGTGTTGTGACTTGCCCAGGCTCACATAGCTAGTACATATCTGAGGCCAGATTTGAACTCAGGAAAATGAGGCCCAACACTGTATTCACTGTGCCACCTAGCTGCCATTAAGAAATAGTCAGCCATTGGGGGCAGCTAGGTGGCACAGTGGATAAAGCACTGGCCCTGGATTCAGGAGGACTGGAGTTCAATTCCAGCCTCAGACACTTGACATTTACTAGCTGTGTGACCCTGGGCAAGTCACTTAATATTCATTGCCCTGCGCCACCCCCCCACCCCCCCACAAAAAAGAAAAGAAAAGAAAAGAAAAAACAACAGTCAGCCATTAATGAAAAGTAATATCCCCTTGGAAATTGTAATATTTCATGCAAGTGTACTGAAATTCATAACTCACATTTTGATTATATTTAATGGATTATAAAGATTGTAAAAGACTTTCCTCACAAAAATTCTATAAAGTAGGAGGCACAAATATTTTTATTTACATTTACCCTATAAAGAAACCAAAGCTTAGAAAATTTAAACTGCTTTTCCTGGGGCTGCAAAACTCACAAGTGTTAGTATCAGGATTCAAATCTGTTTTTTCTGACTCTAAGATCAGTGTTCTTTCCACTATGTTACACTAGAACAATTTGGAATGTAGTGGTCTTCTTGGAGTCTTGAAAAAGGAAAGCTGGAGGGTAAGAATTTGTCAGTGCTTCTCCTTTACTGTCCAGGGAAGCAGGCACCTTGACTAATAGATATAAATATTCTAGTCTCTATGGGAGGTAAATTAAAAAAAGAAGAAAAAGAAAACAAAATGAAGAAAGCTGATTTACTAGGCTATTAAAATTTTAAGAAAACTTCCCTTATGGGCATTCACCTTCTTTGATCTAAAATTCGATGTTTATTAAGTAACTTTCTGATTACCAATTAAAACACTCAGGTAGCCTGACACCAAGGAAGGAGATGCCTTAGCCAACTCTGTTTTTTGTGGCAGGTAAACCTACCAATATACACTAAGTAAAATCATATTCTGATTTATAAATCTTGGGCATTTTATCAACGTAAATCAATTCCTCTGAACCAGATTACTCCTGGGTCATCCGAATTTCATATTTTCATAAGGTGGGGTAAAAGGAAATTACCATCATTCTTCTATTTGGCTGAAAAAAGACTCATGAAGGTAGTCAGGTAACAGGAGCTGCTTAAGTGATAACAACAGCTTACACTCAGCACTTAGAACAGGGCCTAGTAATATAGAAGGTACTTAATATATGCTTGTTGACTTGATATGTATGTCAAGCTTTATGTCTACAAAGTATCTTGCATGTATTTTCTAATATGATCCTTACAACTATCCTGTAAGGTAGGTGGGACAAGTATCATTATCCCCACTCTGCAAATGGGGAAACAAGTTGAGAGTAACTTGTTCGGTAACTTGACCGTGGACGCTCCAGAGATAGGATTAGATCGATTAGGATTCAAACACAGGTATTGTCTAGAATCAAGTCCAATCACTCTCTATTATACTGTTCTGCCTCTGATGATGAAAGAAGACGTTTGCAAGTTGGGGCAATCAAGTATGTCCTAGGCATGCAATAGGCTTGGGAAAAATACTGAAGGTGGTATTAGGACTGCCTGACAAGCTCAGAAGAAAAAAAAAACAACTTTCTGGAAAAAGCAAAGGGTAAGTAAGACCAATGGGGCAGGAGAACACCAGGAAAACAAAGTGATTTGGGATGACAAAGGGGGTGGCTGGCTAATGTTGGAGTTTTGAAGAATTTAATTATCTCATTTAGTATGAAACCAGTATGTTTTCATATCTGACTTCTTAGGTACCTTGGATGTTTTTTCTCCCAAGCATTCTCTCATTCTTCCACAGAGTACCACTAGATATTTTATTTTATCATGGGTTGTCTGTCGGCCAGTTTCTGGGTAATTTTAAGAATTTTTTCCAAATCTATCACTAAAGGTAAACTCGATCTGTGAAAAAAATGTAAAGCATCAGCATGTGATGGCATACCTGTTTGGAACTCTGAGGTAGAATCATGGGTCTTCAGAGACACCATCATTATCACCATCTATAAAAGGAAAGGTGAAAAATCTAACTGTGTTAACTGTTACTGCATGATAAGAGCTCTTGGTCACAGGGCCAAGGGTTTATTTTGTTCACTATATTGCCAATTATGTACATTCTAAGTTATTAGAGTATTGTTAGACCCCAACAAATTATGTAATATATTGCTATTGTGTAATGCCAGACACTGGGAAAACCTAAGGGCAACACTGAGAATGTCAATTTGACTATGGCCTTTGATAAAATGAGCAGAGCCAGTTTTTAATAATTTTTCCTTAACACACATTAACTAAGATATTTACATTCTAAGACAACCACATGCCTGGATGGCTAGACAAATCAGCATTGATGAAAATTAATTAGTTTCATTTCCCATCACAATTGATAACATAATAAAGGATCTTCTAAGAGTTGTTTCTCTTCTCCAGAAAAATTATATACTTAAGCAAGTTAATGGCCTTCCATTGTTAACTTTTTGGATCACAAGAGCATTGATTTAAAGCCAAAAAGGACCTTAAAGGTCATCTACTCTAACTCTCATTTTATATCTGAGGAAACTGAGGCTTAGAGAGATTGAGTGACTTGTCCAATTAATCAAAAACAGACATTTATTAAACATTTATTATGTGTCAGGCAGTGTACTAGGTACCGAAGAGCACTCAGATAGCAAAGATGGGATTTTAACCCACATTCTCTGATTTCAAAGCTAATACTTCTCCCATTGTACCAAAATGTCTTGGAGCAATAGATCAGAAGATGTGGCCAGGCACAGCCATATTTATAAAACTGTCACTGTTTCATATGAGCTAATAATAAACAGGCTTGCATTAGGCACAACCAATAAGCAAACAAAAATCAGCAGCAACACAAGACTTACATCTTTAACTACATTGAATCATCTCAATAATTATTCTGATCTAAGTGCTTTGACATCGCAGGGCTGAGTACATTGCTGACCGTCAACAATTAATAAAAGTATTCTCAGAACTTTACCATGAACCACATTGTACTGCAAGATATGAGCTACTTGTTAATTCCAACACAACTTTCTGATTTTTGAAGAATGGGTTTTTTACTATGTAAATTTAACTTTAGTGTTTGAGTTTTAATACTAGAAAATATATGAATGAAGTCAACACCACTGCCCCCAAAGAAAGTGTCAAACTAATGAAATCATCCTGATTTATACAGAGCTATTATATTGGAAGTTCTGTGATAACTCAGAAACTCATGCTGTGTACGCACAATGGATACTGACAAAGTGATCATACCTAGTGGTTCTCCTTGACACAGATGTTGGTTGGATGAAACTGCAGCTACTCTTAATCTCTAGTTTCAGGACATAAATAGCATTTTAAATTTATATTAACTCCTATTTTTTTCCTGCCAAATCTATACAAAAATACTACTATTCTCATCAGGAATGAAATTAAAAAAGAAAAATATGAAACAGTGTATGAATAATTTTTACACCACTTAGAAAATCTCCTTTGTTCATTCTTCCAACCGAAAATCCAAAACTATAGTTAGAGTTCCCATATCAACATTTTCCTTCTCTCTACCTATCACTATGTAG
This sequence comes from Dromiciops gliroides, assembly GCF_019393635.1. Lineage (NCBI taxonomy): Eukaryota > Metazoa > Chordata > Mammalia > Microbiotheria > Microbiotheriidae > Dromiciops > Dromiciops gliroides. The sequence goes on along the minus strand of NC_057864.1, from coordinate 338,587,002 downwards.
TGCAATATAAAACCTCCAAAGAAAAAAATGAATTTTCTATTATATCTTTATTGATTTATTTACCATAAGATCACAGATTTAAAGCTGGAAGGAAAGTAAATTTACTTCTTAGAATTTTCTTTTCCTTTTAATAAATGATCCAGTGTGGATAACTTTTCTACCTAACATATGTAACCACACTGAAAGTCTAGAAATACATACAGTAGAACCTGGTTAATTCCTATTATAATCACAATTTCTGGATTAGTAAAGGAAAACTCTCAGTTATGGAATGCGTAATTGAACAAGATGACCCTTGTTCATTTACAGACTTGATTATGAAGGGGCTAAGTATCTAGGATAACGTTTGTGAATTATCTGAACTCCAGTTCGACTCCTGCTTCCCTCTATTTTAGTAATCTTGCTGTTCATTAGCATTTTTATTAGAGAATAGAAAGTCTAGAAGAAGGAAGGTAAAACTCAGTCAACTTTGCTACTTATTAGTAGTCCTGGCAAAAATACTGGTGAAGACGGGTGGAGTGCTAGCTAAAAGAAGGACTGGGAAATATTGAGTTCATTACTTGGTACTTTCTGCAATAAATTTTAAGTATGGATAATTAGAAGTTGACTATATTTTAATATAAAAGAGAAAGCTGTAGAATTGATCATTGGTTAAATGAGGCATGACACCTTCCTTGTGCAGAGAAGTACTTTGTAAATGTTTGCTGAATTGAACTAAAAGTGAATCAAGACCATGGCATGAATATTAGCCACAAATAACAAACGATACATTCTGAGTAGCTTAGGAAACACAGTGGCATTTAAAATAATAACTCCTTTATATATTAATAGTTGAGTGTGTGTATATAATGCTTTAAGGTTTCAGAATACTGGTGTCATAACACAACATGCTGTGAGGTTGGTGATGTAATTTTTATCTCAATTTTATAGATTTTGGAGGTATAAAGAAGCTTGCTCACAATCATACATCTAAAAGATTTCAGAGCCAGGATTCTAACCTTGGACCTTTGACTTTCAAAAGTAGTGCTCTTGTACTTACTATACCCCACTGCCTTGGTGGTATCAGCATAGAAGAGTGAAAAATCCTGTGTACTAGGAGCCAGGCAACTTTCATTCTATGTAGCTCAGCCAGAAGCTGAGCAGTCAGCACTGTGTGATCATGGACAAATTGCTAAACTAATTTTTATTTTCTTTATCTATAAAATGGAAGAGTTGGACTAATGACTCTGATAATCTCCTCCGGCTCTAAAATTCTATGGCTCTCTCTATAAAATGTATAAAGCAACAGAAAGGCCAGTTTTACTTTGTCTTTCTTTGTCCTCATCTACCCAAATGACTGTTTTAGGTAGCAACTAAGCTGTCCTAGGCAGATGGAACCATTTAGTGGCCAGCATGGGGAATTATCGCACCCAATGTTTCTTCCCCACTTTTTTTTCCCTCTCTTAGGCAAATGTGCATATTCTCTACTCATTGCTTTTTTTTTTTACTCTTTCACCACTCATGATAGAGTTATTTTTATTTTAGACAATCTTTCATGAGAACACATCTTCTTTAACCCTCCTTCACTATTATAGTTAGTTCAAGAAACATTCTGGTTACCCCCTACCCTCTTTTTATTTTTTCATTTCTGAGTCCCCGAAGGATTCTAATGATAGTTGTTAAGTATGAACAGAGTACTAAAATGTGTATATAGAGGAAAAGAAGGCTATAATGTTTAAAGTGAAATTAGACATAAAGAACTTGGCCATCAATATCCAAAGCCCATTCAAGTATCAAAAAGTCTCTTTCACTGTTTCCACAAAAATCTTCATCTACCTTGTCTTTCTCTAATTAAAATCTGCACAAGATAAACTTTTACATTCGGTATTGTTTTTGTTTTGTTTCATTACCACATTCCAATTGTACTTTCTAATATTTTTCATTGCAAATTTACGAACTAAATTATTTTTGTGAAGTCAGCTCCCAGCAGACTACGTGGACTCTGTATGGAGGATTATGGGAGGAAGCCAAGAGTATCCTAAGATGGGCAGCTATAGATGAGCTGTCTGATCTGCATCAGTGGAAGGAGCGCACATGGCCACACACACACACACACACACACACACACACACACACACACACACACACACACACACAATAAAATAAAAAAGTAAGTAAGTGAGCCTCCTTAGGAGAACCACAGAAATCTTTATTACACTCTAGGTTATAGTATAATACAGTTAATAAACTGATTTCATCTTTTAAATGACAATCTTAACATTACTCTGCTGTTACCATTAGCTAGGGAATATAATACAACTTCCAATTGTTTTAGTGGCAAATTATAGAACATGAGGATTACCAAAATGAGAATTAAGGTTCAAGTGAGTTGACTTGTTATTATAAACATCATCAGCATCACTATAGTAAATGAAGGAAGTCCTTTTCATGCATTTGAACTTAAGCACACAGATATACATGGCATTTTATATTAATTACACATGCATGTGTTTATGTATACCCATTTTTTTTAAAATAAAAAGAGATAGCAAGTAAATAATCTCACTGTGTACAACTTGGATAAAGGGGGAAACATAAGTAGCTTCTATCCATGTTTTTAAATGCAGGATTTACAGTAAGTGAATATTTAAAGTAAATTGAACCAATCACTCCTAATATATTACAATGCAAATGAAAACAACTGAATCTCCTAAGATCAGAAAAAGAATTTCTTAGATATTTTGCAGTCTAAAAAACTTGGCCAAACTATTGTTCAATATGCACACAGTTTGTGTCTTTATGCTCAGATGTTGTTGAAACAGCAGACTTAAAAGAAATAATGTCAATGAATCCTACCAAGCACTATACATGACCTCTGGGGTAATTAGCAATCATTCAAAAGCAACAAGACTAAAATGTTCTATTCTTTATTACTGTCAGCTCTTATCTTGATCAGCATTTTAATAAAGATGGTTCGTTTCTAAGACAGTTTCATGAATCAGTCATAATTACATTCTGACATGCAGTGAATAGTAAAGCAAAACTAAATATCACTTCATCAACCTTTCTAACCTTTATGCAAGTATTAACTGTAAATAATTTTTACACAATCCTACAACAGAAAATCTGCATATTTCTTAGCTTTGTACATACTTTACCCCAAATGAATTTCCTGTGACCTATACCTGAAAAACACAATCAGCCATAATTATTCAGTCTTGTGAGATGTTCAGGTGTTGCCTTTCAGAGTTCAAATCAACTTCAAATACAAAAGGCTACTTTATTCTGCCTAATGGCAAAATATGCAAAATGGGTTAACTAGCCAAAACCATTTCAGAGCACAGTGGCTTAAAAGAAATAGTTGACTGTTTTAACTTTAATAATAAAAAAGGCACAATCCCCCCCACCCCATCATCACAACAAAAAATATACTGAACCCATGCTCGGTAAAAAATAGATTAATATATTACTCATTAAGAAATACGTAGTTCACTATAAATATACAACATCTGATAGTTAAATATATATAATAAGTAGTAAAAAAAGCTAAATACTTATGGACTGGGAGGATTTGAAGTAGTTTCTAGATGTCTAATGAAAAACTTTTCAAATCTTTTACCAAAAGACAATAAACTTGGATATATGATTCTGCTGTGGAGAATAATGTGGCAACTGTAACTGATGACACATCACTTCTAAAGCCTCAAAATTCTGAATTCCATTTTTTTCTATAAAATTAATTTAACATTTTGGCTGTAACTTGAAGAAAATTTAACGGCCAGGCATTAACAGAGACTATATCTCAACTGATGCTGTTTTATACTTGAGAGAAATAAATAACAAATACCATGCTTTCTCAACAACAACCTTTTTCATCTCAAGAGAGCAAAACAACAACAGTCTGGAGGTGGCGGGGGCTGGATTAGCAAGGTTCACAATTCTCTATCTTGTTTCTTGACAGTTCCTCGCACATAGTAGGTATTTAATAAATGTTTAATATAGCAGAATTGAATGGAAATAAAGTCTAGAAAGTGATTCCATCGTGTACTATTACCAAACTTTGATTCCTTAGATATAGCTGAGTAGAGCAAAACTTTTTCATACTATGTTCTCACTTAATGTCTTATTTCATTTAATCTTTAAAAAGTTTCTAGCCAAGGGAAAATCAACTGGAGTTTCCAACATATTGTATTGCTCTTACGTTATTTTTAAAGAAAAAAATATCCCCAACAGAGATGAAAGAGGTTTATGCTGAAATGCAAAAGAACATAGCAAGCAACATTTCCATACTGCATTAAAGCACACCAATATATAAATCTCATCCACGAACAGCTTTGTGTTTAAATTGACCATGTCTGTTTCTTTCCTAGATGTTACTCTGTGCTCTTAGTGGAGGTGAAAGCAGGGAAGGGGAAAGAAGTGTTGATTTAAGAAAACAGACTTCCCAGAATTTTTTTTAAAATGTGATTAAGATTTAAACAAAGGCTAAAGATGGCTTACTCTTAGATGAGGTCCACTACCTCATTACCAACAACTGAAAACTTCTGATGCATTTTGTTTCAAGAGACTCCCAAAGTCCTTGCTGTAAAGCAGACTGGGGGGTGCAGAGTCCATTCACTCTTTCTGTATCACAACCATTATGTAAGAAGCATAAAACACTGCCTTTATGCTGCCAAGACACAATGACTCTTCCTACTTCAAAGCATTTTTGCCACTAGGGTTTTTTCTTCAAAATTTATTCAAGCTAAGGGCAGAGAGACAACAATTCATACACGCTAATTACGCCTAATTATCTATTCCCTTTTTTGACCAACTCCGGCCAGTGTTATTCGCTATCTGGGTTTCTCACAACCTCCCTTTGCCCTGTCCACCCAGCCCAACAGTAAAGTCTTTGAAGAAAACAGTTGTGGCTTTTGAGAATTGTCACAATATAGAGTTTGAGCAAACGGAATAGTCATTCTATTAGTTTTGACACATTTCTGTGTTAAATATGAAGACTTCTTGGTTAATTTGGCAAATTCCTCACAACCGTTCATGGTTAGAATCCCTGGTAACACCCTCTCTTATAGGAGCTTCTCCTCATGCTTTCTTTTCATGATCTAAATGAAATGTTTATTGGATTAAAGTTCTTCTCTGCAGACCTCCATGGTGGCCTGTGACAAAGAGCTTAAAAGCTTTATTAATTGGCTTGAGCTTTCAGGGAGGGGAAAGAGAGGACCTTATTTCACATTACATCACAAGGAAAGAAAACTGCCACGTGTAATTAAACTAATTTATCCTGCTATCCAAAGAACCAACTCCTATATATCCTCAATATACTTCCATTAAAGCGTTTTTGTAATCCAAGAAGTGATTCCCTGTAACTTAACTGAAAAGAATTATTTATGAACTAAAAGGGAAGAAAATCAAGTCCCAAGTAACACAAACCAAGCAATATGGTCTGTGAGACTGCATTAAAGAAATTATATGTGATTTTTAAAATGTTTCATAGTCATGGGGGGGTGTTGCTAAAAGGTTAGCTATTTTATATAATATAGATCATGGAAAGTTTATAAATATACTACCCTCTTATCCAAAATAATTATTAACTTGGTAAGCTTTGATTCATATAAGACCTATCCAAGTTCACACACATCTTGTGATACATGGGCAGATACCGGAGGAATATATTACAATAAGTGAAATAGTAGTTTTTCTGAGATAAATATATTATGTGCTATTACTAGATTAAGTTCAAAGAACCAGCACAAAAATATTTTTAAAACGCCTCACATATTATAGACAATTGCTAACAATTTTATGACTATACATCAAATTACTTAGCTTGTCTATATAATTTTTTTACAAATCACATTAACCTGTTCAACTGAAACTGTTTATAATTGTTAATCAGTCAAATAATTTTTTCATATATTGAAACACTACTTCCTCCAAACAACAACCCTTTTTGATTTTGTAGTTTGTTCTGGTACTTTAATTTTGTTATTTCTTTTCATCTTATAGGTGAAGAAGACATCACACATGCAAAGGGTTAATCCCAGCAGCTGACTCAGGTGACAGTGAGCTCCCCAGAGGTCAGAGAGACTGACAATGGCCTCAAACACTGGTTTTGATTATCTAGCATCATGAAAGCTTTGGTGCTATCTTAGGTTATAATGAACAAACTGACAAATCAATTTCACCAGTGAAATGAAAATCTTGGAGAGAAAATGGCAAATATCAGCTTAGCAAGTCAACAAATGCTAATGCAGGTGGCTGGACAAAGGCTGAACAATAAAACATTTCAACTGAGGACTAGGGGCAGTTTTTCTGTAGTCTGTAACTGTAGGTTATTCCAGGGTATCATTCTCATGAAGTTTATGTTCAAGCAGTTACGATTCCTTTTAGAAGACTCTAGAAAACTATCACCAATAAACATTTGAAAAGAAACATTAAAGGTCACTGAAAAGAAATAAAGGCATTACATGAAAATGAGACAACCAGACAGAAAAAGAGAAAAAACACTAAACCAAGTCAGAATGTTTTCCATTCAAAAACTCTTTAAAAATAGGATTGTGCTAGATTTTTTCTTCTAAAAAAAGAAATAAAATTTGCAACAATAAATGTGCCTTATTTTCCTCTAATTTCTTCATCTAATTCAAATTAATCTAAAAAATTAACATTTGAGAATATGAGACTGGCTATTTGTGACATGATTTTAAAGCAATAATATCAATGAACTATAATCAACCAACCCATTAATTGGCTAAAATAATTATTGAGTTTTAGAGTACATATTCTGTGTAAGAAACCTGGGATAGACAACATATTTGGCAGTGTGAAAATGCATGGACATAACAAAACATTTGATAAGCACGTTGTCATATTAAAAACATTATATACATTAGTGGACAGAAATATATTATAGGGACCAACTCCATCCCCGCCCCCACCACCCCAAATGCTTCAGATAAAGCTATATGTATATCTACAGATTAGGAAAGTCTCAATGACAACAAAAATGAAATTTAGGTTGAGAGGTTTTCTTTAAAAAAATGATAAGAAGAATATAAGTACCAGTTGTGACTATCAAAGTTTCTAATAGAATGAATCAAATTGACTGTTTCATGTAAGTGGAAAGCAAACCTTCCTCTCTAGTTGAGATTTAAAGGGCTTCTGAACTGACAATGCAAACCAATTGATTAGAAAAAGATAAATTTTTGTGGACTAAATAGATCTTCATCCCAATTTAAAATAGGACCTATCTGGACTATCAGAGATTGCAGAAATAAGATGACTGGTTTAAGCTATCAATGTATACCAGATCAAACCAATTATCAAAGAATGGCAATAATACAAGGTAGTCCAGTTGAAATTAACATAAGAAAAAAATCCACTCTTTTTCATAAAAATGTCATTTGGCCCCTCCTTTCAACTATGGAAATTCTAATTAATGTTTACAATGCAATCAGATTCTGTTCAATGATGCTTATACCGTGGAAGCACTTTTAAAGTATTTTCATGTTTTAAAAATGTATGAAAATGAAAGCACCTTTCCAAAGGCAGCTAATCATAATTAGATTGATGTATTTCTAAAGGTACTGAAGCCTTTTATATTTATACCTGGACCATTTTCTCCTTTATAACACACTAAGCTTTCCCTCTTCTTTCAGTGAAATAGCTCTTGAAATCCCACCTTCTTCATGACCTTCCCACATAAACTGTTCTGATACATGATTTCCATTATAAAAAAAATTAACTGCTTCTACTTTCATTGATGTATATAGCTTGTTCAGAAAGCTGTACATTTGTCTATGTACCTTTTTGTATATTTATAGAAATTATCATTGTGCCTTGTAAGCTATTGGAGTGTAGACTGGGTCGATTTGGCTAAATTTTACATAGTGTCCTTAATAGTGTCTATGTGGGCAGAATATCCTGCAAGAGTCAGGATTCTAACCTAGGTCTGCTGAGAAAAAGTCCATCTCTCTAATATACTATTCTGCTTTTCCAACAATGTAAAAAGTCTCATTAATTCTGCCCCCAGAACACCCTTTACACCAATCAGTCCTCTTTTTTCAATTTATACCACAACCTCTCTAATTCAGGCCCTCATCCCTTTTTGTCTGGAATACTGAAATTGCTTCTTTTTAAAATTCAATTTAATTTCAGTTACAAGTTCCATCCCTCCCATCTTCCCCTCCACCACCTGATTGAGAAGCTAAGAAAAACAAAATCCATTAGGAGGATCTATAGTCAGAGGGGCAGCTAGGTGGCGCAGTGGATAAAGCACTGGCTCTGGATTCAGGAGGACCTGAGTTCCAATCTAGCCTCAGACACTTGACACTTACTTAGCTGTGTGACCCTGGGCAAGTCACTTAACCCTCATTGTTCCACCAAAAAAAAAAAAAGTATCTATAGTTAGGCAAAATAAATTCCTGCATTAACTATATCAAGAAAAGGAAGGAAGGAGGGAAAAGGCTTCCATCTGTAATAAGTTTATTATTTCTCTGACTGGATGTTGGTAGCATGTTTCATCATGGGTCCTTTGGAATTGTGGTTGGTCACTGGGTTGACCAGAGTGCTTAAGTCTTTCAGAGTTGTTTGTTTTTTGCAATCTTCTTGTTATTGTGTAAATTGTTCTTCTGTTTCTGAACCCTTTACTTTGCATCAGTTCATATAAGTTTATCCAGGTCTCTCTGTGAAACTCCCCTTCATCATTTCTTTTTTTTCCCCCCATCATCATTTCTAACAGCACAATAGTATTCCATCACCTCCACATCTATAACCTGTTCAGTAATTCTCTTGTTGATGAGTACCCTCTCAGTTTCCAATTCTTTGGTTTTCCTACCTCAGGCTTCTCTTCCTTTCCCAATCTATCCTCTCTACAGATACCAAATCAATATTGCTAATAACCAGATCTGACCCTGACATGTTCCCCTGTTCACAGAGCTCCAGAGGTTTGCCTCTATAATAAAACATCAAGTCTTCAGTTCAGGAGCTGAAGCTCTTCACAGTTGGGCTCTGGCCTACCTTTTCAGGGTAATTGCACATTGTTGCCTATCACATATTTATGTTCCAATGAAACTGACTAAAAGTGTTATCCCTCCCCCATTCTATATCCCATCTCCAAACTTCTGCATAGGGCTTCACCAATATCTTGAATGGATTCGTCACCTTTTATTCAAAGAACCCCTAGCTTCCTTCAAGGCTCAGTTCAAGGGCCATCTTCCACCTGAAGTCTATGCTGATTCTTCAGCTGCTACTGCCCTCTTCTTTTTCCAAAACAACTTTTCATTTACTTTGTGTGTGTGTGTGTGTGTATGTTTGTACATACACATGCATGCATGTATAAATATATAGATATATAGATATATATAGGGATAATAAACATTTTTAAAGTTTTGAGTTCCAAATTCTCTCTCTCTTTCCCTACCCCCTCCCTGAGGCAGTAAGCAATCAGATATAGGTTATACATGTGCAATTATGTAAAACATTACCATATTGGTCATTTTTTACAAGAAAACTCAAATAAAAGAAAAAAATGAAAAATAAAGCGAAAAATAGCATGCTTCAGTCTGCATTCAATCAATATCAATTCTTTCCTTGGAGGTAGATAGTATGCTTCATCATTAGTCCTTTGGGATTGTCTTGGATCACTGTATTGCTGAGAACAGTTGTCATTCACAGTTTTTCATCAAACAATATTGCTGTCACTGTACACAATATTCTCCTGGTTCTGCTCACTTCACTTGTATATATTTTATTTTTAATTATTTGTGTACACATGTTGCCCCCACAGAGAATAAAATCTCCCTAAAGACAGGGCCTGTTCTTTTCTTTTCTTTTTTTTTTTTGGTTTGTTTTGGTGAGGCAATTGGGGTTAAGTGACTTGCCTAGGGTCACACAGCTAGTAAGTGTTAAGTGTCTGAGGCCACATTTGAACTCAGGTCCTCCTAACTCCAGGGCTGGTGCTCTATCCACTGCACCACCTAGCTGCCCCTGGGCCTGTTCTTTTCATCTTTGTCTGTCTAGCACAGTACCAGGGACATCCTCTTTGCCTAAGAAATGCTAGCTGACTGAGAGCAGCACTTTAATTCCATACCAGATTGTTATCAACAGGCTAAGAAGACAACAATCTAAGCAGATATGAGCAATGAGGTCTATGTTCGTTTGTTTCTTTCTATTCAAGTGGAAACCTGAGAAGAATGAGCAGCAGGATAGTTAGGAGTTTCCTATCTGGGTCAAAAGTCGGCAGGAAGAAGTGACACTGTGACATGGGTGGCACTCTACTGGTTCTCCTAATGATCTGTTTCCTCCAATGGTTCTTCTTTCATTCCCATCATGCAGTATGGTGCTTTGGAAAGAACACTGGAATCTGAGTCAGAAGATTTGTGCTTGTAACATGACTCAGCTACTTAATTTTGTAACTGTGGGCGTCATCTTTCCGAACCCCCTTTTCTTATCTGTGAAATGGGGTTAATAAAATTTGTAAGGAAAGCACTTTGTAAACTTAGTCAGCCAACAAGCATTTATTAAGCACTGACTATGTGCTATGCTTTGGGCCAAACATTGGCCAGGGAGACAAAAAAAGAACAAAACCAGTCCCTGTCCTCAAGGACCTTATTTCATCTTAACTGAGGAGCCAATGTGTACATAAACAGGTACATACAAGATACATACAAAGTAGATGGCTCATGCCCTTAGAGGGGAGAGTGTGAAAGGCCTTTCATACATGGGGTGTGTGAGTTGAGGCAGAACCTTCCATAGCTCAGGAATACTCCAAGATGACCCTTACCATGTGGCACTCAAATGGCTTCTTTCCTTCTTTCTTTTCAAGTTCAAGGTAAACCCGAAGAAATCCTGAAGTGAACCACTGTCTAAATGTATTATCATTCTTCAAGGTTCTTTCTTGGCCCAGTTCTCTTGTCTTCTCTACACTCTCTATTGGTGATCTTATCCAATAGGCTTCAATTATCCCCTTTTATGTGTAAGATTCCCAGATCTTTATCTCCAGACACAACCTCTCTCCTAAGCTACAGACACATTTTCCACAAGTTGCCTGGAAGTTCCATTTAAATATTCTGAAGTCCTGTCTTCATTTCATATTCAAAAAGTTTAAAAGTTAATTCATTTCTATGCCTCAGTTCCTTCATCTATAAAATGGGAATAATAAGGGTTGCATTACTTCATGTATCAGCCCTATGTTAATATGAGCTAATATTATCATTGTCTCATTCCTCCTCGAAACCTAAACTATTCATCCTTTCCTTCTTAAGTTTCTTTTGATTGATCATGATCCATATCATTCTCCTTAACTGTAGGTATACCCCCAAGATTCTGTCTTGGGCTCTCTCTCTGTTTCTCTCCTGCCCTCCTTCTCAGTGTCTCTTTCCATATCCCTCTCCTCTTTCTCCCTCCCTCCCTCTCTCTTCTCCTTTCTTCTTTTCTTCTCTCTCCTCCTTTCTTCTTTCTGTCTTTCCCTCCTCCTCTCTCCCTCTCTCTTCTCCCCATTCTCCTATTTCCTGTCCTCATCAGCTCACATATTTTTAATTATCTCAATGCTTGTATCTCCTAGATGTATATTTCCAGCCTACAATTTCTTCAGAGATCCAGTCCAGCATCCATACTGCCTATTGAACATTTTTAGCCAAATGTCTTACAGACATTTCAATATGTCTAAAACCAAACTTGTTATCTCCCAACTGGCCCCCTCCCCCACCCAAAATATACCTCTTCCAAAATTCCTGATTTCTAATAGACACAAAGATGCTACCACCTTTCCAGTCACCCAGGTGATCCGCAACTCCACTCCCTTTTCTCTGCCTCATATGTCCAATCATTTGTCAAACAATCTTTTGCATCTGTCCCTTCCCTCTAGTCACATGATCAACACTCTCAACAGAACCATAATACCTCACATAGGCTACTGCAACAATCTCCTAACTGTTCTCCTTGCTTCAAGTCACTTCCCATTCCAGTGCACTTTCCATACAGCTGCCAGAGTGATTTTCCAAGGATCTCACCATGTCACTCCTCTACTTAATAAACTTCAATGGTCCTTATTTCTTCTAGGATCAAACATAAACTATATAAACTTTTCAAAAAAGCTTGGTTGGCAATCCAAAAGTAGAATGGCCTGTCTCAAGAGGCAGTGATCCCCCTCCTCCCACTAGAAGGCTTCAAATAAAATGCTAAAGGGCCACTAGTCGGATTTGTGGTAGAATAGATTCTTGTTCAAAGGTTAATACATTTAGGCAGGAAGGGACCTTAGAGACCAACTAGTCCAAGGTTCTTAATCTTTTCCATGTAACATAACTCTTATCAGAACATTTTTAAATGCATAAAATACATAGGATTATAAAGGAAACCTTTTTAAATTTTTATTTTATTTATTTATTTTTTTGCAGGGCAAGAGGGTTAAGTGACTTGCCCAGGGTCACACAGCTAGTAAGTGTCAAGTATCTGAGGTTGAATTTGAACTCAGGTCCTCCTGAATTCAGGGCTGCTGCTTTATCCATTGCGCCACCTAGCTGCCCCCAGGAAACCATTTCTAGTAAAATAGTTATCAAATAAATAAATAATATATATATATATATACATTTAAAAAACACCAAAATCAAGGCCATAGATGCCTGTTTAAGAACCCCTGACCTAGTCAAATCTTTTTAATTTTTACAAATGAAGAAATAATGTCCCTGAGATTTTTTTGGGGGGGGGGCAGGGCAGTGAGGGTTAAGTGACTTGCCCAGGGTTACACAGCTAGTAAGTGTCAAGTATCTGAGGTCAAATTTGAAATCAGGTCCTCCTGAATCCAGGGCCAGTGCTCTATCCACTGCATCAACTAGTGCCCCCACCCCCACCCCAAAGAGATTAAGTGATTTGGCCTGGGTAACACAAAGTGAGAAGTAGCAAAAAGAGATTCAAACCTATGTCCTCTACCTCCCAATGCAGCAGCATTTCAATGTACCAAGTTAAACAGTGTCAAAGGTTCCTTCCAACTTGGACATTCTCTGCTTCTATGAATGATATTTCTTCTTCCACCTCTGTGACTTTTAGTGCCCCTGGCAACTCTTTATAAGCTACAGAGCATTCTATTTTATTTTTTTCCAATTACATGTAAAGATAGTTTTCAATATTCATCTTTATAAGATTTTGAGTTCCAAATCTTTCTTCCTCTTTCCTCCCAAAGACAGTAAGCAATCTGATATAGGTTATACATGTACAATCGTCTTAAATATATTTCCACATTAGTCATGTTGTGAAAAAAAGAATCCGAACAAAAGGGGAAAATCAGAAGAAGAAAAAATAAAACAAAACAAAAAATTGCAAAACAGGAGTCAATCTGCACTGGCAGAAGGAGTTTCCTTTACTGCAAGTTCCCTAAACCAATTAAATTACAGGTCCAGTCCAAACAAACAAATACCAGGGAATCAAAGACATCCCCCAAAAGAGAAAAAGACCTATTATACAAAAATATGCGTAACAGTTCTTTTTGTGGGGGCTAAGAATTGGAAATAAAGGAATGTCCATCATTTGGGGAATGGCTAAACAAGTTGTGGTATACAATGGTGATGGAATATTGTGCTATAAGAAATGACAAGCAGGATGATTTCAGAAAGACTTGGAAAGACTTGTATGAACTGATGCATAGTGAAGTAAGCAGAACCAGGAGAATGCTATGCACAGAGACAGCATTATTGAAGAACTGTGAATGACAACTATTCTCAGCAATACAGTGACCGAAGACAATCCCATAGGACTAATGATGAAGCACACTATCCACCTCCAAAGAAAGAACTGATATTGATTGAACACAAACTAAGCATGCTATTTTTCACTTTCTTTCAGTTTTTTCTTTTATTTGAATTTTCTTGTACAAAATGACTAATATGGCAATGTTTTATATAATTGCACGTGTATAATTTATATCTACTTACCCCCTCAGGAAGGGGTTGTAGAGGGAGGGAAGGAGAAATAGAATTTGGAACTTAAAACTTTAAATAAAAATGTTTATTAATTTTTTTTTAATTTAAAAAAACAAGTGAATTAGGTAAGGAGAGGGAAAGGGAAGAGGGAGATTCAGGAGAGAGGACAGAGTTCAAGATAGAAGAGTCATAAACAAAACAAATCAAATATAGAAGGCTGATTATAAATGTAGGTGAGTAAAGGAATAGAAACAAAGGGTAAGACCTAAGGATCTGGGTCTGGGCAGAGTGAAGAATCACCCAGACCACTCCAATTAGGGATCACACCTGTTAATCTTAGTCCCTTTCTTTTACCCACCTTTTGTTTTCTTTGTAAAGAGCATGCAAGGAACAAAGAGAAGAAATGCTATAGTAGGACATGATAGAAGGAAAAAAACCCCATAACCAATTATCATAATTCTCAATGTGGATGGGATGAACTGACCCATAATGAATGAATGAATGAATGAATGATAAAGTGCTTTCTATGTGCAGGGCACTATGCTAGGCAAGGGAAATACAAAGACAGTTTTTGTCCTCATGGAGACTATATTATAATGGGGAAGATGACCCTTAGAGGGCAATGGTGGCAAGGTAAGGGAGTTTGAATGTGAGGATTTTTTTTTTTTAAAAGGAAGAAAGTGACAAGAATAGATTAGAATGCAGAGTATAATAGGGTGTTTATAGGAAACAGATTTAAAACATTCATACAGTTAAATGATGGGTTATATTTCAGGTGAATAAAAAAAAGCAGGGGTGGTAATTGTGGTCTTAGATAATTAAAATCTATAAATGAAGATGGTTAAAAGAGATGGAAAAGGAAGCTACATTATACTTAAGGGAACCAGATAATGAAATCATATCAATTATTATTATTTTTATTACTAAATACATATACATCAAATGGCAAAACATCTAAATATCTAAAGAGAAAATTAACCAAACTACAGAGACAAAATAGACAGTAAAGTAACACTTGTTAGAGACTTCAATGTGTCCCTTTCAGACCTAGACTAGTGTAACAAAAAGATAAACAAGAAAGAAGTTAAGGACCTGAATAGAATTTTTTAAATGTTAAGATAGGCTAAACGCTCACAATTACTGAATGGGAGTAAACATATTTCTCAGTTTTACATGGCACCTTTGTGTGTGTGTGTGTGTGTGTGTGTGTGTGTGTGTGTGTGTGTGTGTTGGGGGGGGCAATTGGGGTTAAGTGACTTGCCCAAGGTCACACAGCTAGTAAGTGTCATGGGTCTGAGGTCACATTTGAACTCAAGTCCTCCTGAATCCAAGGCTGGTGCTCTATCCACTGCGCCACCTAGCTGCCCCTACATGGCACCTTTAAAAAATAGATTATATGCTAGCACCTAAGAGACTTATAAACAAATGCAGATTGTATGTATTAAATGTAATGTTTACTAACTGCTATACCAAATTAACAATCAATAAGAGGAATTTGAAGAAAAGAATCAGATTTAGAGGGTGGCTTCTAAGCATTACTCCCTTCCATGTGCTCTATGGTCTACCCATGCTAGCCTACTTACTGTTCTTCACACCTGGCATTCAATCCTCTATATCAATGCTTTTGCATCAGCTCTCCCCAATGCCTTTTAGAATCCTTGGCTTTCTTTAAGTCCAGCAAAATGTCACCTTTGTAGGAAGTCCATGTCTGTGCCCCCATATAATAGCATCTTCTTCTCTAGGGTAACTTTGTGTTTGCTTTGTAGGTATATACATTGTGTGTGTGTGTACACACACACACACACACACACATTGCCTCCCATTAGAATATAAACTTCTTGAGGGTAGGAAGTATTTTTCACTTTATCTTTGTATTCCCTGTACTTAGTACAGTGCTGGGCACAAAATAAGCACTTAATAAATGATTATTCATTGACCAAATGATGTAATATTAAAAAATGTGTGGGTCAAAGAACAAATTATAAAAATTGTAAGTAATTTTATCAAAGAAAATTATTATGATGAAACAATAAACAAGAACTTTTTAGATATAGCCAAAGCAGTCCTTAGGGGGACATTTATGTCTCTTAAACACTTCCATCAGAGAGAAAAAAGAGATCAACGAATTGAGCATGCAACTTAAAAAAAAAAATTTAAATCACAAATGGAAAATAGGAGTTCTGAAAAACTAAAGGTGAACAAAATAAAACTGAAAACAAAAATCTATGGAGTAGGGGGCAGCTAGGTGACACAGTGAATAAAGCACCAGCCCTGGATTCAGGAGGACCTGAGTTCAAATCTAACCTTAGACACTTGACTGTGTGGCCCTGGGCAAGTCACTTAACCCTCATTGCCCTGCAAAAAAAAAGGGGGGCGGGGAAGAAAAAACCTATGGAGTTGATAAGTAAAACAAAGACCTTGTTTTTGAAAAAAATTAAAATAGAAAGAAAAATCATTAGCTGATTTGATCCAAAAGAGAGGGGAAAGCCAAAATAAAAATGAATAAGGAGAATTTGTAATAGATGAAGAGAAAATAAAGAACATAGAAACCTTCTTACT
Source organism: Dromiciops gliroides (assembly GCF_019393635.1). Lineage (NCBI taxonomy): Eukaryota > Metazoa > Chordata > Mammalia > Microbiotheria > Microbiotheriidae > Dromiciops > Dromiciops gliroides. The sequence goes on along the minus strand of NC_057864.1, from coordinate 338,570,557 downwards.
TAATTATATGCCAACAAATCTCAAAGTTTAAATGAAATAGATGAATATTTACAAAAATATAGAATATTCTAATGAACAGAACAAGAAATAGAAAATTTAAACAACCCAATCTCTGAAAAAGAAAACCAAGAAGCCATACATGAATTCCCAAGGAGGGGAAAAAGTCAGGCCTAGATGAGCTTGCAAGTGGATTCTATCAAACACTCAAAGAACAATTAACTCCAATATTATAAAAATTATTTGCAAAAAAGAGATAGCATTTTACCAAACTCCAGAAAAATAAGAAAACTATAGACAAATAGCTCTGATGAATATTGAGACAAAAATACCGAATAGCAAAAATTAGCCAAAAGGCTACAACAATGTATCAAATATGTAATCATTATAAAGAGACTGTCTATGCCCTATTCCTGTACTCCTCACTATGTACTCTTCTCTCCAATCCTTTGCTACCTGGCTTCTGTCCTCACCACTCTAATGAAACTTCTCTAAGGTCATCACTGACCTCCTAATTGTCAAATCTGAGTGCCAATTTTCAGTCTTCATCATTCCTTCTCTTTTGGCAGCTTTTGATATGTTTGATTACCCTCCCCACTTTGACTATGGCCAACACTAGACTCTCCTAGTCATCCTTCTGCCTTTCTAACTGCTCATGTTTTTTATCTTCATCATGTTCCCCAGCAGTTCTCAGCTGGGCAGCACAGGACTGGATGAAAGGTCAGAAAAAGCTGAATTCAAGTCCCACTTCAGACACTCATTAGCTGTGTGAGCCAGGGCAAGTCACTGAATCTCTCTCAACCTCAGTTTCATCAACTATAAGATGAGGGTAATGATAGTACCTAACTAATTGTGTTGTTGTGAGGATCAAATGACATAATATATGTATGGTGGTTTGCAAACTTACATAAATACTATTATTATATTGAGAAATTTTGGCAGTTAGGACAAACAGCACAGTCAATCATAAAATCATCTTTGTAATTCAAGATGTGAAAATGATACAAGAAGTAATTAAGACAAATTCAGCTAAAGAGGAGGAAGTACAGCAACTCACACACGAGTATTACTAACTGTAAATACCACTGAATAGTGTTCCATTTTAGTGTATTATTCTTGTTAGGTAGGTGCTAAACTCAATAGTTTCTAAGTTGCCCACTCTAAATTTTGGACAAAGCCCAGCTGCTTATCCTAATGATGGTTCTGCCAGTCCTGTCAGATGTTAAGTTCTTCCAGTGGGCTCATCTTTGACCTTCTCTTTTCTGCCTATACTTCCCTCCCAAGGTTTAACTGCTTTTTCCATATGGATGATTCCAGTCCTCACCTCTCTTTTGAGTGCATAGGATCATAGCTGTAGAGTTGAAAGAGACATTAGAAGCCACCTAGTCTAATCTCCTCATTTTTACAGATGAGGAAACTGAATTCTAGATCCATGCCTATTCTTCTCCCCCTTCCTCCAATCCATCCTTTTTTTTTTTTTTTTTTTTTTTTTGCTGGGCAATGGGGGTTAAGTGACTTGCCCAGGGTCACACAGCTAGTAAGTGTCAAGTGTCTGAGGCCGGATTTGAACTCAGGTACTCCTGAATCCAGGGCCGGTGCTTTATCCACTGCGCCCCCTAGCCGCCCCCCATCCTTCTTACTATTGGGAGAATAATCTTTTCTATAGAAAGACTTAGTTATGTCACTCCTCAATTAAAATGTCTTCTGCATCTCCTTATATCTGATGAATTTAATTCAAACTTCTTTGCCTGACACCTACAATCTGATGCCAACTTGCCTGTTTATCCTTATCTCATACTAATCTAACCAAACTGAACTTCTCCTTGAAAACACACTGTCCATTCAACTATCTGTGCCTTTGCTTACATTGTTACCAATTACCAGAATTTCCTCTCTCCCTCTCTTCTCCTGTTGAGATCCTATCCAATCTTTAAAGCCCAACTCAAAAGCCATCTCATCCATAAAGCCTTCTCTAATTGCCTCAGCTAGGAAAGACCTCACATAGCACTCTGTTTTATAACTCTCATACACATATCACATAATATTATATAACATAGCAAACTGTACTTGTACTTTATCCCCTCCCAGTAGACCATAAACTCAAGGAGGAAAGAGATAGTATACCTTCCCTACAACATTGCATAGTCCTCTGCACACAGTAGATGGTTAATAAGTGCTGGTTGTATTGTACTGTAATTGCATTTACAGAACTGCTTCCCACAGACCTCAATGTCCTAGGAGATGGAGAAAAGGACACGTATTGAACTGAAGTATATGGTTCATAAGGAGCAGAAGCAACACATTTAAGGCTATATGTCTTAAAATTGAATCCAGGCTTGAAAATAGAAAACAAATGGACTCTGTCTTCAGTATAATTAGTCAACATCTCCCCGTTTCTATTTTCCTCTATTACATGGGGATGATAATATTTACTAGCTGAGAGTTTATGAAGATTTCCATTGGTTCTCTTAGATGCTAAACCATAAACACAAATGACTACAATGACTAAAAAACTAACCAAATACTTGAATTACAAAGGTAAACATCAAGGAAATAATGGAATTCATAGTTTTCTCTTTTCCAAGAGTTTTTATACTTCCTTATAACCACTCATTCTCAGATAAGGATTCTTTCTACATCCTGTAGTAACAATGACTTTTAGTATATGTCATCCAGTGTCTTGCACCAAGACAAAGGAACAAGAACATATAGAGTAGCATGCTGTATTGGGAAGAAATTATATTTGGAGTCAGAGGATATGCATTTGAATCCCAGCTTCATGAGTTACTGTGACCATAGGCAAGCCATTTTACTTCTTTGTGCCTCAGTTTCCTTATCTGTAAAGCTGGAATAGAGAATCTCTATAGTACCTCCTATCTCTGAACCCTAAAATCTATGTGAGGAAGACTGGGTTTGGCAACACACCGAGGACTTTATAATCCCAGTCAAAACAGTTCCATGAAAACCATCCTGACTGGCTACTCAGGCTTACTTTTGTGCCTTGTTATGGCCTTGTCAGATACTGAATGCGTGATAGAAAACCTAGATGTGAGGAACAGTTTACTATTTCTAAATAATACTTAGTTTATAAAATGTAAGCTACCCAAGGGGAAGAACTAATTCATTTTTGACTTGTCAACTGATTAGTCTCCTGGGGCTTTCAGCCAACTCCCAACCATTTAAGGGGTGCTAAGTATGTTTATAAATTATCAATGTTTTTCATTTCTCCTTTTCTTTGCCAGTCTACTTTTGCATCATTTCACTATGGATTCAATGGCAGCAGCAACAAACAAACAGATGGAGAAGTAATATGGAACTGATTTCACACCAACTTGTCTAATATTAAATATAGAATAGGAAGTTATTAGTAAAAGTGAAGTTTGGAGAAGTCACCTTCTGCTTTTCCATAACCAAAATGTACATCTGCAAAGTAGCCAGATAAACTCAAAACTCTTCATTCAGAGAGCTGATTTTTTTCTCTTTTTACATTTTGTGTATTTTCATGTGCTATTTTTAGAACTTTTCCCCTAATTTCCTTGTTTATGTTTTTGTATCAATATGTACAATTTTATTTTGGAGTCCTGGCTTAGACAAAAACTCTATCCCATTTTCTCAAAAAAAGAGATAAGTAAGAATGTGAAGAGCTAAGGAAGCAAAGGGAAAGAAAAACACCATCAATCACACAAACTGCCTTGAAAAATTATTTCTTTCCCATAGCTATAAATATCCCAGAGAAATTAAAATATTCCTGTGGCCTAAAACTGTTCACCAAAACAGACATTTGTGTTTTCTTCAGTATAGCCTGAAAACTCCTATTTGCTCCATTTCATCAGTAATTCCAATGAAAATGTAATTTGGAAAAATCAAATGACTGTCCTTAAAGCTAAAAATTAATGATTTTTGATTGTCTTTTCTTCATAAGAGAATTTTCTAAAGTGTCCAACTTTTTAAAAAAAGCTTATTCTTTCCCAAGCCTTGTTGACGTTACATAAAATAGCATCAATTGCATTGAAAACATTTCATGGAAAAGCTTAAACTGCCAGATCCAAAATATGTCATTAAAAATCACAAGTATTCTATTTTGCTACGAGCCATTTATTTCTTATAGCATTCATCACAGACTGCCTTGAATCACAGATGTCTCTGTCTATTTTTTATCTACTCTACTGATCTCCAACGCTTTGCGGGCAGGAAATGTATCTTTTTCATGTTTATATCCCATATAGTACCTAGCACAGATTCTGGTATATAGTCAATGATCAAGAAACATTCATTGAATGTTTATTATTCATCCTTCATTCTCAAAGAGGACCAATGACATCAGGAGGGTGATGTCTTGACATGTGCATGAATTAGATATGAGTGAGGCACAGCTGCACAGAGTCATCAGCCTCCCTCTCCTGTAGTCATCAGAGTCCAGTGGCAAGACCAAAGTCAAGACAGCTGATCGTAGTCCAGCTCCTCTTTCTTTCCTTTCTCAGGAAGAGGAGAAACAATGTTCCATCAGGTACCAGGCTCATACACACACACACACACACACACACACACACAAATATAATACATATACACTCTTGTCTGCCATAAAAATATGTATTATGCACATATGTGTGTATGTTTTACATATGGGAATGTGAAATGACTATATTAATCCAAAGTACAATGTTGTATATTACATTTTGAATTATATGCAGTAAATATTTAAATGATTACTCTGACTTTATCAACAAGGTACTTCGGCATAATTTCAAAATAATTCAATGGCAACTTCATTTAAATATATTCGAATCTTTTTGTAATGGAATCATTGTAAAGTAGCAACTTTGACAGATGGGGAAACATGCTAATATAAGCTGTCAGCTGCATGGAAGTTTGATGTCTTCCCCAAAATACAACCATGAAGCTTTTTAAAAATCTACAGAGACTGTGTGCTAAACTAAATTAGAAAGGATTAATGGTTCATTCATCTGTTAGATACCTTATCCTACAAATCTTCCTCTAACACATCTAGATAAATGCTATATAAAAAGTTCATTTCTGCTTCTCTATCGTTTACTGTGACCCAGTAATAATTCAGTTGAGCTATTTTTGCATTTGAAATCAATGAAATACTACAAGAGCTCTTTATTATTAATGTAACACAAATAGTCACATATTCAATCAGTGACTTTCCTTACCTTCAAGACAGCAATGAATGGCACAAAGTTAGCCCGCTGCAGTCCATTTTTATAGAGGTCTGAAAGAGAAAATGGACATTATCTTTCCTTCTTAGCATTATTATTAATAGCAATAATATTGATAATAATAAATTATATTTTAGCCTGGCAAATTAAGCAATCTACTGATAGAAAGCTAGGGGAATAAAAGAAAAGGAAATGAAATTGATTTCCATTCTTGTGGGGCACAAAATTCATTTTAATTTTAAGAAGGATTTAAAAAAAACCAGAATAGTGCAAGAAAGTTTGCCCAAATACATTCAATTAAATTAGATTTAATCTATAGTGATATTTAATAGGTGAACAGATATGTAGTAAGTATAATTTTAAATCACTAACCCAAAGAAGAGATCACATTTTGATAAATATTTTACCCATAGTAAATATTTTATTACCTAAGGAAAAGGTATATATTCTTATTTTCATTCAAGTCATTTTCTTTATTAAAAGCTTAATAAGGATTATCTTTTTTAAAAATATCAGCTGCAAGAATTAGTAATATAGTCTTTTTCTCAGATTTCTATGTTTGCTATCAATGAATCAGTTTTTCAAAGTAAGGAAATTCCTTATTTTAAAATAAGGATAAAAAAAAAAGAAAACCAAAGCAAACCAAAAACAAACAAAAAAAAGGATTTTATATAGGATTCAGTGGGAAAAGAATTCATTTCTGTGTTATAAATACATATCTTTATGTTGTTTCAGAAGATAAAAAACGAGATTACTTTCAAAAGGAACAACAGACAAATCAAAGAGGAGGTATCAAAGTTGGGATAGACCTCTCAGAGAAAGAAGTTTTTTTTAAAAAAAGATAACTGTATATTAAACCAAGACAAGATGAAAAAGGTCTGGGACTCAAGTAATCAGAAGACTATTTCCAGGAATCAGAACAATAAAAAAGTTTTCCATGAATACAGAGAAAGCAAATTGCATTATGTGTCCCAATTAAAAAAAGAGTATATCATAATGTAATCTTTTGCACCTATTTAGCCCCTCTGTTTAGAGAAAAAAAATGGAAACATGAAGGCAGATTGGAGATGCCACATTTACTTATGGAAATAAAATATGGCCATTAAGAAACAAATTTATTCTCTTTAGAAAAACATTCATCATAACATCATTATAGTGAAGAAAGTATTTGCATGATCTGTCTGGTTAATTAAGGACTGGAGGCTTCAATTTGGCTATGCATTAACATTTTTATTGGGGGAGTGACATAGGAGTAAGGTTATGTCATTTAGGATATGGGGCTTTCCAGAACTGAACTAGGCATTTTCTATATTCCTTTAGAGTTCTTATGTTGGCAAGAACTTGACAAGTCACAGTTGCTGTCACTATTACCCCTCTACCGGGTAGCTATGGAAGTTGGGTACCTAGGGTCCGTGGCTATAAGTAATCCTGTGTATATTGCTTGTGAATAGTGGAGATTGCTAGGAGATGACAAAAGATTTTTTAGAACCCACTAAATTTATATTAAAAAATTTTTTTAAATAAGTTTGTAGGAGGCTATCAACTGTTTACACAACCAATGTTACCTTTAGATCTTACTCTTAGAAAGAAAATCCTTATTGACATAAAATGTGCTCAGATTTGGCAATAACTACCTGGTACTTTTTAACAGAACGCTGTCAGAAAGAGTTTGCAACAGCCCAATCTTAGTTCTGTTCTGGATTTGAGCATTTCTAGCGCTCAAGCAAAGTTAAAGGTAGAACAACAATGCTTCTCGTTCCTAGAAACTCAATAAACTTTTTCAATAGCTTTTAGCAAAGGACATTTTTAGGCTCTGCTAAGTCTTTTCTAAATAAACAGAATTCATTTAGCTGGAAAGCCCTTGGTTATTCTAGGACACTTAAGTAGAAAAGACTGTATTCATTAAATTGAAGAGGGTTTTTTGCAATTCAAATATTATGTTAATTATCTTTGCAATATATCTTTCTCCTAAAATTTTATTTGACTACTGAGAAATTTTAATCTTACTTGTTAGACTTTCTTAATTGAACCAAAAGTACTGTGCAGGCATAAAGGTTTTATAACACATTTGTATCAACCTTTCCCAAGTATTTACTAAATACTGCTTTTAAAAAAAGCAACAAAAACCTGGTGGAGTCCTTGCCTAAGATTTTTTTTAAGATCTCTAAACAGAGCTAAATGAGCACTTGGCCATATCAGATAGAGTGTTAGAATTATAGGACATTCGTTTTGTTGAGAATAATGTAAGGGCCTCTAAATCCTTCACAGTGAATAACCTTAATAATACTTACAGATGAAATATGGGCAAAGAGGATTTTTAAAGTAATTACAAGGATCTACATAAATGCCTTGGAAACTCACATGGGTATGTAGACCTTTTTCATTTGAAATCCAAGTGTCAAAACTAAGAAAATCCACAGTGCTTCATTACACTTCAGGTTTTTGTTGGGGGGTGGGGGTGGGGTAGTGGGTGGGAGTGAAGGAACTTATAGAAAGTGTCACTAACAGCATTTACTTAATTTAAAATTCATTAAAAAACATGTCTCCATGGGGTAACAAATCTCACATATCTTTGGGAAACTGCCTCATATTAAGTGCTCCTTTCACTACTGATTAAAAGGAAACACTGGGGCAGATAGATGGCGCCATAGTGCATAGAGTTGCTGGGACTGGAGGTCAGGAAGACTCATCTTCCTGAGTTTGAATCTGTCCTCTGACACTACTAGTTGTGTGACCCTGGGCAAGTCACTTAACCCTGTTTTCCTCAGTTTCCACATCTGTAAAATGAACTAGAGAAGGAAATGGCAAACCACTCCAGTGTCTTTACCATGAAAACCCCAGATGAGATCACAGAGAGTCAGACACAACTGAATATAACTGAATAACAACAATAAGAAAACAGTATCTTTAAACTTCAAAGATAACACAAAACTACCATGTAGAATCCAGTTACTTCTTTTGTAAAACTGTTTAGATGTTCAGTGAATAATACATTATTTTACTAAATATGCTCACCATGCTGCTAAGATATGAGTGTTCCCATTGGATAAAAGGTTGCTCTTCCCCCTTCCCTGAAATTACTCCCCATTTACTTTTTTGTGTACATCTTGTCTTCATATCCCCCTCCCACCTCCAGTTAAAATGTAAACTACATGAGAGTAGAAATTGTTATGTTTTTGTTTCTATATAACTCAGCATAGAGCCTGGCGCATTTAAGCACTGAATACGTATTGTTGAGTTAAATTGAATTAATTTGTGATCAGATAAGATATTTTGGGACAGTCTATTTTTTTTTAGTCTTTTTTTTTTTTTCAGGGCAATGAGGGTTAAGTGACTTGCCCAGGGTCACACAGCTAGTAAGTGTCAAGTGTCTGAGGCTAGATTTGAACTCAGGTCCTTCTGAATCCAAGGCCAGTGCTTTATCCACTGCGCCACCTAGCTGCCCCTGGGATAGTCTATTTTTAAAAGGAACTGAGCAGCTAGTTGTAACAACTAGATCAGATGAAGATAACAGCAGCAAAATTTCACTTCCATCACTTCAAAGTCTAAGGGAAGGAAGGAAGGAAGGAAGGAAGGAAGGAAGGAAGGAAGGAAGGAAGGAAGGAAGGAAGGAAGGAAGGAAGGAAGGAAGGAAGGAAGGAAGGAAGGAAGGAAGGAAGGAAGGAAGGAAGGAAGGAAGGAGTGGTAGATGTTTGAATGGCAGCAAGTTGAACCTGATGCATATTTTTATTCTCCATTGCTTTTATGTTCCTTCTCCTTCATTGACTAGAGGGACTTTAATGGGATAACAAAAGAGGAACTAACTTTTAAAAGTAGAGAGATGGGAGACTAGAGACTAGGAGAGTGCAGGAAGGGGATTAGAGATAGGAGACAATTTAGGGAACATTTGGAAATATGAGAATACAGCATTGGTAACCAAAGGCTTTGAATTTAAATAAAATTAAAAAAAACTATGAGAACAATAATATAGAAAAAAGCTTAAAATATTTTCTTACTCATAACATAAGTAAATTTTTCTTATCAAAACAAAGCACTGGTTTAAAAAAAATCAGTGCTTTGTTTTTAGATCTTTGGGTTATGCCACTTTGGTCTATTTTATGTTATCTAAAACCTCCATATAAATTCTTCCTTTATTTTCGGTAATAAAAAGCCCCAAGTCTTGTGCTTTATTATCAGTATAATATTCAATATTTCAAATTCCTCTAACCATTCTAATGTACAGTCAATTTTCTATCAAAACTCCCTTAGGAGTAACTACTATTAAAATGTTCAGATTTCCCACCAGAACTTTGGATAGTCAACTCAAATTTATTTCATAAAACAAAAACCAGGACTCATAGGTATAGAGTGATCTTCTTGACCGTGTCACTGACTTACACTATGATCTTGAAAAAGTTATAACCTTCCTTTTACTCTATCTGAATATTAACATTAAGGTCTATCAAATTAGACAATCTATGTAAAATAATATGTTATATCAATGCTAGCTAATATTATCATTTACCCAATTTGTAGATTTTCCCCTAATTTCCTAATTTTAAAAATAAGAAAACTGAGGCCCAAAATGATTGTGACGTCCAAAATAACATAACTAGTTAGTAGCACAGCCAGGCCTGGAAACCAGGTCATCTGGCTCTTAGCCCAGTGGTCTTTGTTTTTTCCTATTATGCAACCATACTTACCTCTTGATGGTTTTAAAGGTTTCTAAATTAGTCAGGCAATTAACATTTTAAAGTGCCTAATATGTGCCAGGCACTGTGCTAAGCACTGGGGTTCAAAGAAGGGCAAAAAACAATACCTGCTCTCGAGCAGTTCATGATCTGAGGACCAAACAAGCTATACACAGGATAAACTGGAAATAATCAACAGAAGGGAGATGAGGAGTGAGAGCATTCCAGGCAAAGAAGACCACTAAAAATGCTGAGTTAGGATTTGGAGTATCCTGTATAATAATAATTATTATAATAACACTAGCTAACATTTATGTAGCTCCTGCTATGTGCCAGGCACTGAGCTTAATGATTTACAAATATTATCTTATTTGATCCTCAAAACAACCCTGTGAGGCAGGTGCTCTGATAAGCCCCGCCCCCATTTTACAGATGAGGAAACTGAGGAAAACAGACATTAAGTGACTTCCCCAGGGTTACGTTCCTAGTATGTATCTGAGTCCAAATTTGAACTCAGATCTTCCTGACTCTAGGCCTGGCACTTTAACCACTGTGCCAATAAGGAATTACAAGGACGCTACTGTCAGAGTATGGGGGTAAGGAGAGTGTAAGGTATAAGAAGAACAGAAAGGTAAGAGGGGGTTAGGTTATGAAGGGCTTTGAATGTCAAATAGAGGAGTTTTTATTTTATCGTAGATATGATAGGGAGCCACTGCAGTTTCTTGAGAATGAAATGGTCAGATTGGTGCTTTAGGAAGATCACTTTGATAGCTCAATAGAGGATGGATTGGAGTGGGGAAGAGACTTGGGATAGTCAGAGCAATCTGAAAGCTACTGCAGTAGTCTATGTATGAGGTGATGATGGCCTGCCTTAGGGTAATGGCAATTTCAGAGGGGAGAAAAGGGTATATATATATATGAGAGATGTTATGAAGGAAAAATCAATAGCCTTTAGCAACAGAATGGACATGGGAGTAAGCCTCGGTGAATGGGAAGATGATGGCACCATTAACAAAAATACAGAAATTAGGAATGGGGAGAGTTTAGGGGAGAAAAGATGAGTTCAGTTTTGGACATATTAAATTTAAGATGTCTACAGGATACCTGGTAGGCAGTTGGAGATGTGAGACTTGAGGTCAGCAGAGATTAGGGCTAAATAAGAAGATTTAAGAAATATCTACACAGAGATGATAATTGAATCCAAGGAAGCTGATGAGATCATCATGTAAAATAGTATAGAGGGAGAATAGAAGAAGTGTCGGGTCAGAGAGAACCATGGCTAATCTCTGGTTAGTGGGCATGATCTGGATGAAGATATAGCAAAAGAGAATGAGGAATGTTCTGGTAGGTAGAAGGAGAACCAGGAAAGAGTGTAGAGAGAAAAGAATATCATGGAGAAGAGGTTGGTTGACAATGTCAAAGGCTACAGGGAGGTCAAGAAGGAGGAGGATTGAGAAAAAGTCATTTGATTTGTCAATTAAGAGACAGTAACTTTGGAGAAGGCAGTTTCAGTTGAATGGTGAGTTTGGGAGCCAGATTGTAGAGAAGAAAAGAGTAAAAGGAAAAGACAATGAGAAAATTATGAGAGGAAAGGAAGTTAAGACATCTTGTAGATGGCTTTCTCAAGGAGGTTAACCACAAAAGGAAGGAGAGGTATATAGGACAATAGGTAATGGGGATGGATGCATCAAATAAGGGCTTTTTTTTTTTTTAAAGTGAGGCAATTGGGGTTAAGTGACTTGCCCAGGGTCACACAGCTAGTAAGTGTTAAGTGTCTGAGGCCGGATTTGAAACTCAGGTCCTCCTGACTCCAGGGCTGGTGCTCTATCCACTGTGCCACCTAGCTACCCAAATAAGGGCTTTTTGAGGATAGAGAGACATGGGCATGTTTGTAGGCATCAGGAAGGCAGCAAAAGGCAGAAGGCATCTATCTAGGTGCTGTGCGATGAGGAGGGGAAGAAAAGAGAAAGGATAGAATTATGGACCTAATTTTTTCAGTAAAATATAAGGCAAGGTTCTCAGCTAAGAAGGTAGGGGAGGAAGCCATGGGAGATATGAGGAGGCAAGAAAAAGGTTTGGTTTTTTTTGTTGTTTGTTTGTTTTTTAGTGAGGCAATTGGGGTTAAGTGACTTGCCCAGGGTCACACAGCTAGTAAGTGTTAAGTGTCTCAGGCCAGATTTGAACTCAGGTACTCCTGACTCCAGTACGGGTGCTCTATCCACTGCACCACCTAGCTGCCCCTAGAAAAGGTTTTGAAAAGGTTTAATGAATGGGACAGTGAGTTAATTATGGAGGTTTAAAAAGATTGCCCTGCCATAGTGAGGGGCCTGTTGAGGTTATGTAATAAAATTTTGGTGGCCCCCCAACAAGCACAGTTTTGTGATTTTTCTGGAGATTCTTTGATAATATAAGAGTGAAAACCAATGGATAGTGGGAGTGATCTAATATCAGGCTTGGCAAGACAAGATCAGTTAATACAATAAGGGGACAAAGGACTCAAGAGAAAAGTGTTTAGTTGAATGTGTTCACCAAGGGGTCATGATGGGAAAGGGAGGAGCAGGAGTAATGGTCTATGAAGGAACTGAGGGGTCAAGGAAAGGGGGGGGGGTCACAGTGTAAACAAAGAACATGGTTTGGCATTGGAAAGCAGAGGGAAAAGTAAAATGACAATAGATGGTGATCAGATAGAGGAATTCCAGAGTTCAGGAACATGGAAGTGATGCATTTGTCATTAATGGCAAGATTAAGATTATGCCCATTTCTGTGTGTGGCTGAGGTCATGTGAGATGAGCAAACTGAAGAATTATGAAGTTAAGATGTTTGAGGGAGGGCAGCTAGGTGGTGCAGCAGATAAAGCACCAGCCCTAGATTCGGGAGGACCTGAGTTCAAATTTGACCCCAGACACTTGACACTTTTGACACTTACTAGCTGTGTGACCCTGGGCAGGTCACTTAACCCTCACCGCCCTGCCCCCCCCCCAAAAAAGATGTCTGAGGGAGTATCATCATATATATTTAAGTTCTCTAATACGAGGGCAGAAGCTAGGGAAGAGAGAAAGAATTTTGATTGGGTGGTAGATGTAGATTGAGCAAATCTAAAAAGAGGAAAAGTTACTAAATGATGGTGGTAGAGAGGGAAACAAATTTTTAAAAAGCTGAATATGATTTCTCTTATTTAATTTATATAATGATTTTACATTGCCTTATGAATTATAGACATCTTTTTTCCCCTTTGCTTCAAGGCCCTTAATAAGATCATCCTGGAACACCAGTTGTTTGACTACCTTTTCTGACCTGTCATCCTTCTTATCTCCCAGTTCCCCAGGCACACATTTGAGACCTTTGTTCACTTGGTCTATTTAGACTCTGTGCTACTCAAAAGTCTGTTCCACATTAAGGTACTAGAGGACTACCTACCCTCCTTCCTTGTTAGTGCCCTCCAGTGGCTCCTTCTTCCACCTCATACTTCAGCTCTCTTGCATCGTTTAAAGTCTTCTTTTTTTAAAAAATTAATAAAGTATTTTATTTATTTTTCCCGTTACATGTAAATATAGTTCTCAACTTTTGTTTATACAAGCTTTCCAATTTTAGATTTTTCTCCCTCCCTCCTCCCCTAGACAGCAGGTAATCTGATATAGGTTACTCATTTTATATATATATAAACATAATAACACATTTAAAGTCTTCTTGCTAAGAAGTCATAATTCTCCAACGATTGAGTCTTCTCATGTCAAGAGAGGGTTTTAAAAAAAAATGTCAACATATTTATTTTATTTTTATTTTTTGTCAGGGCATTGAAGAACTAGACACAACTGAAAACTACTAAACAACAACAATTTGGGGGGGGGGTCAATGAGGGTTAAGTGACTTGCCCAGGGTCACACAGCTAGTAAGTGTCAAGTGTCTGAGGCCGGATTTGAACTCAGGTCTTCCTGAATCCAGGGCCAGTGCTTTATCCACTGTACCACCTAGCTGCTCCCTGTCAAGAGAGTTTTAAAATGGCTTTCTTTCCCTTTCTCCTCCTCCTACACCCAGATCTTTTCTTTTTCTCTTCTACTCAGATACTTAACAATGAAAGTGGTAGCAAGGAATGACAAGAGAGTCAATGCGGTTGTGCAGATGGGCAATGTATCTAAATAAGTGGGTTTCATGAATGTGTTCTAAGAAAAGACAATGACAAAGTGTATCTGAGATGTGGTTTCTGGGGGGTTGTCCAAGCACATTTTAAACTTCTCAATTTTTATCCTTCTGTTAAAACATCAACCACACTGGAGAATGGAATGTGTGAAAATTCATTCTTCAGAGAAAAAAAAAATCTTAAGAAGTAATCAGAAGCATAAACTTAAATCCTGGACTACAACACAAATACTTCAGAAATCCAGGAGGTACCTTAGAATTATTTCAAAGGACCTAGAGCTATAAGAGACCTTGAAGACCACTTAGGTCAATCCCTTCATTTTATGAATGAGATACTTAAGTGAGAGGGGCTAAGTGAACTGGCCAAGGTTATACATAGGTTATAGACAGGAGAGTCAGGATTTGAAACCAGGGCGACTGACTCAAAACACAGTGTTGTTTCTTCTATGTAACATGTCTTTTTATAACTAAGGGCATAATATTGTGATTGATCAGTACAGAGAAGGAATATTCTAAGCCTCTAGAATGTCTGCTAGTTTCTACTTCTTATTCTTCCACTAATTGGCTATGTGACCTTGGGAAAATCAATTCATCTCATAATGCACTATTTATGCATCTATAAAAAGGATAAAACACCTCTTACCTCATTCCAAGGATGGTTGATAGCTCACCTAATTAATAGTTTGGCACTTTCTTGGCTTTAAAGAATTGTGCCATTTTCTTTTATCTCTGGGTTTAATTGTAAAGTAAGGAATTTTCTTTGACATTAAGTATTTGGTCATGAAATACTGAACAAAAAAGTAAACCTGGTTATTGTGTCTATATCTCATTTTATAGTCTGGAGGCGGATTTAGCAAAATTAAGAGTTAAGTCAGAAATTCAGCCTGCAAACAAATGGAACGGTAACTTTGCTATTTTTTTTGTTGTTGTTAAAACTACTCCTTAGTCCCAAAGACTTTTATCTCTGTGGAAGAGTCAGTCCCTGAGCTTTGACATTTTTACAAATAAGGTTTTACAAAATCTAACCAATGCCAAGAGAACAGACCCAATAGATCTGCAGTTAGTCATAGGGTGAGTCAGACTTTTTGTGCCTTTCCTTCTCTCTCTCCTTCACTCCCTAATTAATTATACCGCTCAAAGATACCAAAGCATAGCTCTAGGAGCAGAGGTAACAAATAATACCTTGTTTCCCCACAAATCACTGCAAAAGGGGCCCCAAGAAGTGAGGAGAAATGATGAATTATCACAAGCACATTTCAGAGATGGTATTTCTCCTTTACAAAAAAAGGAAAACTCTGACACTCTCTGGTACCATCACCCCCAAAAGCTGATCTGACAGTGCAAGTGATCACTCAGGTAGTTAGCAAAAGCCCCACTCAAGATTTCCAGTGTCTCTCATCTCCAGTCCCAAGGCATCAGTCAGCTACTTAAAATATCTTTCCATAAATATCACCAAGATTGTGTATGGTCAAGTCCCAGAGAAAAACCCACATTCTACAAGAAGCCTTTCTCAGCGTCTCTTAATGAAGGTGCCTGCCTTCTGTTGATTATCTCCAATTTGCATAAATAGTTGTTTTCATGCTGTCTTTCCTATTAGGCTGTAAGCTCCTTGAGAGCAGGAACAGTCTTTTGCCTTTCTTTTAATTCCAGTGCTCAGCATCATGCCTGGCATGTTGTGGGCACTGAGTAACTGCTTGTTGACTGATTGGCCACTGATTGACCACAAAAATCACCCACTGAGAGAAACTTTTGTTGCTAAATGATAGGAAGCAAAAAGTGTAGGAGAGACTCATCATCTCTTCATTGATCTTTACAGACCCCAAATAATACTAATTCAGTAGTCAATTGGAAAAACTAAGTAGCAGGCTTTAAGGATTATGGGAAAAGAAGTAACGAGAATGGGGTAGCAAAATCTTTTCTTCTTGGTCAGTCAATAGAAGTGAGAGTGAAACCACTAAAAGGCCATTAAAATTATCTTTCTCGGGGCAGCTAGGTGGCACAGTGGATAGAGCACCGGCCCTGGAGTCATAAGGACCTGAGTTCAAATCTCACTAGCCGTGTGACCCTGGGCAAGTCACTTAACCCCAGTTGCCTTAAACATCTGAGGCCATCTCTAATCATCCTGATGTATATCTTGCCACTGGACCCAGATGGCTCTGGAGGACAGCATGAGGCTGGTGACCTTGCACAGCCTTCCCTCACTTAAATCCAATTCATCACGGTTCTCTTTGATAACAAAGGACAAACAATAACAACAACAACAACAAGACTACAGAAGGCAACACCATCCCCCCAGTCCCTTGGGCCCACAATCTAGGAATTATCCTTGACTCCTTACTCCCTCTCATCTCCCCATATCCAGGCTGTTGCCAACACCTGTGGATTTCATCTCTTAAATGTGTCCCCTTCTCTCTGCTGATACTGTCACCACTCTAGTACTGGCTCTTCTCACCTTGCGCCTGGCCTAGTGCAATAGCCTGCTGGTAGGTCTGCCTGCCTCAAGTCTCTCCCCACTCTAATCTACCTTCCATTCAGTCACTAAATTGATTTTCCTAAATCCCAGGCCCCTCCCTGCTCAAATTCTAATGGCTCACCATGGGCTCCAGGATCAAATACAAAATGCTGTTGGGCACCTGAAGCCCTTCATAACCCAGCCCCTGCCTAACTTTTCCAATCTCCTTCCCCCTTACTCCCCACCTTGTACTCTTCCTATTGAAGAGTCGCTGTATTAGTGACACCTCACTGTTCCATGAACAAGGCACTCCACTTCTCAGCTCTGATCTGATCATGACCTGATGATCATCCTCCTCCTGCCGTCCCTGGCTTCTTTTATGTCCCAACAAAAATCCCATCTCCTACAGGAAACCCTTCCCAACCCTCTTAATTCTAGTTACTTCCCTCTTTTAATTATGTTCTATTTCTCCTGTATGTAGCTTGTTACACACACACACACACACACACACACACACACACACACACACACACACACACACGTTTGCTTGTTTTCACCTCTATTGGATTAAGAGCTCCTCAAGGGCAGAGACTCCCTTTTACCCCTTTTGTATCTATCCCCAGTGTATCCACAATGTGCCTGCCATATTGTAGGCTCTTAATAAATGTTTATTGACTGACTGGTGGCCCCTGTAAAACAGTAATAGATACTCTAATGTGAGATTTTTGTTAAGACTGAGCTCATCTACTATTGAAGCACCTAAATCATATTAATGTGGATGTTCTATCCATAAATCAAATGCCAAGGATGTTGCATCTAAATTTTAGGAAGGCTCAGAGATTCTCCTTGGAGAAATAAAGGAGTTGGCAGAGTTCATTTCATTTCATGCTCCACTGCGATTTCACGGGAGACCTGGTCACCTTGCTTTATGCCATTCATGAATAGTTTGAGTGAGAAGACTACCAGGAAGATAACTCCAATTTATGTGCCAAAATAAGTCAACATATGCCTCCACAAAACCATAGATTTGGAACCAGAAGTCGCTTAGAGCTCACCTGGTCAATTCTGTCACTTTACAAAAACAGGAAAC
The DNA here is from genome assembly GCF_019393635.1 of Dromiciops gliroides. Lineage (NCBI taxonomy): Eukaryota > Metazoa > Chordata > Mammalia > Microbiotheria > Microbiotheriidae > Dromiciops > Dromiciops gliroides. Next base: position 338,553,031 of record NC_057864.1, on the reverse strand, counting down.
TAAGGCTCATATTAAGTGACTTGTCCAAGGTCATACAGGTGGTGAAGAGCAAATTCATGATGTAAGCCAAGTCCTCTGACCCTAATTCCAGCACTTTCTCCTATACCATGAAATCAATGAGACTTGCTGACTTCAAAATGGATGAAAATTATGTTGGAAAATATGGTTCTGAATTAAAACGTCAAAGACCAAAGGCATGTGGATTACTTGGAGCATACCCGTCTATGGATCATAAATATGTCCTTCAAGGACAAAGTCCAAAGGAAATGGACACAGAAAGCAGGAATCACAAAGGAGATAAAATTTACCATATGTTAACATTTAGGAAGTGCCTGCTAACTCATACTGGAGCCATTTTAGACTCTGCTGTGTAGGTACAGTCAGACAATCAACTAATTGGAGATAAGGTCACACTTAAGTCCAAACTAAGAGAAAAGGTAAAGATGAGAAGGTACAACAGAGGTGGCTGAAACAATCTGGGGTCCAGGCAAAGGGGAACAGAGAAGCAAAGATGGGCAGGACACTGACAAAGAAGGACGTGGTTCTCTTGCATTCTTACAATGGACAGGAGAACGTGGTCCTCACTGTCCTCATTGATGGCTGCTAGAAGGCTTCCACAGGAATGGAAAAGACGATGGCATTGCAATCGTGGCTTCCCAGTATCTTACAGCTGAAATGAGCCTCAGAGGCCACCTACGCCCACCTAGGTGAGAACAAGAATCTGCACTATGACCCCTTAATAACCAATGATTTCGTTTTTGAATAAAGGGGGAACTCATTTCCCTCCAAGGTTGACCAATCCACTTGGAGACAGCTTTAACTGTTAGGAAGCTTGTCCTTGAATGAAGCCCAAACTTGCCATCTTTGCGACTTCAAGCCATAGCTCCTGGTTTTGTCTACTGGAGACAGACAGAACCAGTCCAATCTCTCTTTCATATAATAGCCCTTCCTATACTTGAAGTCAAGCTGTTATGTTGCCCCTCAGTCTTCTCCAGGATCAACACTCTCAGTTCCTTCAAATAATATTTAGATGGCATTCCTCTGAACGCTCTAAAAAGTGCCAGCTATAACTGAACACAATACTTCAGCTGTGGTCTGACCAGAGGTGGGTACAGTGGGATGGTTACCACTCTAGCCTAGACGCTGTCTCTCTTAAGACAGCTGAGGCATATGTCAGTGTTCATAGCCGCCACATCACCAGGCTGACCCATGCTGAGTTTGTGGTCCACTAAAACCCTCAGATCTTTTTCAAATGAACTGCTCTTTACTCATACCTCTCCCATCTTGTACTTACCAAGGTGCTTTTCAAAAGTGCAAGTATATTAGGGCAGCTAGGTGGTGCAGTGGATAAAGTACTGGCCCTGGATTCAGGAGGACCTGAGTTCAAATACAGCTCCAGACACTTGATACTTACTAGCTGTGTGACCCTGGGCAAGTCACTTAACCCTCATTGCCCACCCCCCAAAGTGCAAGTATAAGGCTTCCTCCAGAGAAATAGCTATTACCTATTGCCTGGAGTGGGCATTTAATTATTGATAGATTTATTGATGGACTGATTAATTTATTCCTATTAAATTTTATCCCTTTCCCCTAACTCTTCTGACATTCCCTGAGTTTTGACAATTCAGAAAGATGTGTTGGCACAAAAAGGGGTGGTTTAAATTGCTTGGCACAGCTAATAGAACTATTCTATATTTATCTCCTTCTGCAAATGAAGAAATTTGTTTTTTTTTATAAAGAACAAATACATTCTAAGTGGAACATACAACATAAGTTGTTATTGTGTATTTGGACAGAAGTTATTAAGTAATATTGTAAAAAAGTAAAAATGAACAAAACGTTATATCTCCAAGCTCTATGACTTAAGTCTGTTTCAACAGAATAGGGATATGATAATATAATTTAGCATGTAACAGATGACTCTGCCTAAATAGTCAATAAGTTACCAAAGAAAATTCAGTGTAACCCAGGTCAATTAATCAATTAGCACTTATTAAGTACCCATTATATACTAGGCACTGGGGATACCAAGACAAAAATGTAACTGTTCCTGCTCTCAAGGAGCTTATAACCCATAGGAGGAGTCAACATGAACATATAACTGTATATATAAAAACATACAAAATTAATGCCAAGCATTGTGGGAGGAAAGTGGGGAGAATCAGGAAAAGACTCCTGGAGGAGGCAGTGCTTTCTTTAGTGGAGCTCTGAAGGAAGCTAGAGATCCCAAGAAGTAGATAGGAGTAAATTCCAGGCACAGCCTGAGTAAAAGAAAAGAGTCACAAGATGAAATGTCATATGATGCACAGGATGTAGGTGACCTTGGCCAGCCTGAAGAGTGCATAATAAGTCTTGAAAGGGAGGCTGGCGGCAGATTGTTTTTTTGCAGGGGGTGGGGGGGGTGAGGCAATTGGGGTTAAGCTGCCCCCCTTGCTTGATTTTTAAAAGTTATTTACAAAGTACCGTACTTTGTACTGGTCAGAACACAGTGGCATACAGTGTTTAGTTTGGGACACCATAGTTTTAGAATTCACTGGAGTTTTTCCTGATGATGACAAAGAAGATGTTAAAGGGCCTCAAATTCTTGCCATTTGAGGAGCAATGAAAAGGTGTTTAGCCTGAAGACAAGACAATTTAGAGAGGACACAATAGATGTCTACCTTTGAACATGTGAAAAGTCCTATGAAAGGGGGATTAAACCTGTTCTGCCTGTGCCCAGAGGGCAAAACTAGGAACAATGGGTGGAAGTTCCAAAGAAGTAAATCTAAGCTTGAGGAAAATAAGAACTCCTTAAAATTAAAGCCATCCTCAAATTGAATGGGATGTCTGGGGTAGTAACAGGTCTTCCTGAAGGATTGTGAAGCCTGAATGACCACTTATGGGTATTCTGCAATAAAAATTTTTGTGAACTAAAAGGGCCCCAATGATGTCTAATTCTCAGGTCTCCCTGATGAAGATCTGAGAAATGACCAGGCAGGCTTTTGAAAATGCTTTTCAACAAGAAATGCACAATTTATTGAAAGTATAAGAATATAAAATCCTAGTGTTTTACTGTTTGTTTACCCCCCCCCATTTTTTTTTTAAACTTTTGACTTTGTAGGAAAAAATGTAGCCTCCACTGTTCTGCCAATAAGGACTCTCCCATATATATGTTAAGGTCATATAAGGCTCCTTGAGAGATGTAATCCCTTTTAGAGATTATATTTCTTAAAGATCATCTTGTTTAATAATCTTCTGATTATCAATATTAAGCAAGGCATTTGGCAAAGACAGGCATGTTTACCAAAGGCATTGGCCATTTTCAAGGAAGATATCCTGTGCAGTGTTAGAAGCATTCCTGTAGGCAGTAAGATTTCTTGAGATTCTCCTGTTTGCAAATGACATTGTGTTGACTGCATCAGCTGAATCCCTGAAGACAGTATAAGATCAATGGCTATTCAAAAGAGACAGGCCTAACAATCCATATGGAAAAAACCAAGTGGATAAAAATGCCTCAATGCCCTAACTATGATATGCATTTGGACAGGAAGTTCATTGGGTTAATAATCAGTCCATGTGTCTTATACAAGCACTAAAGGATGATAATGTGCTAGGCCTAGAACTGAATAGAGTAAAGAGGAAAAGCTGGAATTGATTTTGGAAGCCGCATATAACTTTTAACAATCTTAAAGCTGCTTCCTAATACAAAAACTCATCTTTTTATCACTAGTATCCTCCCTAACGCTGTGCAGCTAGCTGAGAATCATGGAACAGAATAAAATCCAAAGAATCAAAATCCAATGAAAATATAATATATATTTTAACAATGGTGATGCAGGAAAAAGTAGGATCAAAGATAGCTGAACAATTAGAAAATATATGATTAGAAAAGAAGTAGTCATGCAGTAAGACAGCAGTCCAGGTATCAATTTATATCTGTAAAATGCAAAGCTTCCTTCGTGTTTGGGAAATTCATGGTAGAAGATTAATAAGAAGACCTGGACAAGAATCATAGAATGAAGGCAAGAAGGAAAGGAATAATCATTTAGATAGCACCAAATATGTGCCAGGCACAGTGGATAAAGCACTGGTCCTGGATTCAGGAGGACCTGAGTTCAAATCTGGCCTCAGATACTTGACACTTACTAGCCATGTGACACTGGGCAAGTCACTTAACTCCAACTGCCACACCAAAACAAAACAAACATAACCCCCCCCCACACACACACACACAAACACACACACACACACACACAAAACCAAATATTATCTCATTTGAATGAGAAAGTATACATGGATTACAATCTGAACTACTAGAGGAAGTACCTGCGTTGAAGAAATTCTAGATCTACTGGGAATTGATTTGGAGTAGGAGGCCTGAGTGGGAGATAGTAATAATTCAATGGGCAGCATGACATAGTAGACAGGCTATTAAAATAGGATTTAGAAGATCCAGGCTCTAGGTTAATACTTCACATATAAATCATTTAGCTACTGTTCCTTACCACAAAGCATTATTATAACAATCACTTTGAAAACTCTAAAGTGCTACATAAATGTAAAGCATTATTAAATTTTACTAGAGAAGAAGGCTTGGGAAATGGCATAGAGAGAAAAAACAGACAAGCTAAGTAGAACTGTTGGATAGCTTTGCATTGAATTGCTAGAAATTTAAATTTGACCATTACTCTTATTGGGATGATGGCAGGTTAAAATGGTGGAAATAGAAGATGATTTGTGTGTAGAACCATTAAGAGTAAAGGTATTTAATTTTTTGGTGTGTCAAAGACCCCATGAACAATCAGATGAAGCCCATGGATACCTTCTCAGAATAATTTTTTAAAATTCATTGAACGAAATACATTAGATTCATTATGAAGAAAACCTATTATATTGAAATATAGGTATCAGAATATTTACAAAACAAAACAGAACAAAGAACAGGTTCATGGTACCCAGGTTAAGAACCTGAGGTTTAAAGTATAGAGAAACTGGGAGATTAGGAAGGGCATCATTGTAATTCAGGTACAAGGTAATCATATCATAAAAAGGAGATTTCTTAATGACAGACACAAAGTAGTAAATCTGAGCTTTGGAGTAAAGAAAAAAGGGACCAGATTTTGCAGGTGACTATATGCAGAAAATAAGAGAAACAGAATGAACATGTATACTTTTGTCCTTTATATAAAAAAATTATTTTATGGCATAACAAAATTAGTGATTGTTATCTGTATTCACTACTGAGGCTAAAAAGCAGTGAGGAATGACCTATAGTATAGTTTTCACTGCATTTTTAATGATTTCTTTGATCTGTCATCATTGCCGCTATTTACAAAACTACATCTTAGATTTGTAGAATATTCAAAGTAAGAGACTATTTCTGAGTTCTGCACACAAGATCATTTTAGAAGTGGTTGTATTTAGCAAGCAACCTGAAAGTACAGGGTGTCCCAGCAAGCTTAAAATTGAACTAAGACTTTTGGGACACACTCTATTTCTTTGACCCACTGCTTGTGGTCACCCTTCCTCAGCAAACCACAGAGCAGCTGCTTGGGTCATCTGCTCTTATTTATTCTTTTTTTCTAGGCATTATCACTAGCTAGTTTCCCTTCAATACCAATAAATTGGCTGTGTCCAAGGACCTCCTTGTTTGTGATGAAATTGCTCAAGAAGCAAGATGCATCATCCATAGCTGATACAAGTCTCACAGCCGACAAAGACACAGTTGGCCATGATCGCTGCTTGGCAGAGCTTCAGTTTGGCCCAGAGCTTCAAGCCACATTGGCACTATCCTCTTGGCCAATCTCCCAAAGTACATGCTTAGACTCTTTGATTCAGTTTTCTACTTCCTTATTAATCAGTACATCAGTGAATGTGGCCTCAGTACTCACCTCAGCATTTCTGTGAATATCTAGTGGATCCAATTCTATCGATATTTTTCTTTTGGGCAGGGTTATTAGAATGTCAAATCAAGGGACATTAAAGTAATTTAGCTCAATATGAGGATCATAAAATCAAAGATCCAGAGCTGGAAGAGGCTTCAGAGGAAAATTAATCCAAACCCTCTCCATTTGTCATTTTATAGAAGAGGAAGCTGAGATCCATGGAGGATAAGTGATTTGTTCATGGTCACACAAGTAGTAAGCATTAGCGGTGGGATTTGAATACAGGTCCTTTGATTCCAGAGCCATTGCTCTTTCTACTGTAAGAACTTTCTAACAGAGGCATCAGGGAAAGGCATTGTGGAAAGAATATTGGATTTGGCATCACAAGACCTGAGTTTAATTCCTAGCACTGCCACTTATTATCAGAATAACTGGACAAGTCATTAAATCTCTATGAGTCTTAGTTTCCTCATCTATAAAGTGGAGATCATAATGCTCATACTATCTGTCTTATTGAGTTGTGGGTTTTTGGAGGGGGAGGAGAAATCAAATGAAACATGTAAAGTGCTTTGTAACTGCAAATACATAAAAGCAAGATGTTACTTTAAGTTACTCCAAAATAGAATGGTGTTACTCATGAGTTAGTGAGTTCTGCTTTAATGGAAATTTTTAAGCTGAGACTGAATGATCAACTGTCAAGAACGTTATAGAAAAGATTATTGAATTAAGTGGGAAGTTGGACAAGATGACCTCTAAGCCTCTTCCAACTCGAAAGTTCTGTGACGCTATTATTTTAAACATTTATTAAAATGTTAGCATAGACAAAAAGCTAGATCCCTCTCCTCAGAATCTCTAATATGGTTGGAAGCATAAGATCTGCATTTAAGAAACAGTTAGGTGGGCAGCTAGGTGGCACAGTGGATAAAGCACTAGCCTTGGATTCAGGAGGACCTGAGTTCAAAGCCAGCCTCAGACACTTGACACTTACTAGCTGTGTGACCCTGGGCAAGTCACTTAACCCTCATTGCCCCGCAAAAAAAAGAAAAAAAAAGAAACAATTAGGTAACAATACAAAATAGTACATAATAGTAATGATAAGAAGCCAAAGAAAGGCAAATTTGGGGTTGATATAAAGAAAAATTTCATAACAATTTGCTCTTTGGTCATTTTCAGTCATGTCTGACTTTGTGACTCCATTTAGGATTTTCTTGGCAAAGATACTGGAGTGGTTTGCCATTTCCTTCTCCAATTCATTTTACAAATGAGGAAACTGAGGCAAACAGGGTTAAGTGACTTGCCCAGGGTCACACAGTTGGTAAGCATCTGAGGCCAGATTTGAAACTCAGGAAGATTAGTCTTTCTGACTCCAGGTCCTGCACTCTATCCACTGTGCTGTCTGTCATAACAATTAGAGACATTCAAAGGAAGAATGTGTTGTTTCTTCATTTATTAAGATCTTTAGGTTATATCTCAATCACTAATAGTTATGGATTCTTATTTAAGAGTAGAAGGCAAAAGAGAGAGAGAGAGAAAGAGAGAGAGAGAGAAGAAAAGGGCCTTTAATTTCTCTTCCAACTCTGAGATTCTATCTTTTTGTGAGCTGAACTTGATGAAGAATGTTAATAATATTTGACTTCCACATGAATTCATTTAAGTTTTAAGGCCTAGCATTGGCCAGGCCCCATTCACCCACATCCTCATCAACTAGGTAGCTTCTCCTGCCACAATGCCCTTGTTAAATTTCCATGGATGCTATAGAGCAGGATATATGGCCACGTCCAACAGCTGGATCACTTGTCCTGCTACCCCTCCCTGGATCAACCACCGTTCAGGAAGTCAATCGATAAACATGTATTAGGTATTCACCATGTTCCAGGCACTATGCCAAGCTGTAAGGATATAAAGAAGGGCAAAGAACACATTCCCTGTCCTTGAGGAGCTTACTTTCTGATGAGGAAAATAAGATGTAAATAACTAGATACATCAGATATGTAATGAAGGCAGTTATGTGAAAGAGGAAGACATTAACAGCTGTGGGTATTGGGAAAGGGCTCCTGTAAGGCAGCGGATTTGAGCTGAGCCTTGAAGAAAGCCAAGGAAAGGAAGAGAAGGTGATTAGGGGGGAGCTGCCTAGGCACAGGGGATAACCAGTACAGAGACACAGAGATGGGAGATAGAGAACATCACAGTTGGGGAAACCGCAATTAGGTCAGTGTAGCTGGGTTGTAGAGCGTGTGGAAGGGAGTAAGGCATGGGAAGCCTAGGAAGATTGAAAAGGGCCTGGATATAAGGAGTTTTAAATGCTGTACAGAAGACTTTACATTGACCCTGGAGAACATAGGGAGACAGTGGAGTTCACTGAGTAAGGGAATGAACTCTAGAAGCTCATGGTCAGACCCACACTTTAGGAAAAAAATATCTTAACAGCTGAGGAGAGGATGTTTTGGCATGGGGAGAGACTGAGGCAGGGAGGCCAAGCTGAAAGCTATGTAATCAGAGCCTGAACTAGAATGGTAGCTTTATGAGAAGAGAGAAGGGGACAAATCGGAGATGCTGTGAAGGTAAGAATGATAAGGTTTGTTAATGAATTGGATATGTGGGGTGAATGAGAGTGAGGAGTCAAGGATGGCACTAAAGTTGTTGCGCTGGAGGACTGGGAGGATCATGGCATCCTTGACAGTAAGAGGGAAATCTGGAGGTGGGGTGAGTGCGGAAAGATGAGGTCTCTTGTGGGCATGATACATTGGAGATGCCTACAGGACATCATTGTCAAGATGTACATGACATAGTGGGTGATGCAGGACTGGAGGTCAAGAGAAAGGTTACAGCTGGACACCCAAAGTCAAAGGAAATGACATGGATGAAGAACCAGCAAAAGACACTGAGAAGTGGTGGGACAGACAGAAGGACAACCGAGAATGAAGAGGATCATGAAAACATAAAAAGGAGAAAGGATCCAGAAGGAGAAGGTTATCAACAGTGTTGAATTCTGCAGAGGTCAAGGAGGGCTGGGATTAAAAAAAAGGCCACCAGAAAAATAAATAATTGGAAAAGTACCATACTACCTCCCACAGGATAACATCCTCTAGGTTGTACTCTCCTTACCTTGGTGGCTGGGGGGTTACACTCATAGGTTGGGGCCCCTTGGGAGTGGGAAAACACCAATTCCACGTTCAAGGCACCCTGTGGATCCACTCTTTTAAAATCTATAGCTCATGAGCCTACCCCACTACACTTTAACTCTAGTCAGTCAGAGGACACAATTACCTCAAAGAAAAGGCATTTTCCTGAAATAGCATAGTGAAAACTAGTCATCACACAAGTTGCAGACTGCATTTTTTATCTCAAGTTCCAACTATTTTTTTCTTTTATAAAAGTTTACATAGGGGCAGCTAGGTGGCACAGTGGATAGAGCACCGGCCCTGGATTCAGGAGGACCTGAGTTCAAATCCGGCCTCAGACATTTGACACTTAGTAGCTGTGTGACCCTGGGCAAGTCACTTAACCCCAATTGCCTCAACCAAAAAAAAAAGTTTACATATCTTATTTTGTTGTCTTAAATGTAGTTAACAGTAATTTTATTTTTGTTAAGGATTTATTCAATTCATCTGGAATTCCTACTATTCCCTTGTCTTTTAAGTTGTGAGTTATAATGATAAAGTCAACATTTTAAAAAAATGCTGCTTTGTTTTTAAATGATATCTTCAAATAGCAGGATATAGATTTGTGCATATTTTTGTCCAGCTTTGTCATCTTTCTTGAGCTGCTGGCAAATCTGATGACATTTTAATTGGTGTTTTCTCAGACGTAATCTCTTTTTTCTTTCTTAGTACTTGAAATATTCTTTATCTTTGTAAAGTTGAAATTTAATGATTATGCATCTTTAGAAACTTGTAGTTTGAATTTCTCTATACTGAGGTCCCATACCTTCTATGGAAGTCATCTCCAATTAGTTGCTCAAACATGGAGTCTTATTTTTTTGTTGTTACTCTCTAGAATCCCAATTAACCCAAAGTTCAAATTTTTTGTCTGACAAGCCTATTACTTTATCCTGCATATCCATTAGCTGCTTTTAAAGTTCTGTTACATTCTGAGTTTGTTTTTCAAAATTGTTGTCAGTTCAGTGATCTTTGCTTCAACTACATATATTCTGATATTTTCTATTTCTATTGATGCCTTTGGCTCTTCTATGTTCCTTTGAATTTTCATTCATTATTTAACCTTTTCATTTCCTCCACTCTATCTCCCTTTTTAAAAAAATAAGAAACTGACTTTGATTGCTTTGATGCATTTATAATCCAACTTATTTTTTTCCTTTTGTGTTTTTACATCATTTCTAGTGATATTTTAGTACCCTTTTTAAATTTAATTTTATCTTTTGATTCTCCTTTACTGCAGAAATAACAGTGTTAAGAGTTTTTCTTTTATTTACCCAATTAGACAAGTCCTATTTTTCTTTTATTCTGGTATCTAGGGACTTTTTTCCTTCCTCTTCCTTATCCTGTTGCTTCTTTTTTCTACTTATTTTTCCAAATGTGGGATTCTCGGGTGGTCCAGATCCCTGGGAACTTAAGAAATAAGTCTTCTCTGGGGGCAGCTAGGTGGCACAGTAGATAAAGCACCAGCCCTGGCTTCAGGAGGACCTGAGTTCAAATCCGGTCTCAGACATTTGACACTTACTAACTGTGTGACCCTGGGCAAGTCACTTAACCCTCATTGCCCCGCCAAAAAAAAAAAAAAGTGTGTCTTCTCTTCCTACTACTACAGTAGTAAAAGCAACAACCACCAAGGGTGGGAAGAGGAAATTAGTTGCAATGATTATTTCAGAGAAAGGAAGCTTACTTTTAAAGTTGTAGCTTTTGAAGGTCACTATCTCTGCAACTTCATATTAGCTCCCCTCTGACACCTCCTTTCTTTCCTTCTTCCCAGAACCACAGTGTTGGTTAAGTTGCTCAGTCACTTCTGGGGGGGGTGGCATTCACCCTCACCAAACTGACATGTTTTTTTCCCACTGTACCCCACCTGCTCTTACCTGTATTGGTCATAGTACTGGCAGAAACACTAAAGTTGGGGTTTGGAGAAATCCTGGGTTAGAAGCCTTGAGAATTGGGGGAGAGGTGTGCCAGTGAAAGCTTCAGCCTTTTGACTAGGGATGAGCCTAAGGTTGGACACTACAGCTGTCAGGGCCTCCAATCTAGATGCATTGCTTACGGTTGAGGGAAACTGGTCTGAGGGCAGATGCATCATTGGTAGAGTTCAGCTGTAGGTGGAGCTAGGTGCCTTTTAGAAAAGATAAATTAAGTCATGCTTTGCCACCTACCAACCACAAACTAGCTTTAAGTCCCTTTTTAAAGTATCATGGAATGTGGTCTTTTTAACAAGTTTCCTTTACATCCCATTAAAAGTAATAGAAAAGCTTGAGTATTTTTTTATTTGCACAGACATTCTCTGGCATCAACAAAAGGTCTGCAGGTACATCAGGAATGAGACATCCTCCTGGGTTTGACTGCTTTAAGAACATATACATTTTAAAATTCACATATCCTGCTGGATTTGCAGCTCTTAAGTACAGATCCAAAACCAATGACAAACAAAACCACCAGTCTTATTGCCACTAGAAAATGAATTAAGCACAAACCCAAAAAGCTCGTTAGTGTGTCCACCTAATTGGATAATACTGCTACAATTTCTGTTTTTACCTTCAGGTGGCCTGTTGGATGTTGCCACAACGACGACCCCATTTTTGAACAGATTTTCAAAAAGCTGTTTCAGAATCATGGCATCAGCAATGTCAGTGACCTGTGGACAACAACACATTTGTTTTATCTTGATTTCACTTCTGCTCTAACAAATTTGCTAATAGTTCCATCCCCCCCCCCCGCCCCCCCAAAGGCTGAAAGTAAAATCCTGGAGAATGATTCTAATTATCACCATGAAGAAAAGGGGAGATAATTAATAAGCATGTAAGTCTGTAGAGCAGCAGTCTTTGAAAACTTGTCTCCTCTTTATTGCAGGCCCAACATTTCTACCCAAATTACCAAATGATTCCCTGTTAACTTCTATTATACAACTACAGGTGGGAACTACAGAAAATCATCCTAAACATTTAGGAAACCTAATTAATTAGAAGCAACACAGAAAAAAAAAAAGAATGAAAAGAAAAACACACACCGGCTGTTTTACATTTCTATTACCTTTCTAGCAAAGGTTCCCAGAAAGGTGACTTCAAATGGTCATGGGACTTTAGAAATAAGGACAAGTAGCCAGCTAGACATAATCAGCTGCTGTTGAAAATAGAATGATATGACATAGATACTATTGTGCAATTGTTGCACAAAACAATTCAACAGATGGCCCATCACAAAAATAAGCAATTTCATTGTTCTTTTTAAGTGCCTTCTATTACTGTCCATGAATAATCAAAAGGCACTGCAGTCACTTCCAGCATAGCCAGCCTCTTATAACCTTGTAAACACAAATATTCTCTCTAAATTTTTTTTAAAATCAGAGAATTGGTTGCTACAGTTAATCTTACCAAAAAAAGATTCTGACAAAAATTACAAATGTTCAAATTATTTCCTTGAGCTAAGATTATAGAGATAGACACATTACTGATCTTTTCTGGAAATGTAAAAAAAAACAAACTGAAGTGCAAAACTATTCTTAATTATAATATTTCAAATGGATTTAAGACAGAATTCTAATAGGTATTATCTTTTTGTACAGGTAAAGGTTACTACATTAACCTTTAAAGTGACAGTGCAGTTAAGAATCATTCAAACTTTGAAAGGCCATTTGTTAAACTCTTCAAACTGTTCTAATAGAGATTTTAGATAACCCAGTTTAATTGTAACTTGTGACAATCTTTTATGAGAATATTTTGAACAGTCTTAATAAAATTTTCAAACCTTTACTATGATCATTGGAGCCAGGCCCACACCAACCTGTTTTAAACCAAGTTAGCCTAAAGACCATTGGAATTCCATTAAATAGCTAAAACAAAATAAAAGCATTAAGGACAAAATAAGTGATAAATTATTTTAAAATCTAAAACCTAAACTCCTCAGACTCTAATATGCTTCAAGCACAAGTGTTAAAAAGTCCAATTAGATGGAGACCTAAATTATCTTTTTCTATAGAGTTGTCATGTTTTTAATAAAAGAGGCCTGTAGCAATCAAGGTACTTATAAATGTATAACTTCCTTCACACTACAACCAGTGTATAGTAAAAACAACAACAAAAGGTTTGGGGATACCTATGGAGGAGGCTTTTCCCTGCTTCTGTCTCAGGCTACAACTTTGAAACATATTAACTAAAGAGCATCTTCTGAAGGCTCCCTAAGTTATTAAAGCATCAGGCACTTCCAAAGTGTTCTCAAAAACCCTCTAACATGAAAAGGAAAGTGGTGCTCACGTTATTTAATTTGGAGCTTAGGATCACTGTCAAATTTAGCTTCCGCAAAAACACTCCCATAGAAGGTCCTTTTCAAATGCTTAAACACCAGTGGCATTTCTGATGAGAGGACAGAACATGCCTGCAAATTGTAGAAGCAACTGCATTTTTAATTGGACTCCTGATACACAATTTGGGGTACTGACTTTTCAAAAAGAATTATGTCAATTAAAAGTTACACAGTTAGAGAGTGTTAAATTGTTCGTGTGACTATCACAGTAAGAGTATGTGTGTGTGTGTGTGTGTGTGTGTTTTCTTTTAAAGGAAATAGGTTTGTGTCCCAAGGGTTAGAAAAAGGAAACAACATTTAGCATATACTGCAGTAAAGATTTAAATTTCAAATTGAGAAAAGCAATGAACAAGAGGCTTTTTTTTTTAGTTAAAATTTGGTGTTTTATGTTACAGAATTTTTATCTTTCTGCCTTGATCTGGTGAATTAACTTGTGAAAGCTATAGCTAATTAATAAAGCAAGAGTCACTTTGTCTACTTGGGTGCCAATTTATACTCTTTTGATCTTGTACCCTCACTTACACAGCTCGGCTAGGGAGCAGCAATTTTACAGTATAAGTAAGCAGAAGACAATTGTCAAGGCATTTTTGTAGCTCAGGCTTTTTCAGTACCCAGCATTCATTACCACCAGGAACAAAAGAGAAGGCTACAAATTACCAATAAGGGTAGTCTGCTAATGGAGAGAATGGAGAAATTTCATTAGCATTTAAGAGAAAAGATTTTTTATGACCTAGAGTTGCTTTCCATTATGACTCACTTAAGTAAAAAAGAAAAAAAATCTAATAGTTAATTTACATGTGTAAGTGCTTGAGACTCAGTCATCCACTGATTGGTACAGCTCCATATAATGAATGACAAACATAAGCATGTATTATCAGTAATTAGTATTAGCACAAAAATAAGCGTCTAGTTTTTATTAGAGGCTTTTAATAGCTTTTCTGGTTCGTAAAAATTGTTTAAAAAAACTATTTTTAAAAAAAGATATTGATAGTATATAGAGAAGTCTCTTTCTCTCTTATTCTGTTCATCAGAACTGTTTTCTAAACTATTTAGCATACTACATAGAGGTGACATTTTCATTCAAAAGCCTTCCAATGTCCTCAAAAGTCATGAAAAATGTCATTAAAAATCAGATTCACTGAGTATAATGATGTCCACAAAATTATGATCACAGTAACAAAAAAAATACATATCTAAATAGAAAATAGCAGGAAAAAAAGATGCACTATCATTGGAAACCTTCTAAAAGGATATTCTATTTTATCCCTGCTGTTTAAAAACATAAAGACACTGTCTAGAAAAGTTTAAAAAATATCAGAACCAACAACGCTGGAAAAAATAAAATTCCATTTTTATTCAAGTCCACCAAGATGGTTTATGAGAAAATTTAATCTCGGCAATGAAAACAGTCTCTCTCTTATCTGAATGCTACTCAAAATGTGGTCTTAGAATCTAACCAAATTTATTAAGCAATAGTAATCCATGCCTATTTTCCTCTTAAAGTATTAGAATTAATTTAATTCATCCAAGAGCAATCAGTGATTGGTTAAGACTCAAGAATACATACTAATACGAGTCATTATAAAAGTGAAGGGGACATTATAGATATAGCTATTGCTAAGTGTGGATTTCCAATAAGAAGCCCAGAAAACCTTCTCTGGTAAATTAGCAATGTATTGTGCTAGGCTTATAGGACAATTTTCATATACTAGTTGATTTCGCAAGTGCTCTAAAATCCAAGAATTAGTGAATTTGCTTAAAATATCTTACACAGCTGTTAAGTACATGGAACTATGTATATTATTATCATTTGAATTTCAAGTCAATCAAGATATTAATCATTTTCATGAAAAAAAATCCCCTTAAAAGATACTGCATTCTCTTCCAACATACAAAAGATCTATTTTTCTACCTCTTCTCTCAATGCTTAATACTAAGAATGCTAAAAACAAAAATAAGAAGAGATTCAGATTAGTCATGAGCAAGTTTAAGAAAGTGAATTCTGATGGCTCATTATAGAACACCAACTTAAAAAATACACTTTGTCCTTCGGACAAAATGGCTCTTTTTGAGGAGTGCTCACTGAGAAGTCACCACTTGCCTTATAGCAGCATCACCTTTAGAAGCCATATTGAATAATCCTCTACAAGAAGACAAAGATTACAGTTAAGTGGCATTTGCACTTTCATGGTTTTCCTGTTCAGTATTTATCAACAAAGGACAAATGGGATAAACTTTATGGATAAGAATATTGTTAAAACTGGAATAAATAATCGATAAATAAAAAATTCTTTATCATTCAAAAGAGGTTTTGAGTTAGCAGTATTAGAACCCACCAGTTAGGATTTTGAAAAAGACTTTTGAACTCTCTACCAATTGAAAAAATATTTTTAACTAAAAATTTAAGACTTGTGGCTTTTACTCTTATTAGCTTTTTGGTTTTTTTTGGTGAGGCAATTGGGGTTTAAGTGACTTGCCTAGGGTCACACAACTAGTAAGTGTAAAGTGTCTGAGGCTGCATTTGAACTCAGATCCTCCTGAATCCAGGGCTGGTGCTCTATCCACTGCACTACCTAGCTGCCCCAGCTTTTACTTTTTATATATTTGTTACCCACTAAAATCCAAAATGAAAAGAGGAATATAGATTTAATATACAGTCTTATAAACTTGACTGAAGTTTTCAGAGACATCTAATCAGCAAAATGAAACAGTATTTGGTATATTAAAACTATTATGGGGGCAGCTAGGTGGCACAGTGGATAGAGCACCGGCCCTGGAGTCAGGAGTACCTGAGTTCAAATCCGGCCTCAGATACTTAACACACACTTACTAGCTGTGTGACCCTGGGCAAGTCACTTAACCCCAATTGCCTCACTAAAAAAAAAAAAATCTATTATGAAACAGAACATTACATTCTTCTACAACAAATATTCCTTCAAATGCATAATCTCTTCCTGACCTATATGGAATTTATAGCTTCCAGAAAACAATGGAGAATCCATATTAAGATAAAATGGATAAAAATTCATTATATATTTTATATATTATATACTACAACTTTAGTGCCATCCTTGACTCCTCACTCTCATTCACCCCACATATATTTAAAAATTTTAACTGTAGGTAAGACAGACTGCTGCTATTAGATTTATGGAGTCAGAAAACCTGAATTTGAATCCTAGTTCTTCAATTTGCTATTTGTGTAACCTTGAGCAAGTCACTTAAACCACCAGAACCTCAGCAATCTCATCTGTAAGATATAGTGGTTTGACTAGATGATGTCTAGGTTCTATACAACTCTGACTCTATAACCCTATAATTCTAAAGTAGGGTCATAAAATAATGAGATTGGATTATTTTCAGAGGTGTTATGCTCTAGAACAAGAGTTAACAAACTACATCCCGAGGACTAAATGCAGCCCCATTTTTGTATCACTGCCAGCAAAGAACTCATTCTTAGATTTCAGGTCTACAAAAATGGGGGGAGGCCTAGAATTTGGCCTGGTGGCTGTAGTACGCCAATGCCTAATATAGGAGGAAAAGCTACACTGGAGACCTAAAACACGTGAGGTGGAAAGGAAGGGAACAAGAATTTATTAAGCAATTTAAAAGCACCGTGTTAAGCACTTTACAAAGATCATCTCATTTGATTCTCACAACAATCCTGGGAAATAGGTGCTTTTACTATCCCCATTTTACAAATGAGGAAACTGAGTCAATCACTAAACATTTATGAAGTGTCTAGTACGGGCCAGCCACTGTGCAGGCACTGAAGAGTCAAAGAAAGCAGAAGACAAGTTCCTGCCCTCCAGGAGCGCATAGTCTAATGGTGGAGACAATAAGCAAGCAACCACCAACAAACTATACACAAGATAATCAGAAAATAATCAACAGAAAGAAGGTACTAGAATTAAGAGGGACTGGGAAAAGTTTCCTATAGAAAGTGAGATTTAACTGGGACTGGAAGGAAGTCAGGGAAGCCAAGAGGCAAAGATGAGAAGGGAACATATTTTAGGCATGGAAGACTGTCAGTGAAAATACCCAGAGTTGGGAAATAGTGTTTTGTTCAAGAAACAGCAAGAAGGTCAGCGTCAGTAAGTAGAAGAGTGGAGGAGTGGAGGGGGCAGCTAGGTGGCGTAGTGGATAAAGTACTGTTCCTGGATTCAGGAGGACCTGAGTTCAAATCCAGCCTCAGACACTTGACACTTACTAGCTGTGTGACCCTGGGTAAGTCGATTAACCCCCATTGCCCCGAAACCCCCCCCCCAAAACAAAACAACCCCTCCCCCAAACAAACAAAAAAAGAGTGGAGGAATGGTGGGGACTGGGGCTAGGTGAGAATATAAGGTGTAAGAAGACTGGAAATGTAGGGCATGGGGGCTAGGCTTTGAACACCTTACAGAGAATTTTCTGTTTGGTCCTGGATGGAGGTGATAGGGAACCACTGAAGTTACTGAGTAAGGGGGAGTCATGGTCAGAGTTTGCGCTTGAAGAAAATCACTTTGGCAGCTGGGTCAAATATGGACTGGAGTGTGGTTAGACTTGTAGCAGGCAGACAGGACAGGAGTCTATTGTAATAGGATCTGGATGAGGAAGTGAAGGTTTGCACCAGAGTGGTAGCAATACCACAGGAGAGAAGGGGGCATATTTGAGAGATGTTAAAAAGGTTAAA
The DNA here is from genome assembly GCF_019393635.1 of Dromiciops gliroides. Lineage (NCBI taxonomy): Eukaryota > Metazoa > Chordata > Mammalia > Microbiotheria > Microbiotheriidae > Dromiciops > Dromiciops gliroides. Next base: position 338,535,032 of record NC_057864.1, on the reverse strand, counting down.
TCAATAGGCTATGGCAATGGATTTGATTTGGTGGATGAGACAGAAGTTAAGGGATTTGATCAGGATGACACAGCTGGTAAGTGTTTAAGGCTGGATTTGAACTCAGATCTTCCTGACTTTTCAACATGCCTTCCAGTCCTATGATTCTTTTCACTTTTTTTTTTTTTTTTTTTTTTTAGTGAGGCAATTGGGGTTAAGTGACTTGCCCAGGGTCAAACAGCTAGTAAGTGTTAAGTGTCTGAGGCCGGATTTGAACTCAGGTACTCCTGACTCCAGGGCCGGTGCTCTATCCACTGCGCCATCTAGCTGCCCCGATTCTTTCCACTTTTAAAGATTATTTTAGAGGGCAGCTAGGTAGTGCAGTAGATAAAGCACTGGCCCTGGATTCAGAAGAACCTGAATTCAAATCCAGCCTCAGACACTTAACACTTAACTAGCTGTGTGACCCTGGGCAAGTCACTTAACCCTCATAGTACAATTTTTTGCATTTTGGACATTTGAAAAACAAGACAGTGACAGCTAATATCTAATAGGGATAGCGTTACAGTGGACATATCAAGCCAAGATAGGGTGTTTTTACTCCTTAGCCATTAACCTGGTAACTAGACTGAAGTGAGGAATGATGGCACCACTCCAAACAAGAGGAAGCTAGGCAGAAATAGGGTAGAAGGGAAGGTGTAGAATTGGGTCCTTAGCAGAATGTGTGCATTATACTGCAATTATTTTTAAAAAGTTACCACAATACTGGAATATGTTCATCAAAGTTTGATATGTGAAAGCTCAAATCCATTCTTCCTGAAATTTGTTTAATTTGTGTCTAAATAACATAGCAAAAAAAACCAAACCAAAAAACAACAACTCCAAAACTGGTAGACTGTCCCAAGAAGAGTAGTGTTTGTGGTGTACTTTACTAGGCCCACTTCCTGCCACATTTAAGAGACTAGGTTCCTATTAGATTGCTCTCTCTTGAGCAACATATGTGTATGTGTGTGTGTGTGTGTGTACACATACTCTCTCTCTCTCTCTCTCTCTCTCTCTCTCTCTCTGTCTCTCTCTCTGAAAATAGAATGAAAGAGGTGGAAGGTTCTCGAACTTTTTGGTCTCAGGACTTATTTATACTCTTAAAAATTATTAAACATCCCTAAAAGAGATTTTGTTCATGTAGACTATATCAATATTTACCACATTAGTCCTTAAAACATCTTAATTATTATGAAAATAGTTGTGACTTCATAGACTCCCTGAAAGGATCCCTGGGTTCTCAGACCTAAGGGTTCCCAGACCACTATCTGAGAAATGCTGCTCTTGAATACATTCTTGGTCTGGCTTCCCTTTCCCTCTTTAGTATTCTTGGGCCAGTCTTAGTCCCCATAAGAAAAAGGATTAGATGAAAGATTAGAGAAGCTGAAGTAAACTTAAAAAAAAGGCTACAAGGTAATTAATAACTGTGTGACAATATATGACCTATGTTATATCAGTTGATATTCAAGGACTTAAATTGACTTAAGTACAACAATATCCAGGGAATTAAGCTTTCTTAGGTATTCAAAAAGAATTTGTTGCCAACAGGTTAACTCAAATGTTTGAATATGCTTTCTCAAGGCCCAATAAATTTCATTAATGTAAAAGGACATATAAAAATGAAAGAGCTGTTTAGTTTTTTTTTATATAATTTTTTTTCTTATATTTTTTACTTATTTTATTTTAATTTAGTGAGGCAATTGGGGTTAAGTGACTTGCCCAGGGTCACACAGCTAGTAAGTGTTAAGTGTCTGAGGCTGGATTTGAACTCAGGTACTCCTGACTCCAGGGCCAGTGCTCTATCCACTGTACCACCTAGCTGCCCCGAGCTGTTTAGTTTTTAATGTTTGTAGATCATTTCCCTCTATTTACATCACAAAATAATAATATGAAGGAAAAGAAGGCACTATGCCATATAGTCAAAGTTGACCTAGTCCTTGTGCTAGAGAGGCTTTTGTTGTTGTTCAGTCATGCCTGACTCTTTGTGACCCCCATTTGGAGTTTACCTGATAAAGATAATACGGTGGATTTTGCAATCTCCTTCTCCAGCAGATTAAGGCAAAGGCCTTGTATCTTGCCTAGGTTCACACTGCTAGTGAGTGTCTGAGGCTGGATTTGAACTCAGGTCTTCCTGACTCCAGGCCCAGTGCTCTAACCACCACACCGCCTTGCTGCCTGTTCAAATTTTACTCACCTATTTTGGATGGTTAGGTTTTTAATAACCTCTCGAGGGTCCCTCTACCATAGAAGTTCTTCACTTACGCTTTCAAATGTGTAGTATGAAATAGTCAAACAGAACTTGGGAAAACATGAGTACTTAACTTTGCTAAGTGCTTACATAGGTGACATTCCATGAAGGAGCACTGACTTTTCCATTTCCCTAATCATGGACACTCTAGTGACTATAGAGTTTCTGTCACATGACAGGGACGGGTTCACTTCTACTGTTTGCACAACCCCTGGATTTTAAGAAAGCCCCTCTGCTTCTCTGAATAGAACCCACACTGGGGGATGACGTACCCTTAACATAATCCTTACCCCGTTTGAGCTGTCCTCTCTCACTGCTGAGCCTCTTTCTTTAGGAAAGAGCTCTAGGCTGACCTCAGGTAAGATTTATATAGGAAAAGGTCATCTTTAGCTTTCTACTACTATCAAGTAGCCAAGCATGGCATCTCTGCCCTGGTGTCTCTCAAATGACAATGAATAGGCTACCTACTCTGACAACACATATGGCCAAATCTGAAGCACTGTGACACATTTTGTTTTTGTTTTTTTTTAGTGAGGCAATTGGGGTTAAGTGACTTGCCCAGGGTCACACAGCTAGTAAGTGTTAAGTGTCTGAGGCTGGATTTGAACTCAGGTACTCCTGACTCCAGGGCCGGTGCTCTATCCACTGTGCCACCTAGCTGCCCCTACTGTGACACATTTTGAAGAAAATACATTTACATTATAATGAATGTATTCAAATTTTTTATTCTGAGTCTTCCCAAAATAAGAGCAAAAGGTAAAAGGTAATATTTTCTTTTATGTGTATTTGTATATATAATTAAATGTGGTCATAGAGATCTGTTCTATGACTATTTGAGATTTTTCTGTATTTTTTTCTTTTTAATTTTCTTTTTGATTTACAGTATGCAACCCAACCATTTCCTTCTCAAAAACTCCTTTAAAAAGTGGAAAAAAAATCAGATGAAGGGTAGACTACCCTCTGATGATTAATATCAAGCAAGACATAAAAAGAAAAATGGATTCTTGCCAAAGATGTTTGTCACTGTCACTAAGGTTATCCAGCACAGTCTAAACAGAATAGTGGGATTGCCTATAGAGAGTGACGTAACAGCGAAAAGAGTATTGGACTTGGGTTCAGAGGACTAGGATCAATTCCTAGCTTGGCCACTGTCTACCTGTGTGATTTGGGGCAGGTCACTGAACCCCTCTGGCACTCAGTTCCTCATCTATAAAAAGAGGGAGTTGGACTAGATAACCTATCCACCTAAGGTCCTGTCTAGCTCTGAATCAATGATTCTATGAAGCTGTCCAGATACTCTGGTTTATAGATTCATACTGAGGGATATTATTACTGGATGCTTTGAGCTTGGGAGTACCATGATCTCCTAACTAGGATCCATGATCATTCAGAAACGCCGGCCTATTTGTTGTTGATGTTCAGTTGTTTTCAGTTGTGTCCAACTCTTTGTGACCCCATTTTGGGTTTTCTTGGCAGAGATACTTGCCATTTGCTAACTATACACATGGGAAAAACCAAATGGATGAAGAATGCTTATTGTCTAGACTGTGACACAGACTGTGGCTAACAGGTGGAAAATCCATAGAGCTGATCCATCAGCATAAGTCCCAGACAGCCATTATATATAGGCGGTGAGCTTGGAATTGAAGAGGAGGGAGAAAGTGAACTGGATTGCATTTGGGAAACTGCAAGATTCTTTTGAGGATGCAAGCTTCTCCCTGAAACAAAAGCCTATCTTTTCCACATCCATCTTCTTCTAATAATACTGTATGGCTATGAATCATAGAATACCAATGTCTCTGAAGAATTAGAGTTAAGGATCACCCAGAGACCAACAGAGGGGTATAAGGTGACTGTGAGGAGACTACAATATCTTATCAATGAAGAATTCTTCCAAGAAAGTACTATCACAAGCATCATTAGAGAGATGTAGAAAGATCTAGAAAATATGAGAGAAATCTAGGAGAAAAAAACCATAAGGGGCCAGTCATGGGGCTAGATCAAGAGATAGTGCATCTGGGGCAGCTAGATGGCACAGTGGATAAAGCACTGGCCCTGGATTCAGGAGGTCCTGAGTTCAAGTCCGGCCTCAGACACTTGACACTTACTAGCTGTGTGACCTTGGGTAAGTCACTTAACCCTCATTGCCCCGCAAAAAAAAAAAAAAAAAAAGATAGTGCATCTGCTCCAGGGGTATTCATGTAAGATCAAAAGAGGCTGAGGAAGGCCCCCAGCCACTGAGAAACACCTACTCTACCCCATTCCCCCAGAGGAAAGACATGGACAAGAATGTTGCTGTTCAACACCATGTGATGACCAACTATGGTAGATTTAGCTCTTCTCAGCAATACAATGATCCAAAGCAATTCCAAATGACTCATGATGGAAAATACTCTCCACATCCAGATAAAGAACTCTGGAGATTGAATGCAGATTGAGGCATACTATTTTCACTTTTTGTTTTTGTTTTTGCTTTCTCGTGGTTTTTCCGTTTTGGTCTAATTTTTTTTTACAACATGAATAATGTGGAAATATGTTTAACATGACAGCACTGTATAACCTATATCAGATTGCTTCCTGTACTGGGGAAGGGGGAAGGGGAAGGAAGAGTGGGTAGGAGGAAAATTTGGAACTCAAAATCTTATAAAAATGAATGTTGACTATACATGACCAACAAAGTCCAGCAGCAAGAGAAATTCCATTTAAAGTAATGGTAGATAATATAAAATACTTGGGAGTCTACTTGCCAAGACAAACCCAGGAACTCTATGAACACAACTACCAAACACTCTTCACACAAATCAAATCAGATCTAAATAATTGGAAAGATATCAATTGCTCATGGATAGGCAGAGCTAATATAGTAAAAATGACAATACTGCCTAAATTAATTTACTTATTCAGTGCCATACCAATCAGACTACCTAAAAATTATTTTATACAGCTAGAAAAAATAATAACAAAAGTCATCTGGAAAAACAAAAAATCAAGAATATCCAGGGAAATAATGAAAAAAAATTCACAGGAAGGTGGGTTAGTGGTACCAAACCTGGAGCTTTACTATAAAGCAGCAGTCATCAAAACTATCTGGTACTGGCTAAAAAATAGAGTGGTAGATCAATGGAATAGGCTAGGTTCAGGAAATGCAATAGTAAATGACACTAGTAATGTAGTGTTTGATAAACCCAAAGACTCCAGCTTCTGGGATAGGAACTCAGTATTTGACAAAAACTGCTGGGAAAACTGGAAGATAGTATGGCAGAAATTAGGCATAGACCAACATCTTACACCTTATACTAAAATAAGGTCAAAATGGATACACGATTTAGACATAAGAGGTGATACCATAGGTAAATTAGGAGAAAAAGGAATAGTCTACCTATCAGATCTTTGGAAAGGAAAACAGTTTTTGACCAAACAAGAGATAGAGTATATTATAAAATGCAAAATGGAGGATTTTGATTATATTAAATTTAAAAATTTCTGTACAAACAGAAGCAATGCATCCAAAATTAGAAGGGAGGCAGAAAGCTGGGAAAAAATTTTTGAGGCCAGTACTTCTGATAAAGGCCTCATCTCTAAAATATATAGGGAACTAAATCAAATTTATAAGAATCCAAGTCATTCCCCAATTGAGAAATGGTCAAAGGATATGAACAGGCAATTTTCTGATGAAGAAACCAAAGCTATCTATTCCCATATGAAAAAATGCTCTAAATCTCTAATGATTAGAGAGATGCAAATTAAAACAACTCTGAGGTACCACCTGACACCTATCAGATTGGCTAAAATGACAAAAAAGGAAGATAATAAATGTTGGAGAGGCTGTGGGAAAATTGGAACACTAATGCATTGTTGGTGGAGCTGTGAGCTGATCCAACCATTCTGGAGAGCAATTTGGAATTATGCCCAAAGGGTGATAAAGCTGTGCATACCCTTTGACCCAGCAATCCCACTTTTAGGTCTTTTGCCCAAAGAAATCATGGAAGGGGGAAAGGGACCCACATGTACAAAAATATTTATAGCGGCTCTTTACATGGTAGTAAGGAATTGGAAGTTGAGGGGGTGCCCATCAATTGGGGAATGGCTGGACAAGTTGTGGTATATGAATACAATGGAATACTATTGTGCTGTAAGAAATGATGAGCAGGAGGAGTTCAGAGAAACCTGGAGAGTCTTACGTGAGCTGATGAAGAGTGAGATGAGCAGAACCAGAAGAACATTGTACACAGTATCATCAACATTGAGTGCTGATCTACTGTGATGGACTATATTCTTCTCACCAATGCAATGGTACAGAAGAGTTCCAGGGAACTCATGATAGAAGAGGATCTCCAAATCCAAGAAAGAAAAAAAAAAAAGAACTGTGGAGTATAGATGCTGATTGAACCATACTATTTCTTTTGTTTTGGGTGCTGTTGTTTTTTTTTCTATTTTGAGGTTTTGCATTACTGCTCTGATTTTTTCTCTTATAACAGGATTAATGCAGAAATAGGATTGTTATTATGTGTATATATATATGTGTATAGATATATATATGTGTGTATAGATATATATCTATATGTATATAGATATATAGATATAACCTATATCAGATTACCTGTTGTCTAGGGGAGGGGTGAGGGAGGGGAGGGAGGGAGAAAAATCTGAAATTGTAAAGCTTGTATAAACAAAAGTTGAGAACTATCTTTACCTGTAACGGAAAAAATAAAATACCTTATATGTTAAAAAAAATGAATGTTGAAAACTATCTTTACATGTAATTGGGAAAGAATTTTAAAACTATTAATAAAAACTAAAAAAGAGACACTGGAGTGGTTTGCCATTCCCTTTTCTAGATCATTTTATAGATGAAGAAACAGAGGCAAACAGGGTTAAGAGAGTTGCCTAGGGTCCCACAGCTAGTAAATGTCTAAGGCCTGAGGATTTGAATTCAGGAAGATAAGTCTTTCTTACTCCAGCCTCAGCACTCTATCCACTGAGCCAACTAGCTGCCCTAAGGATTCCAAGGCTGGATTGCAATCTTCATTATTTGAGGAAGTGCCCATAATGATGGGATCACAGATCTATCAAAGACTCAAACTAATGTAACTTCATTATAACTAGTTTTCAAATAGCTCCTGAGATGACTTTTTTGTGTTTGTTGTTGTTGTTGTTGTTGTTGTTTGTTTGGTTTGGTTTGGGTGAGGCAATTGGGGTTAAGTGACTTGCCCAGGGTCACACAGCTAGTAAGTGTCAAGTGTCTGAGGCTGGATTTGAACTCAGGTCCTCCTGACTCCAGGGCTGGTGCTCTATCCACTGCGCCACCTAGCTGCTCCTAGCTCCTGAAATTATTAAAACCAAGAGACAATGGTATCAGTGAGAAATGGTTCCCTTCTTCCTTTTCAGAGGCATAATAAGCTAAACTTATTTTTCAGGTTATTAGGCTAATAATGCTCAAAGAGAACAATGATCTTGACTCACTGGCACACATATGTAAATATCCTATCGCTGTCCTGCTTTGGGAAAAAAGTATGGGGAGTCAGTAGCATTTCTTCCCCACATCTTACTTCCCTGACAGGGCATTACCCTAGAATTCATAACTTGCTACTCCTCCTAGAGGCCATCAGTGGGTGTGCAGGGCCTAAGAAATCTGTAAAAATAGAAGTCACACTAAATATTAGGCTTCATAAAAATAGCCACAGAGAAGTTTTGATGATGATGACTAGCCTTTAAAAATCACTTTAAGGGGGGTAGCTAGGTGGCACATTGGATAAAGCACTGAATTCAGGAGGACCTGAGTTCAAATCCGGCCTCAGACACTTGACACTTACTAGCTGTGTGACCCTGGGCAAGTCACTTAACCCTCATCGCCCCGCCTCCTCCCCCCAAATCACTTTAAGGTTTGCAAAGCACTTGCTCCTTACAATTCTGTAAGGTGAGTGTAATTATTATCCTCATTTTACAAATCCAGAAACTGAAGCTGAAAAGTTAAATGACTTGTCCAGGGTGATAGATTTGAACTCAGGTCTTCCTGACTACAAGTCTAACATTCTAGTTATTTTACTGCCTAGTTGTCTCTGATGGCAGTACTCTGGTAATAGTTAGTAATTAATATCAATTTATCTATCTAGTGATAATAAAGGATAACTTGCCAAATCAAATTCTTATAAAGTGAAGTTAATAAACTTCCAAAAGGCGAGTAATTTATCTTTATCCAGTAATACAAATCAGATGTATTTTTTAAAAACCTCATTAAACTAAATACTAAAAAAATCCCTTAAGTTTCTTGCCCAAGAAGCTAAGAATAAAATGTCTCTTCCTGTAAAGTAAGTATTAACATAAAGACAATGAAAAATCCACTGAAGTAGTAATTTCAACTCACATTTTCATTTAGGGCCCAAGTCATACCAATCAAGAACAACATAATATTCAGCTAAAATGTCATTTACTATAGACTCTTTGGTTAAGAGAATAATAAAAAATATATCACTTGGATTACTCCCTAAAGTTGATCAGAGTGGGAGGTATGAGTTAGGGAAAGGAGCCTTTATTTTATTACCTTAAACCAATAAATGTACCATGCTGATTGTATAAAATTAGGAACATCCTCCCCCTCCAAAAGTGAACAATATACAACCTATATAGAAATATGATTCATTATGAGATCTTCTTTTAAAACCAATATAGGGGCAGCTAGATGGCGCAGTGGATAGAGCACTGGCCCTGGAGTCAGGAGTACCTGAGTTCAAATCCGGCCTCAGACACTTAACACTTACTAGCTGTGTGATCCTGGGCAAGTCACTTAACCCCAATTGCCTCACCAAAAAACAAACAAACAAACAAACCCCAATATACCCGAGGCAGCTAGGTGGCACAGTGGATAAAGCACCAGCCTTGGATTTGGGAGGACCTGAGTTCAAATCCAGCCTCAGACACTTGACACTAGCTATGTGACCTTGGGGAAGTCACTTAACCCTCATTGCCCCAGAAAATAAACAAATGAATGAATGAATGAATGAATGAATAAGGAAACAGATAAGCAAATAAATAAATAAAGTAGATACTGTTTCTTAAAAAAAAAGGGGGGGGCAGCTAGGTGGCGCAGTAGATAGAGCACTGGCCCTGGATTCAGAAGGACCTGAATTCAAATTCAGCCTCAGACACTTAACACTTACTAGCTGTGTGACCCTGGGCAAGTCACTTAACCCCAATTGCCTCACCAAAAAAAAACAAAAAACCCAATATAGCCACCAACTCAGTGCGGCTGATGGGAAGATTCCATGTAGCTTTATTTGTTTACCTTTGCAGTTCAGTATATTAAGGGAAAAATTTCATCTCTATTCTTTTCTCCTTATGGAGTTCACATTAACTCTATAGTCTAAGGAGTGAAAGACTCCTCTAACATAGCAGGAAGAGGATAATGTAACAAAGGTCACTTCATTTCCAATGTAGTTCAGGGATGAGCATCACAGTCTTGGTTATAATCTCTACTCCTTTACAGCAGATAAGGCTCTGTTGGCTATTTGCTTAAGTTCTTCCTAACTGGTAGTGTGGCCCTAATTAGATATAATTTAGGGATGCAGCCATGTGGACCACATCCCCTCCTGATATCAGGTTCATAGGAGAAGGAAAGATTACTGTGTCCCTGTGGCATTCACCCTGAACAAGCTGCTATTTTAATTTTTGTATTTCTCTAAGAGTATCAATCTTTTAAAATTCTGGTATGTAAAAACTCCAATAATTGAAGCTTATATTTTCTTTCTGTAGACTAGCTTTCCTTTTCTTATAATAACTAATCAATCATGTTGTGTATTAAAGAGGTATCAGTTACTTATTCATTTTGATTCTATTATCAAAGTAACATTTTGCTTTAAACATTCACTGAGGGGGCAGCTAGGTGGCACAGTGGATAAAGCACCAGCCCTGGATTCAGGAAGAGCTGAGTTCAAATCCGACCTCAGATACCTGACACTTATTAGCTGTGTGACCCTGGGCAAGTCACTTAACCTTCACTGCCATTAAAAAAAAAATTTTATATGTATATATATACATATATATATATATATCCCCTAATATAACCAGTTTTCAATATAATTGGTTTTCTTTGCAATTCTATGCATTTAAAAATGTTATTCTAAAAATGGATCAATAGGCTCCCATCAAGGTGCTTTACACCCAAAAAAGAGTTAAGAACTCCTGGCCTAAATGGTCTTTACAGACATTATTTTATTAATCTTTTTGTTATTCCTGCAAGTTAGGGGGAAAATAAGCCAACCATATATATAATAGGGAACCGGAGACACAGAGGTTAGAGTCCAACAGCAAATAAATGCAAAACAAGAAACCGAATTCAGATCTTACTACTGAGCTCAAAACATCATCAAATATGCTCTTTTGTCTCTACATTACCTGAAACTCATCAAAACATAAGAGACATGCCTCTTCACTAATTTCTTCAGCTATAGGAGCTATTGGATCATATGATTTGGCCATTAATCCTGGCTTCCGTTTTGGCAAACTCTGTTTAAGAAGATGTATTCCTTAAATGGATGAAAACAAACAGAGAAATGAAAAGTTACATCAAAATTACTTTAAAGATTTATTAGATGTTAGGAAAAGCAAGCAAGTATAATTATAATGGGGAAATAAATAATGTATTTAAAGTCATACAGAATATGATTTTATTATTGAGAGGATAAATCTTGAGCTTCAAATACTGGGACCTAGAGCAGCAACCTGAGAGGTTTTCCTGCCCAACTCTTGACACAAGGAAGACAAATCACACCTTTAAGTTTTCTCCTACATATCCATCCTTAGCTTTGTTGGATAAATGGATGACATTAGAGATGTACAGACCAGGATACTAGATTTGGAGTCAGACCACATGGAGTTCAATTTCATCTCTGCTTTGTGTGGCCTTAGGAAAAGCCCCAAACCTCTCTGAGCCTCAGTTTCTCCATCTCTAAAATGAGAGGCTTGGACAGAATGTTGGATCATCTAAGATGCAATTTTAAATCCTATGATACTACATGCAAGAATCCATCACGGGGCTCTTTTGTTTCTTCTCTTATTTAGAATTTGAACACAGAGTCCAGAACACTAGAGAGAATCAAGTAATCTGGGTTCTAGTTCCTCCACTGATTGGAGAACTGTATAATCTTAGGAAATTCACCTAAGTTCCTAAAGGTTCAGTCTCCTCATCTATAAAATACAGGCAATAACAGCTGCCTTGACTACCTCACGGGGCTGCTGTAAAGATGAAGTGAGAGAAGGTGTGGTAGCAATCTGTAAACTAATGGGCCATCTAAGTATAAAGTGTAGGAATCATCATCACTGTCTTGGGATTACACTACAATGTCAATAACCGACGTCGGACAAAACCAGTGACACCAAATCAAATAAGATCTTACGTGTATTTTGAGCAAAGCTGAATTTTTTAAAAAGCACATTCAGGAGGCAGCTAGGTGGCACAATGGATAAAGCGCCAGACCTGGATTCAGGAGGACCTGAGTTCAAATCCCGCCTCAGACACTTGACACTTACTAGCCATGTGACCCTGGGCAAGTCACTTAACCTTCACTGCCCCACCAAAAAAAAAAAACGTACATTCAAACAGCTTTTAAGCCCATGGTGGTGAGGTATCCTGTAATCTTCTGTTCTCTAAAAAGGTCACTTCCTTACACATCTATCCATATGTTCACTTACTTTTGTGTACGTCGAGCATGAAGCCATGAAAATGGACTCTCTTTTTCTTCTCCATTTCTATGTAAGCATAAAACATGTCCATCACCATTGTCTTTCCTGTACCTTAAAGGGAAAAAAAATCCAGAATCTACTATTTATTTAAACAGTATATACTGATTACTATGATTATTCATTAGCTTTGAGCTGATGAAACTATACTCTTTTGTACTGAATAGCACAAGTCTTCTTTGTTGAGAAAGAAGGTTTACTTGCCATGTTAAACCAGCTAAAAATACAAATTTGGTATTACTTACCCACTTAAAATTCTGTTTCTGTGAATTATAGCATTTGACTTAATAATGAAGGAGAAACTATGTATATGTAGGAAAACAGGATCATAGGCCTAGAACTGGGAAGGACACGAGAGACCATTTAATCTAACCTCTTTATTTAACAAATGAGAGACTGAGGACCAGGCAAGTGAGATAGATGACTTCCCTGCAGTCAAAAAGATAGTGAGTATGTGAGGTGAAATTTGAACCCAAGTCCTCTGACTCCAGTGTCAATGTTCTTTTCCATTATAAACATGATTGGGTTTACAGACTGACTAAACTTAGAGTTTTATCTGTTTGTCTTCTTCTTTGCTGGTATTTGGTGATCTAAAAAGGGGAACTAAATTCATTCATTTGAGAAATAGGTATTGTATATCTATTAGGTACAAGGCAATGAGAAAAACAGTCTGGTAGATACAAAGGTCAGAAATAATATAACGCAAAAAGAGGCATATACGTTAACATTTTAGGGGGTGGGGCAATGAGGGTTAAATGACTTGCCCAGGGTCACACAGCTAGTGTCATGTGTCTGAGGCCAGATTTGAACTCAGGTTCTCCCAAATCCAGGGCCAGTGCTTTATCCACTGCGCCACCTAGCTGTCCCCTATACATTAACATCTAACAGTATATTGGTGATTGGGTCACAAATGCTCAAAACAACTGAAGAAATTATTAAATTGTAATATTGTTTAAAAAAATTAAACACACTACATTCATTCATTTATTTAAAAAAAAATTTGAGAGGCAGCACAGCAAAAATCACCCTGGATTTGGGAGTGTGAGGGTTTGGATTTAAATTCCACATCTGGGGGCAGCTAGGTGGTGCAGTGGATAAGCACCAGCCCTGGAGTCAGGAGTACCTGAGTTGAAATCCAGCCTCAGACACTTAACACTTACTAGCTGTGTGACCCTGGGCAAGTCACTTAACCCCAATTGCCTGACCTAAAAAAAAAAATGTTAAATTCCACATCTGTAGTTTACTAGCTAAGTGATCTTAGTTGAGAGTCTCAGTTGGACCTCAGTTTCCTCATCAGTAAAAATAAGAATAGATCGCATTGCCCTGGGTATCTCTTCCAATTTATTAACCATCTACTCTGGGCCAGATGCTATGTCAGGTGTGGGGAATATAAAGGGGGAAAAATGTCCCTATAGTTTATGATCTATGAGAGGATATACTATCAGGGTTAGAGTTAAGGACTGGATCTATGATTTCAGTGGTACAGATAAAGTCCTGGTGAGAAAACTCCCTCTAAGCTTAATAGGTCAGCATCTTTTCTGTACATTTCAAAACATATACAAAGTAAATATAAACTATGAGGAGCCAGAAAGTCACTAAAAGAGCTTCCAGAGAAGATGCCATCTGAACAGAAGCATCTGCTTCATCAGAAAAAAAGAATAGCAATCAGACTTTGCCCTGAAATCAGACCACTTTGGGAGCACTAAAAGCTTGCGAGTCTGTCCTTTTCCTGGGGAAAAACATAACACTCAATATCCCAAGAAAGCAGCAACATCCCTAAATCAAGTTCAAAGTCAGTAAGTAGGCTAGAAGAAAGAGAATCCAAAAGAATCCAACCATAAAGGGGTATTATGATGACAGAGAAGCTTAGGACAAATCCAAAAGAAAATGACTCCAAAACATCTACAAGCAAAGTCTCAAAGAAAAACACAGCTTGTGTACAAAGTCAACTTGAATTCCTAGAAGAGATGAAAGAGTTTTTAAAAAGTTAATATTTAAAGAAAAATAAAGAGAATGAGTTATAGAAGGAAGAATTAGAAAATGAATTTACAGCTTGTCACAAGAAGTACAAAACTTTGCCCAAGGAATAAAGTCGACTTGCTCACATTCTATTTCCAAGGAGTTCAACATCAATAGGCAGATTTAGTCACTGATATTATTTAATATGCTGAACTCAATGAACTTCTTCAACTTCCATCACAGTACATACTTGTTCATCCACCAGAGTCAATATGGAGATAGTTTTAGAGGTGAGATGATTTTTGTTTATCTTTCTGGCCTCCTCTCAGTTTTGTAAAGTAAATTTGGCACTTGGCCAAGTTATTGGATATGAAATTCTAGGCTTGCAGAACTGAATGACAACATCATTAGTAACTATATTCACATTTATAAAGAATTCTTCTTTTAAAAATAACTAGGCACTAAAGAGTTCTTTTGAATAGTGAGTTATTCTAATGCATTTTAAATTATTAGATTTATTTAAAATACCAACTTCCAACTTTTCAGAAATATATCTATTGAATGAAGCAAGATATACTTATAATTGGCTATAATAAAATGTCATTAATTCACTAGGCAGTGTAACGATTGGAATAACGCCACCTGCTGGATACTTACTGTAGAGGAGTTCTGCCCATGAAGGGAACGTCTTTGAGGGCAAGACCAGGAGTCTTTTCTTTGGCGGGGAGGAAGTGACGCAGACTAGTGGGAGGAGGAAGGAAGAGACTGGCGCTCGGTCTGGCTCTCTTTCCTCTGGACTCTGGCGGAGAAGGGAGCTAGAAATGTGCTCTCCCTTTAATAGATAGGAATCTAGGCCTTTTTCTCTCTCTTTACCAAATTCTTATTCTCCTTAATAAATGCTTAAAAGTCTAACTCTTGCTAAAGCTTATAATTTATTGGCGACCACTCATTAGATATTTTAGACAGTTTAGCTAGAATTTTAGCCCTTAACAGATGGCTGACCACGAAGAGGAAAGCTAAACTTCAGTCTTCTTCTGATCTGCTGGTTGGGTAAGAAATTTCCCCTCCCTCTCCCTTTAACTGCTAAGTACTGGCGCACTGGCTGTGTTTTCCTTTAAATTTTTTCGAATGGACCTTTTAAACTCCCTAATTACCCTATTTTTGATTTTAGTCTGTTTAACCAGACAAATGGGAGATAAGATCATGTTAATGCTTTGTTTTTGTGGATTTTCTATTTTTCTTTTTATTTTTGTTAAAAGAGCCAGCAACTTACTCACACAAGGAAATATCTCTCCCTCTCCCAACCATGCTTTTTCAGAGAAACCTGAAGAGATTCCTGCAGCTTTTCCCAGTTCTAACACTAATTGTTGCTCTAATTTTGCATGCCTGGAGGCAATGACCCACCCTCTAGAAGCTTTTAATCCCCTAGCACCTGGAGGCAAAGTGGGGGAAGAGGAATCCAGGCCTGAGTTCAAAATCAAGTCTGATTCAAATTGCTCTGGTCCCTCCCCTCCTCTCCAGACCCCACCCTCTACTCCTCCCATGGCTAAGCCCATTGCTTCCCCTGCCTGGGAAGTCCAGAGATCTAATGCTCATGCGCAACTTTCTCTAACTACATTTGCAGCTTCAGGCTCAGCCCTTCCCCAGGCTGGCTGTGCTTCTGAGACAACTTTAGAAAACCCTTTAAATTCCAGATATGCTCGTTTTGTTCATAATTTTGCTAACCTGCTTTTGTCTTTAATTAGTAATCTTATAAAGCATTTGTATGGTGAAAAGGCTGACAGACAATATAGAGGGGTTAAAGAAGAAAAACTTAAGCCGAATAAGAATGACAATCATCAACATAGTTCAAGACTCCGATTCTTTTGCCATGGAAGGGTATATATTTTACAGAAATGTAGAAGTAAGCAGCAAGGTATTGATATGAGTATTGGGGATTTTAGGTATCGGAATCAAAAGTGTTCTGAATTCACTCAGAGTAATAGTATCAGTTCAGAGGTTACATAGGATTTCTATGCTATTATATGTACATTTTGAAATTAATGGTATAGGTTTATTTTCGTAGAGGTTTTCATGCATTTGAGATTGTGTTTTATACTTAGTTTCTAAAACAAAGAGAATATTTGTAAAAGCTTTTTATAGTCATGTGGTCCAGTTTATATTTTATAATACTCTTATTGATATTAAGTTCATATTCATTTAGATTTCCCTAGTTTGAATTTCATTGTCTTTTATTGTTCCACATGTATCTTCTTCTATTCATTCATCTATCTAATTTTGAAACATGGTTTTGATTTCATAATACAATGTTAATTCTAGGAGTATTGTGCTCCCATATTCTGAGTTGTTTGTTTTTGTTATTTTTTCTCAACTGATTATTTGATCAAACTCTTTAAAGCATTTCCCTAGCAAATTGTTTGCCATGGCAAGTGTAAATTGATTCTAGAAGTATTATTTTTGATAAGCATATTCCAAAAAAAAAAAAAAGAGGGGAACATTTGTAAAAGTTTTCTTTTTTCAAAAAAAAAAAGTTCTTTGAGATTCTGTTATGCTTTAACTTGTATTTAAATATATTCAGATTTTTCACAAAAGTAATTGTATACTAAGTTTTTAAAAAAGGGGTATTATTTGAAATTGTTGCATAATTATATATTGTGTTCTGAGTCAAGATGTATTCACATTTTTTGCAATCATTTATTATCCTCAATTTTTAAATACATATGAGACTTGGATTATGGGAACTTATCATTTAAGACATTAATTGCCTTTATTCTGAGTTATCAGATGCCAGTTGGCCAAGATGCCATCCAATCACAAGAGGAATACACGCAAGAGCAGACACTGAACTGTCACATGAGGGGAGACATGCATGAAGTCAAGGTATGGCCAAGGGAACGGCTTTTGACAAATGTTGAGGTTGGATTCTCTTGGTTTAATATTTTATTTTTCCCCACAATATTGTACAGATGGCTGGAAGTATTGATCCCACCCATCTCACTTCTACACCTGGCTTCTATGCTCCCTCCTATATGCCTGATGCCATGGACCATGTCAATCCCATGCATCTGATTAAGTCTGACTCAGTTTCCTCCAATATGTTCGGTGGCATGGACGTATATTCCATCCACCTATTTTAAGCCTGGCATACTGTATGGGCAGTACATACTGCTCAAGTGTGGGAATGCTCATATCCCATCATTTCTCTGTTCTTTTATGGTAACCCCCATAATTATCTCAGGTGTCATGATAAATACAGTGTTGAATTTGGCCTTGACATCTGTTACCAATTATATTAGATTTTTTAATTTCTCATAATGGCATGAGGATAATTAGGCAGATGATGCAAAAAGTGATGAAACAAAGATAAAAAATTATTTTTAATAATTAATATCGCAGCAATTGTCTTCTCAATTACCCTCCATAAGGGGGGGACTATAGTAATATTATAATTTTAAAGAATGTTTCAATTTTTGTTTTATTATATGTTTCATGTGTAACAACTAAGATTCTGAATTCCCTTAGACATGTTTTTGAGAACTTTCATTGTTTGATTTGATTATTGACAAAGCTATTTTAAAGTTGTGTTAAGCTCAATTTTGTAGGAAATTTCCTGGCTGATTACCAGTATCCACACATCAACCCCTGAAAAGACTTCCATTCCACGACTACACCTAGAGGACATCTAAGAAAAGACTTTCAGAGACTTTAAATGAACAGTTTTGATTTGTTGTTTTTGTTTTTGTTTTTTTTTTTCTCTTTCTGTTATAATATACACCATCTGTAATATGTATTCTCTGCAGAGGCCCTCCCTTTGCAAGACTAATGTCAAAGCGTCGGTTCATGAGGACAAAAAAAATCGCCCCTCTGGACAAAACTTTCCTCTCTTCCTTTTCTATATTGTTGTTCACATATTATTAGTTAGCAATAGTTATCATATTGTTTTTACTGTTCCGTCAAGGAAACATTTTGTTTCTTGAGGAACAACAGGGGGGACTGTAACGATTGGAATAACGCCACCTGCTGGATACTTACTGTAGAGGAGTTCTGCCCATGAAGGGAACGTCTTTGAGGGCAAGACCAGGAGTCTTTTCTTTGGCGGGGAGGAAGTGACGCAGACTAGTGGGAGGAGGAAGGAAGAGACTGGCGCTCGGTCTGGCTCTCTTTCCTCTGGACTCTGGCGGAGAAGGGAGCTAGAAATGTGCTCTCCCTTTAATAGATAGGAATCTAGGCCTTTTTCTCTCTCTTTACCAAATTCTTATTCTCCTTAATAAATGCTTAAAAGTCTAACTCTTGCTAAAGCTTATAATTTATTGGCGACCACTCATTAGATATTTTAGACAGTTTAGCTAGAATTTTAGCCCTTAACAGCAGGAATTTATGATGATTCCAATGGGTTATTCATTTTTGTACCAACTGTGAAAAAAGGTGAACCTAGAAATATCAGTGTGTAGTGGAAATGAGATATTGGGGAACATACTTGCCCATTTAAGAAAATTCACTCTTTTTAAGCACCTAAGAAACATCCAAAATATAAGAAGTGAACACTCCTTAGTATGGTGTTAATAAATCCCATATAAATGCCAGTGGTTCCATATATCACATACTCTGGCTTTTCAAGTTTTTCATTGTTTAGTCCTTTGTATCTTTCCAGACACTGACCTCCTGGCTATTCCTGGAACATGACATTCCATCTTCCAACTCTGAGCATTTTTTTTTTTTTTTGCGGGGCAATGGGGGTTAAGTGACTTGCCCAGGGTGTCAAGTGTCTGAGGCCAGATTTGAACTCAGGTACTCCTGAATCCAGGGCCAGTGCTTTATCCACTGCGCCACCTAGCCACCCCCAAATCTGAGCATTTTCACTGGTTGTTTCCTGTGTGCCTGCAACTCTCCCTTCCTCATCTCTGTGTTCTAGTTTCAAGTCTTAGCTTATGTCCCACTTTCTGTAAGAAATTTTCCCCAGAATCCTTCTTAATCTTAGTGCCTTCCTTTTAAGATTATCTCAGTTTATCCTGTCTATATCTTGTTTGTAATATTAACTATGACTCCCATTAGACTGTGAGCCCCTTGAGAGCAGAGACTGTTTTGTTTTATTTGTCTTTCTTTGTAGCACTACAGCTTGGCACAGTGCCTGACACATAGTAAGTATTTAATAAGTGCTTATTGACTTAGTATTGGATTTGCTAATCATAAATCGTTCTTATGTATTCAGTAAAGCAATGGTTCTAGCCTAATTATTATATGTATCCTCCTTTCCCTAATAGGGAGCCCCATTAGTCTAAATTCATAAGATTTTACTGTATATGTTTATTTTAGGATGTATATAGTAAGTGAATCTGAAATTTTTATTAAAGTAAATTATAGGATTTAGAACTGTAACCAAACTTAAAGGTCATTTAGTACAATCCCCTCATTTTATAAAGGAGATTGAGGCTCAGAGTGATTTGGTCCATCAAAGGCAGTAAGTAGCAAAGCCAGGTATCCATAGCTTTATCCAATACCCTCGATGGTATCTACATAAAATTTGCACATAATGTTCATGATAATAAATCACCAGTCACTATGATGGGATCATAGATTCAGTCCTAGAAAAGTTCTTAAGCATCATTCAATATCCCTGTTTTAAAGAAAAGTAAACTAAGGTCCAGAGAGGATAAAAAATGCTCAAGTTCACACAGCTACTAAGTGAAAGAAAAGGGATTCAAATCCAGGTCCCCTAATGTTCAATGCTCCTTTGATTTAAGAAAGAAAAAAAATCTAACAAATCATATTGTACTAATTCTCCATATGCTGATAAATAGCTCACAGTCAACCTTTTAATATGTGAGTTTTTGAAACAAAGCCTCTTTTGATTTTTACTCATTACCTGCTCAAATTTATTTAAACATTTTCTTTACCAAATTGCGTAAAATATTGCTAGGGAGAAATACTGATCAAAAATATACCCAAAAATGGACAATGAAGGAAACAAGATTAAGAAAGTTCCATGCCCTGAAGATATAAACACCATTTGGAAGGCAGTACAAATAGCAGTAACAGCTCACATTCAATTTCTCAAGTATCCCTTTGAATTTTAAGTATCTCTTTTTCAAAATTGATAATTTAGGAGTTCTGACCCCCATTTTGGCAAACAAATGCTGTGTGATAATTCCTTAGATTAAGATGTTCTCTAAATTGTTGCATCTTCTTTTTTATCTTTTCTTCTACTAAAGCATTATTTTATGCTAACAGAAACCAGGGAATAGCTAATTATCAGTCCAAAGAACTAAAGATAAGTATCATCCAGAGGGCAAAAGATGGGGCAGCTAGATGGCGCAATGGATAGAGCACTGGCCCTGGAGTCAGGAGTACCTGAGTTCAAATCCGGCCTCAGACACTTAACACTTACTAGCTGTGTGATCCTGGGCAAGTCACTTAACCCCAATTGCCTCACTAAAAACAAAAAACAAAAACAGAGGGCAATAGAAAGATGCATGGTGCGTGTAAACAGGTTGCAATATATATCTAGGGATTTACTAAAGGAAAACATGGTTAAAGTATGTTGTCAAAGAATGGCTTAACAGAAAGAGAAAATGAGCAGCTCTCATGGTGAGATCGAGGAGAGACAGGTACAGATGGCCAGAATGCTCTACTGAAACCCTCAAGGAATTAGGAAAAATCAAGAAAGGCCTCCAGACATTGGGTAGACATTGATGGTGAGACTTTTGTGGGGTACAGATAAGGGCCATGCACAATGGGCAGACACTTATGTGTTGTGCTCTGCATCACTTGAATCAACTGGATCATAGATCCAGAATTTATAACAGCTAAGGAGTGATAATAATAACAGCAATAACAAGAGTTTACATAACATTTTAAAGTTTATAAAGTGCTTTACCAATATTATCTGATTTCAGCCCCACAACAAGCCCTGGGAAGTAAGCGCTATTATTATTCTCATTTTATAGATGAGGAGATGTAGGTGCAGAAAAGTTAAGTGATTTGTTAAGGGTCACACAGCTAGTATTTGAGGCTAGATTTGAACTCTGGATGTCCTAACTCCAAGTCCAATGCTGTGCCACCTACTTATGAAACAAAGGGTTACCTAAATGTTATAGAAGTCAGTTGGAAAGGAGTTCAAAGACCATCCTGGGGGGAAGTTAGGTGGCGCAGTGGATAAAGCACTGGCCCTGGATTCAGGAGGACCTGAGTTCAAATTCAGCTTCAGACACTTGACACCTACTAGCTGTGTGACCCTGGGCAAGTCACTTAACCCTCATTGCCTCGCCCCACCCCCACCCCAAAAGACCATCCTGAACTATAATCCCTTCCACAATATACTCAGTAAATGGTCATCTTCAATGCAATGAATAAGCTCAATTCCAGAGCACTGATGATGAAGCATGCTACCCACCTCTGGACAGGAAGGAGATAGAGTCAAGGTGCAGAATGAGACAAGCATCTTTGGACATGGCCAATATGGGAATTTGTTTTGCTTGAAGATGTGCACTATTTGTTACAAAGGGCTTTCTTTTATCCTTTCAATGAAGGATGGGAGAGTAGCAGGGGATAATGAAAGAGCCTTTGAAATAAAAAGAAAAATAGCGTCAAGAGAACAGAAGGAAGGCCAGAAGGAAACAAATAGGACAGCTTTTTTTTTCTGATATTTTCTAATCATAAAAGTATTTTATTATTTTCTAGTTACATGTAGAGATCGTTTTCCACATTTGTTTTTATAAAATCTCTAGTTTCAAATTTTTCTCCCTCCCTCCCCCCTCCCCAAGACAGCAAGCAATCTGATATAGGTTATATATGTACAATCAAAATAGGACAGCTTTGAAAGTTGAAATGGTCATATATGTAAAATGAAAAGAAATGTGGAGGCAGCTAGGTGGTGCAGTGGATAGAGCACTGGCCCTGGATTCAGGAGGACTCGAGTTCAAATCCGACCTCAGACACTTAATACTTACTATCTGGGGGGCCCCTTGCAAGTCACTTAACCCCAATTGCCCCACCAAAAAAAAAAAAAGAAAAAGAAATGTGTCATAACTTTGCAATTCATGTAAAATCCTCTTATTTTCTGCTTTATATATGCAAATGTTCATTTATTCAGTTAAGCTCAGAAGAAAAAGACCTTTTTTTTTTTTTTTTTTTGGTGAGGCAATTGGGGTTAAGTGACTTGCCCAGGGTCACACAGCTAGTAAGTGTTAAGTGTCTGAGGCCGGATTTGAATTCGGGTCCTCCTGACTCCAGGGCCGGTGCTCTATCCACTGCACCACCTAGCTGCCCCTAAAAGACCATTTTTTAAAGTGGTCATTTAGCCTGAGCTTGAAGATCTCCACTGAGGGGGTAACAATAGGATCAAAGGATCTAAACTTCAGGGATAGAGGAGACCTTAGAGGCCATCTAGTCCAATCCTTTCATTTTACAAATGAAGAATCTGGAGGACAAGGAGGTCAAGGGACTAGCCCAAGGCCACACTGTCTCCCAAGGTAGATAATTTGTCCTCTCTCATCTTCTGACTAGAAACATCATCTGTTACTTTTCCATTCTCTTTAATGGCTTGGTCAATGGGGCTTGGAGGAATGAGTGTGGCATTCCCTCTGGGCTCACTCTCTGCCCCATCCTCTGCTACAGAGGTAAAAGTGGATTTCTTTCTAGGGCTCCCAAAGTTTAACTATCTCCCTTCTCTGATACACAATGGCCCAGAGATGCACCTAATTCAACCAATCCCAATATGTTTGCTATGTAGCATCATCTGATTTCATCCAATGGATCAAAGCTCTTCCCTCCTTCAAAATGATTAAGGATTTGTCAGTACCTAGTTCACACCTTTGACTGGTTGATTCTGTAACTCATTCAAAGAGGTACTCTCAACTAATAAAGGTATTAGGGCATATAGTATCCTGTTAGTTCTATTAATTGGGGAGAGAGAAGAAGAAAAGAAGGTTTTTTTATTAGCTACCTATGATGTTCCAGGCTCTGTGCTAAGCACTCTATAAATATTTTTACATTTGATCCTTTTACATACATGACAGTCTTTTCAGACACAGCTATCTTGTTCCCCTAAATCTTCTCTTCTACATACATACACACACACACACACACACACACACACACATATCTTTTAAGCATAACTAATCCTCATATGACATGATCCTAACTCTTTTTACCATTTTTTCAACTGTGGATGCTCTCCAATTCATCAACATCCTTGCTAAAATGTAGCACTCAGAACCAAACCCAATACTCAGATTAAACCCAATTACTCTTCATGGCATCATCCATGTCTCTAGTCCTGTGTGACTCTAATCCATGTCTTCCCATAAATACACCACAAAGGATACAGCCAACATGCTAGGCATTGTACTCAAAAATCTTGACATTACGTGGTTAAAATTTAAAGAATCTGACTTCTGAGTGTTCAGAACTATCTGATAATGCTGTGAAGTATCATGGGGTTTTTTTTCCCCCATAAAATCTAACTTGCACCTAAGACCTTCCATATGTGTTGACCCCTAATAGAAGATGAGCTCCTTGAGAGTAGGGACTATCTTATTTTCTATTTTTATCTCTAGGGCTTAGCATAGTGCTTTGCACATAATAAGTGCTAAACAAAACTTTATTCATTCAATAATGCATCTCAGAAAGTGGATTTTCGATGCTCTTTTTTTCATTGAAATATAAATACAGAAACAAGCTGTATGAACCTTTCATTATACACAAAGTTCAGACCTATAATCTCAGAGAGCTATAGAATACTGCATCAAATGCCTTAGTAGAATAACCAAAAAGACTAACGCCTCCCACATTTATTACTATTTTCAAATGCATGTTAATGTTTTTGATTAATAAAATTTAATTCATTTAAAAGCAGTGCTAAATTTATTATGGTATTTGTTATTCTGTAGTTTCTTAATAGTAGTTTCTCAATCAACTACTTTTATGTGGAAATCACACAAAAACATTCCATCTTTATGTGGAAATCCACCCAAAAAAATTAATGTCAAAAGGAGAACCTCAAGGGGCAGCTAGATGGTGCAGTGGATAGAACACCAGCCCTGGAGTCAGGAGGACCTGAGTTCAAATCCGGGTCTCAGACATTTGACACTAGCTGTGTGACCCTGGGCAAGTCACTTAACCCCAATTGCCCTGCAAAAAAAGAAAGAAAGAAAAAGGAGAACCTCATTAAAAAAGATTTGGGGAATAACTGATACAATCCAACTATCTCATTTTATAAGTGAAGAAAAAGAGGGTCAAGGGGTTAAAGTGCCCAACTACTGGGAAGCATAGCCATGATAAGAAAAAGACGGTCAAGGGGTTGGAATGTCCAATTACTGGGGAGCATAGCCATGATAAGATGTCCCCTCGCAAGTCTCCTAGATTCCAGCTCATTGCTCTTTTCCACTGAACTACAAAGAGACCAGAATGTAATTTCTCCCTTTGCCATTTTGCTTAGAGTCAGCCCTTCACATCTACAACTAAGAAGTGGAAAAAAAAAAAATGGCTCTATGAGCAAAGAAACAGCTCTACATTGCCCCCTGGTGTTGTCCTGATTTGCTCTATTCTCAGTGCCAGAGAAACTGGAAATGTGCCAAAGACCTGGGTTCAGTTTCTGAATCCAAGCAAACAGCTGGGGTTTCAACCCCAAGGCTACCTTTCAACTGATGAAGTCATTCTCCCAGTGACAACAAGAATTGGGCCAGACTAAACCTGGATGCAAGGCAGGGAAAAAGACCTGATGGATAAGTTTCGCTTTTATTAGCCTCCAAGTTCCCTCAAACAATCAACATCTCCACAATCACCTAAGGCTGCCAGCAGAGCCAAAGAAAAAAATCTTATGTAAATGAGCTACAGGGAAAGGATGAGGCCAAAGCAGGGATGGTAGGCAGGGGAAAACTGCCATTTTAGTATAGCATTAGGCTCTTGTTTTAAATGTACCAGACACATTTGGGTTTTAAAAATAAAGTAAGTATTTAGTTCCCGGATGGGGCCATAATGGTGCCATTAATTTATGTATCAACTTTCCCATAGAGTTCACTGGAATTTAAAGAGATGCTCTAATTAATCCCCCCTTCCCCCAACACTTCTGGGAAGAGATGGAATGGATCAGGGAAACAAAAGGAGAGTGGACTGATGATCAGAGCTTCAAGATGATGGGGGAGGGGAGCGGAGCGGAACAGAGAGGCAGGAAATATAAGCAGACTAGTTTCATTCCCCTTATCAGTCTCTCTGAAATAGGCTATACAGTGACATGCCACTAAAAAGGAGAGTGGTAAGGAACAGGGAGTGGAAGCAGAAATCTGGGAAAAAGAAGATGGTGACTAGTTACTAGTAAGAGAAACATACTTGGGGATAGTTAAAGGTCTATTAAAACAGATTAGCTTATACAGGATAAAGATGGAAAGTAAATCTATAGCTTTTGTGATATCATCATCATTCCTAACATTTATATAGAGTTTTAAAGGTTTGCAAAGAACTTTACATTTATTATCTCATTTGATCCTTATAATAGTGCCTTGAGGCAGGGACTCTGCCCATTTTACATCAGGGGAAAGTGAAGCTAAGAGAGGTTACAAGAGGTTACATAGTTAGTATGTGGACTGAGGCAAGATTACATTTCTGGCCTTCCTGGCTCCAAGTCTATCCATTATGCCACTATCTCAAAGGAGTTCCTACCACCAAAATCCTTGGCATTGTCAAATTGCTCAACATCAGAAATGGATTTTATCAGCCAAAATGACATTAAAGAAAACCCATAATTACCATCTGTTCTACCACCTTTCCATTGTGAGAATTGGTGTGGTGCCCCCTGCTGGAGGGATGTTGTGGGGTTGTGTGTGAGGGGAGTCTGCAGTGAAGAGAGAGCGTGTGATTTGGAAGACATGTGACTTTGGCATCCCGGGAACTTGCATCTGTAGAGCTGCCTGTTAGACCTGTCGATCAGAGCTACCAGCCAATTAGCTTGGAGCTCTGTGTGTGTGGACGGCGCTGTTTCCTGTTGGAGAGGAGGCTTCTGGGAGGAGGAAAGGGCGAGGGCACTCTCTTTTCTCCAGGACCTCAGTTTGAGTGGAGCTGAGATGCTGGTTCCCTGAGATAGATAGATGACGGCATCTTGGCCTCTTTCTCTCTTCAAATTCTTATGTTCCTTAATAAATACTTAAAAGTCTAAACTCTTGGGACAGCTAGGTGGCTCAGTGGATAGAGCACCGGCCCTGGATTCAGGAGGACCTGAGTTCAAATCCGGCCTCAGACACTTAACACTTACTAGCTGTGTGACCTTGGGCAAGTCACTTAACCCCAATTGCCTCACTAAAAAAAAAAAAAAAGTCTAAACTCTTGCTAAAGCTTCTAATTTATGGCAACCACTCAATAGATTTTTAGACAGTTTAGCTAGAATTTTAGCCACTGTATAGATAGCAACTTTATACCATCCAACTTGCAGCTGAAATCTATGTACTGTCTTTCCCATTAGAATGAGAGGTCCTTGGAAGTAGGGGCTGCCTTGCTTTTCCATTTGTCTTCCTAGCACTTAGCATAGTGCTTTGTACATAAAAAGTACTTAATGTGTGTATTTTCATTTATTCATGTATATAGCATGTTTCTTACAATAATTCTGTGAGTATTTTTATTCCTCTTTTACAGATAAGGAAATTGAGGCTCAGAGAGGACTTGTTTCTGAGGTCATATAGCTAGGATGTGGAGAGAACAGGATTTAAATCCACTTCTCCTGGATCCAGTGGTGCTCTTTCTACTGCACCACACTACCCTTATTATTTACTTATACAGTTAACGTAGGCAACTTTGCTGACAAAAGCTATTTTTAAAGTGAATTTTGCTCACAATAAAACTGACAATAATAAACTTCCTCACTTTGCTCCCCAAATGAAATAAGAATAT
Source organism: Dromiciops gliroides (assembly GCF_019393635.1). Lineage (NCBI taxonomy): Eukaryota > Metazoa > Chordata > Mammalia > Microbiotheria > Microbiotheriidae > Dromiciops > Dromiciops gliroides. The sequence goes on along the minus strand of NC_057864.1, from coordinate 338,508,193 downwards.
TACTTTGCATTTACTACTGACTGTGTGTGAATAAATAACACTGACCAAGATTGTAATCTCCCTCCCTTTTGCAAGATCCTATCCTCTGTTCTCATTGACATACATGGAACAATGTCATATTTTTATTCCTTTCCTAATTTTGTATATTTCATTGGATTGCTATCCTTTATTCAAACCTGCTAAAATATTGCCAGTGTTTGATATTGACACATACCTTACCCATCCCCAGAGAATAATTTTTTAAAAATAACAATAATAGGGGGCAGCTAGGTAGCACAGTGGATAGAGCACCAGCCCTGGAGTCAGGAGGACTTGAGTTCAAATCCGGCCTCAGACACTTAACACTTAATAGCTGTGTGACCCTGGGCAAGTCACCTAACCCTCAATTGCCTCGCAAAAAAAAAAAAATTTAAATTTAAAAAATAACAGTAATAACTCACATTGGCATAGTTATTTCAGGTTGACAAGGTACATTTCTTCTATTTATTCTGTAAAGAATATAGCAGATGATGGGGAACCGAGCCTCAGAGAAATCAAGTGGCTTGCATGGGTCATACCACTAAAGAATATGAACTGAGATTCTAACCCAGTTGTTCCACTGCTAAATGCTAATCTCCCAAACTAAATGCTAACAACTTTTAGAAGTTTAAAAACCAAGTAAAAAAATATGTAAGTCCTCATTTCCTTTGAACTTTTTGCAGAAGTGGGAACAGTGCTTTGCTAACCTTCTCCATTTACGATGACAATAATGGGGAGAAAATATATGTTGGTTTTACTGGTGATTGAACATGAAAGTCATGTACAAGAATTATGCTTTCTTGAGTGGCAAAGAATCACAAGTGTTCACTGCAGAGCTGGATATGGAAGAGATATTCCAAAAGCTGAGACATACAAACTGATTGAGTTAACCACTTAATGTAATTGCTTTCTATCATCCAGATGAGACATAATTACGACCAAGGCATATTAGATTCAAGTGAAAATGCTTATGTGTATACCTAGCCTTCAATGAACCTGGAATGGTGACAGTTTATGCTACCAGCATTTACTTATAAGAACTACAATTTTCAAACCACCAAAAGAATTTCAAGGAGAGATTCTGATAATGTGCTTCTGTAAAATAAAGGGTCTGCTTAAAGCATTAGCTAAATCATTAGATTTAAGATAGGAGGTGTTTTTAAGGTACTAAGTAGAGGGTGAGAAAAGAAAAATTACAGTTTTACGTTTAAATTAATTTGATACTTAGCCAACTCCCCCCCACACACCCCACTTTCACCTTTCCCCAGATTACATCAATGGAAATATCACTGAATTTGGAGGCAGGATAACAGGGTTCAAATACCTGCTTGGCTTCTTATTTTCTATTTGACCCTGGATACTTTCTCACATATCCAACTTGTAAAAGGAAGAAGTCTCTTCAAGCTCTATATCCTATTATCTTTTTTGAAAAGATAATCCCTCAATTTAATATAGATAGTTCTCCTATAGATTATAATGTTTCTACAACAGAACAAAATATAGTCTCCTATGCATGCAAATATGAAGCATTTAGGTATTTGAAATGATTGACAGGTAAGAGGAAAATAAGGTGAGGAAACATGAAAGAGATGTTTGTGATATTGGTGATTGCTGCTGACCTGGACAGAAGAAAAGGGAAGCTATTGAGAAAAACTATGGGTCAGGGGCAGCTAGGTGGCGAAGTGGATAGAGCACTGGCCCTGGAGTCAGGAGTACCTGAGTTCAAATCCGGCCTCAGACACTTAACACTTACTAGCTGTGTGACCCTGGGCAAGTCACTTAACCCCAATTGCCTCACTAAAACAAAAACAAAAACAAAAAAAAACTATGGGTTAGAAAGCTTGATGACTTGAGCAAGGAGGATAAAAAAGGGGCCCATTGTTAGCAGATCTGATGATAGTTGGATGAGAAAAGCTTGATAGTGAGTAATGCCTTCAGGACAACTGCCCAGAGCCAGTGAGTCAAGAAAGCAGAGAGACTGCTTCAGAAATGTTTCTGTAACAGAGACATCAGGGAAACATTACCACTCAAATAGTTACTGAAGCACAATCCAGTAAGACATGAAGAAACTAGAAAGAACCTTGTTTCTTCAGGGTCCGAGGGAGTTAAGGGAGAAGGTTTTAGCTTAGAACATAACAAGCAGCTGGCATCACCAGATCAATATGTTAAATTATGTCAATATAATTTGAGTATTGAGTGTAAAGATGCAATTAACTTCCCAGTATATATTTTGTCCTTTTCAAGAGCTCCATATAATGTAGCAAATTTACTTTTGACCTAAACTGGCTAACTGAATAAATATTGCACAAAAACCACAACTCAGTCATAGGCTTTCCATTTTTGGAAAAGAAGACCTTCCCATTACCACCATCATTCATTCTGTATGATAGCAAATATATTTTTTAAATTTTGTTAATTTTATTCAAAATTCAGCACCAAATTAAATGAATACTTCCACATACAAAGTAGAACAGAAAAAGGATTAAATGCAAAACTATAAATCTTTTACATAAAGCTATTCTATAAAGCTATATAAAAATGACAAATCTATTATATCTGTACTATAAAATATATAATCAATTCAACATATAATTCCAAGTCTTTTCTGCTTATCTGTTTCCTTCTGGCCTCCCTCAGGTTCTTTTATGAACATTCCCCCCCCCCTTTCCTACCAATTAAGCTTTAGTTAATTTTTTTTTCAATGAACAAGCATTTACTTTTTCTACCCCCCCATTTCATTGAAAAGTAAAATAAGAAAAATAATAGCCATGTAGCAAATATTCATAATTGAGCAAAACAAACTGCCATGTTGACATATCCAGAGATGTGTGCCTCATTCTGCATCTTGAATCAATAACTTCTTTGTTAGGAGGAAGTTAGCATGCTTCATCATGAGTCCTCTGGAATTGTGATTGGTCACTGCATAGATTAGAGTACTCAAGTCTTTCAAAATTCTTCATTTTTACATTGTTGATGTTATAGTATAAATTGTTCTGGTTCTGCTCCCTTCACTCCGTGTAGGTTCATACAAGTTTTCCCAAGTTTCTTTGAAACCATCTTTTTTTTTTTAACATTTCTTACAGCACAATAGTATTGTAAGGGGCTAAAATTCTAGCTAGTCGGGGGCAGCTAGGTGGCGCAGTGGACAAAGCACTGGCCCTGGATTCAGGAGTACCTGAGTTCAAATCCGGCCTTGGACACTAGACACTTACTAGTTGTGTGACCGTGGGCAAGTCACTTAATCCTCATTGCCCAGAAAAAAAAAATTCTAGCTAGTCTGTCTAAAATATCTAATGAGTGGTCGCCAATAAATTATAAGCTTTAGCAAGAGTTAGACTTTTAAGGAGAATAAGAATTTGGTAAAGAGAGAGAGAGAAATGCCTAGATTCATCTATCTACCAAAGGGAGAGCGCTTCTTTAGCGCCGCTCTCCACCAGAGTCCTCATGAAAGAGACCGAGAGCACCAGCCTTGCCCCCTCTTCCTCCTACAGGCAAACGTCACTTCCTGACTCCAAAGAAAAGCCACATGTCTTGGCCTCAGGCACTTTCTCCTGATGGTGGAGCTTTCCTACAGTAAGTCTCCAGCAGGTGACATCATTCTAATTGTTACAGTATTTCACTATATTGATATACCATCATTTGTTCAACCATTTCCCAATTAATGAGTATGTCCTTAAGTTTCAGGTTCCTTTTCACAATAAAAAGTGCTGCTATAAGTATTTTTGCACCTAAAGAAGATTTTCCTCTTTTTTTTATCTTCTTGCAGGATAGTCTTCATAGTGGTATTTCTGAGCCAAAGGGTATGCAAAATTTGGGAAGTTTTGGAGCATAGTTCTACATGTATTCCAAAATGGATAGACAAATTAAGAACACCGCCAATATTTGTCATTTTCCATTTTTGTCAACTCTGTCAACCTGATAGAAGTTAGGTAGGACTTCAGAGAATTAATCTGTATTTTCTAATTATTAGTCACTTGGAGCATTTCTTTCATATAGCTACAGACAGCTTACTTTCTTTTCTACCTGAGAACTACCTCTTTATATCCTTTGACTATCAATTGAGGAATGACTTATACATATAAATATGAATCAGTTCCTTATATATCTTAGAAATAAGACCTTTATCAGAGGATCTTACTATAAAGATTTCCTCCCCTAGCTTTCTGTTTCCCTTTTAATTTTAGCTGCATTGGATTGTTTGTACAAAAAACCTTCTTAATTTTATGTAATCAAAATTGTCCATTTTATCTTCTGTGATTCTATCTATCCCTTATTTGGTCAATATCTCTTACCCTACCCATAGGTCTGAAAGGTAGTCTCTTCCTTGTACCTCTAATTGTTTATGATACGACCTTTTATGTCTAGGTTATGTATCCATTAGAAGCTTATCTTCATATGCAGTATGAAGTATTTTTTTAAAATTTATTTTATTTTATTTTGTGGAGCAATGAGGGTTAAGTGACTTGCCCAGGGTCACACAGCTAGTAAGTGTCAAGTGTCTGAGGCTGGATTTGAACTCAGGTCCTCCTGAATCCAGGGCTGGTGTTTTATCCACTGTGCCACCTAGCTGCCCTCTACAGTATGAAGTATTGATCTACACATCCAAGTCCATTGACTTGGATCTACACAGATCACTACTCAGTTTTCCCAGAAATTTTTGTCAAATAATCTCAATTGCCCTCCCCCCCCCCAAAAAAAAGACTAAGTGACTTGCCCAGGGTCACACAGCTAGTAAGTGTCAAGTGTCTGAGGTCAGAATTGAACTCAGGTCCTCCTGAATCCAGGGCTGGTGCTTTATCCACTACGCCACCTAGCTGCCCCCATCAAATAGTCTTTTACCCAATTAGCTAAAGTTTGGAGGTTCTAAAATATTTGCTTTCAATATTCACTTGCTTCAGTACGTTGTGAACCTAATCTGTTTTACTGATCAAGTTCACTGTTTTGGTTTTTTCTTTTTTTAGCAAATACTAAATCATTTTGATAATTACTGCTTTGTAGGATAGTTTGAGATCTGCTATTGGTAGGCCTCCTTCATGCCCACTTTTTCTTCTTTATTATTTCCCTTGAGATATTTAACCTTTTGTTTTTACAGATGAATTTTGTTATTATTTTTCCAGTAATATTTCTCCAATTATTTAGGTATCTATTTCCTTAGACAGTGCTTTGTAATTATTTTCATATAGTTCCTGTGTGTATCTTGGTAGGTAAACTATCCAGTATTTTATACTTTTAAAGTTATTTTAAATAGAATTTCTCTAATTCTTTCTGCTGGTTCTGGTTGTTAACATACAGAAATGCTGATGATTTGTGTAGGATTATTTTATATCCTGAAATTTTGATGAATTTACTGTTTCAATAAATTTTTTTGATGAACTCTCCAGGGCTCTCTTACATAAACCACCATTTCATCTTCAAAAAGTGATAATTTTGTTTCTTTGCCTTTGCTTATTCTGTCAATTTCTTTTTCTTGTCTTATTGCTATAACTAACATTTTTAGCACTACATCAATCAGCAGTGGTAGTAACAATATACACACTTGCTTTACCCCTGATCTTACTGGAAAAGACTCTAGTTTATCCCCATTACAATAATGTGGCTCTTGAATTTAAATATATATTATTTACCATGTTAAGGAAAAGCCCATTTAGGGGCAGCTAGGTGGTTCAGTGGATAGAGCACCGGCCCTGGAGTCAGGAGTACCTGAGTTCAAATCTGGCCTCAGACACTTAACACTTACTAGCTGTGTGACCCTGGGCAAGTCACTTAACCCCAATTGCCTCACTAAAAAAAAAAAGTAAAGGCCTATTTAGTCTTATATTTTTTACTATTTTAATACAAATGCATTTTTCATTGATTCCCATATCCTTGAGCATTTTTCCAGATGAATTTTATTATTTTTTTCTAGCTATATAAAATATTTTTGATAGTTTGATTGGTATAGCACTAAATAAATAAATAAACGTAAGTAGGGTTGTCATTTTTATTATATTGGCTCTGCCTACCAATGAGCAATTAATATTTTCCCAATTGTTTACATCTGACTTTATTTCTGTGAAAAGTGTTTTGTAGTTCTGGTCATAGAGTTGGTGTGTTTGTCCTGGCAGGTAGACTGCCAAGTATTTTATATTGGCCACCATTATTTTAAATGGAATTTCTCTTTCTATCTGTTGTTGCTAAACTTTATTGGTAATATACAGAAATGCTGATGATTTATGTGGTTTTACTTTGTAATCCTGCAACATTGCTAAAGTTGTTAGTAATTTCAAGTAGCTTTTCAGTTGATTCTCTAGGATTTTCTAAGTATAACAACATATCATTTGCAAAGAGTGATAGTTTTATATCCTCATTACCTGTTCTAATTACTCTAATTAATTTTTCTTCTCTTATTGCTATAGCTAACATTTCTAATACAATATTAGAAATCACCCCTGATTGTATTGGGAAGGCTTTTAGCTTATCACCATTACAGATGCTTGCTGATGGTTTTAGATAAATAGTACTTATCATTTTAAGGTAAGCTCACCCTATTCCTATGCTCTCTAGTGTTTTTAATAGCAATGGGTGCTGTATTTTGTCAAAGGCCTTTTCTGCATCTATTGAGATAATCATATGATTTGTTACTATTGTTATTGATATGGTCAATTATGCTGATGGTTTTCCTAATATTGAACCAGCCCTGCATTCCTGGTATAAATCCCACCTGGTCATAGTGTATGATCCTTGTGATATATTGCTGTAATCTTTTTGCTGGTATTTTATTTAAAATTTTTGTATCAATATTCATTAGCGAGAGCGGTCTATAATTTTCTTTCTCTGTTTTGGCTCTTCCTGATTTGGGGATCAGCACCATATTTGACTCATAAAAGGAATTTGGTAGGACTCCTACTTCACTTATTTTTTCAAATAATTTATATAGTATTGGGATTAACTGTTCTTTAAATGTGTGGTAGAATTCACTTGCCAATCCATCTGGTCTTGGGGATTTTTTCTTAGGAAGTTCACTGATAGCTTGTTCAATTTCTTTTTCTAAAATTGGGTTATTTAAATATTTTATTTCTTCTGCTAATCTAGGTAATGTACATATATATAATAAACATTTTTCTTTATAGTTTTAAGTTCCATTTTTTATCCTTCTTTCCCTCCCTCCCTTCCCCCCTCCTTGAAGTGGCAAACAATCAGATTATACATACATGATTATGCAAAACATTACCATATTTGTCATTTTGTACAAGGAAACTTGATTAAAAGAAAAAAATGAAAGAAAGTAAAAAATAGCATGCTTCAGTCTGTTCCATCAATATTAGTTCTTTCTTTGGAGGTGGATAGTAGTCCTTTGGGATTGTCTTGGATCATTGTATTGTTGAGAACAGTCAAGTCATTCACAGTTCTTTATCAAACAATATTGCTGTCTCTGTGTACACTGTTCTCTTGGTTGTGTTCACTTCTCTATACATCATTTCATACATATCTTTCAAGGCCTTTCTGAAGTCATCCTGCCTATCATTTCTTATAGCACAATAATATACCATAGTTTGTTTAGCCATTCCCCAATTGATGGGCATTTCTTTGATTTCTAATTCTTAGCCATCACAAAAAGAACTGCTATAAATATTTTTGTACAAATAGGTCTTTTTCTCTTTGTGGGGATGTCTTCAGGACATAAATCTAGCAGTGGTATTGCTGGATCAAAGGGTATGCACAGTTCTATAGTCCTTTGGGCACAGTTCCAAATTGTTCTCCAGAATGGTTTGATCTTTTCACAACTCCGCCAGCAGTGGATAAGCATCCCAGTCTTCCCACATGCCCTCCAACATCCAATATTTTCCATTTTTGTTATATTTGCCATTCTGATAAGTGTGAGATGATACCTCAGAGTTATTTTAATTTGCATTTCTCTGATCAATAATGATCTAGAGCATTTTTTCACATGATTATAGATAGCTTTGATTTCTTTGTCTGAAAACTGCCTGTTCATATCCTTTGACCATTTATCAATTGGAGAATGACTTGGATTTTTTTTTTTTTGGTGAGGCAGTTGGGGTTAAGTGACTTGCCCAAGGTCACACAGCTAGTAAGTGTCAAGCGTCTGAGGTCGCATTTGAACTCAGGTCCTCCTGACTCAAGGGCCGGTGCTCTATCTACTGCGCCACCTAGCTGCCCTGAATGACTTGGATTTTTATAAATTTGATGTAGTTCTCTATATATTTGAGAAATGAGCCCTTTATCAGAAATGTTTCAAAAATTCTTTCCCAGTTTTCTACTTGCCTTGTAATCTTGGTTACATTAATTGTTTGTGCAAAAGCTTTTTAATTTTATATAATCCAAATGATCTATTTTACATTTTATTTTATTCCCTGTATCTTATTGGGGGGGGGGCGGAGAAATGAGGGTTAAGTGACTTGCCCAGGGTCACACAGCTAGTAAGTGTCAAGTGTCTGAAGCCAGATTTGAAATCAGATCCTCCTGAATCCAGGGCCGGTGCTTTATCCACTGCGCTGCCTAGCTGCCCTCTATATCATCTTTGGTCCTAAATTCTTTCCCTGCCCATAAATCTGACAGATAAATGATTCCATACTCCCTTAATTTGCTTATGGTATCATCCTTTATGTGTAAATTATGTACCCATTTTGACCTTATTTTAGTATATGATGTGAGATGCTGGTCTATACCTAGTTTCTGCCATACTGTTTTCCAGTTTTCCTACCAGTTTTTGTCAATGAGTTTTTTGTTCCAAAAGCTTGGATCTTTGGGTTTATCATATACTAGATTACTATAGTCATTTACTATAGTGTAATTTCTATTCTATTCCACTGATCTACCTATTTCTTAGCCAGTACCAGATTGTTTTGATAATTACTACTTTATAATACAGTTCGAGATCTGGTACTGCTAGACCACCTTCTTTCATATTTTTTCCATTGATTCTCATGATATCCTTGAACGTTTGGGTAATTTATATTTTTGTAGATACTCATCCATTTCATTTAGATTGTCAAATTTATTGGCATATAATTGGGTAAAATAGTTCCTAATAATTGTCTTGATTTTCTCTTACGTAATCATATGTGTATAACCCATATCTGATTGCTTGCTGCCTCAGGGAGGGGAAAGGGGAGGGAGACAAGGAGGGATAAAAATTGGAACCCAAAACTATAAATAAAAATGTTTATTACAAGAAAAAAAATACATTGCAATTTGTTTAAATTGTTTTTCTAAGCCCATTGATATAATCATGAGTTTAGTTTAAAATTTCTTGTCTCATGGATTATTATTAACTTCTTATTATTGTTATTAACTTCTACTTGGTCCATCCTAATTTTTAAGGTTACTTGGGTAAGGTTTTCTATTTCTTGGGCTAACCTGTTAATTCTCCTTCCAAATCTTTTCTTCATAGTTCTCATTTCTTTTCCAATATTTCCCTTTAATATTCTTATTTAATTTATAATATCATTTTTTCCTTGGTTTTTAAAATTTGGGGGGGGCAATGAGGGTTAAATGACTTGCCCAGGGTCACACAGCTAGTAAGTGTCAAGTATCTGAGGTCAGATTTGAACTCAGATCCTCCTGAATCCAGGGCCAGTGCTTTATCCACTGCACCACCTAGCTGCCCCCTTATAATATAATTTTAATTAAGAATTTTTATTGAACCTGTGGCCAACCTGTGTTTTTCTTTGAGGTTTTATAGGCCTTTTGGAGTTATGTCCCGGCTGTTCCTAGCACCAAGTATTTCTTTATCATGGAAGCTTTTTTGTTCTTTTTTATTGTTGATAAATTCTTTTTTCCATTCTTATTTCCTTATTTGGGACTTTGCATTAGGACCTTGTTTTGTATACCTCTGCAGGGAATTTTGTGGCCTCATATGTTACCAGTATGTATTCTCTGGAATTCTACTGTGGCTTTATATAGACATTCTTTAAAGATAACTGATATGTGGGCAGCTACGTGGCACAGTGGCCCTGGATTCAGGAGGACCTGAGTTCAAATCCAACCTCAGACACTTGACACTTACTAGCTGTATGACCCTGGGCAAGTCACTTAACCCTCATTGACCACCCCCCCCCAAAAAAAAAAAGATGACCAATATGGTTCTGGCCAGGATGCTACAAGTTTTCAATAAAACCTAAGCAGTATGATCTAGAGCATAGTCTTGCCTGTTGCCCTTTCCGAAGGCACCAAACTCCATAGTTTGGGTCTAAGTAACAAACTACAGACTGACCCTTGAGTGGAGCACCAGCAAAGTTGCTATCCCTATCAGTTAAGGGGAAGTGTCTATGTGTCTGTCTGTCTGTCTCTCTCTCTCCTGCTAACTCCCCATCCTTCAAGTCATTTCTCCAAATAAAAAAGGAAAAACTACATCCTTGTAACAAATATGCATAGTTAAAAGAAAGAAAGGAAGGAAAGAAAAAAGGAAGGAAAGGATGAAGGGAAGGAAGAAAGAATAAAGGGAAGGAGGAAGGGAGGAAAGGAAGGAAAAAAGAATTTCCCACATTATTTACATATGAAAATGTATGCCTCTTCCTGTACCTTAGTCTCCCACCTCCCTGTCAGAAGGTAGGCAGTATGTTCCATCATGAATTCAGGAACTACAGGTGATCACTGCATGGATCAGAGGTCTGAAATCTTTCAAAGCTGTTTTTCTTTGTATTGTTTTTGTTAAGGTATAGATTGTCCTCCAGGCTCTGCTCACTCTACATCACTTTATACAGATTTTTTTTCTTCATCCCTTAAAGCTCCAAAGTTCCTAGTTTCCTGCCAGCACACAAAGAACCACTATAAATATTTTTGTCCATGTGGATCCTATTAATTTTTCTTTTGTCTCTTTGGGGTATAAGTGTAACAGTGGCATCACTGGGCCACAGGATATTCTCAGTACAATAGTTCTTTGGGCATGGTCTCAAGCAGCTTTCCAGAAGGCCTGGACCAACTTGAAAGCTCTACCAAAAGCATATTCTTTTTTTTTTTTTTTTTGCAGGGCAATGGGGGTTAAGTGACTTGCCCAGGGTCACACAGCTAGTAAGTGTCAAGTGTCTGAGGCCGGATTTGAACTCAGGTACTACTGAATCCAGGGCTGGTGCTTTATCCACTTTGCCACCTAGCTGCCCCCTACTAATAGTATATTAATGTGAGCCTGCCCAACCACCTCAATAACTGTTTTTGTTTTCTGTCATCTTCTTCAGTGTTAAAGGAGAGAGGTGGAATCTCAGAGTTGTTTTCATTTGCACTTGTGTATTAGTGATTCAGACTGATGGTAAAAGATTAAAGTTAACATGTGTGGAACAGTATAGCATTTGCCCTGGATCATATAAATGTGTGCATATTTAATTGAATTTCATCACACTTACCTACATCTCCATATACATAGAGGCCTTTTGGAGGTTTTTTCTTTGCAAAAAGCTGAAAATTAAGAACAAAATTATAAATCTCTAGTCCTGTAATTAAAGTGTATATGATTATACATAATATAAAAATGTTACCTATGATAAATACAAGATTAATTTTGGTATTATATTAAAAAAAATTACAAAACTTAGAAGGACCAAGACAGCATAGTGGATAGAAAGCTAGACACAGAGTCAATAAGATCTGAGTTCAACTCCAAACTCAGACATTTACTACCTGTGTTACTCTGGGAAAGTCACTTAACCTCTGTCTGCCTCAGTTTCCTTGTCTGTAATCCAGATCTAATAAGAATACCTACCTCCCAGGATTGTTGTGAGGATAAAATGAGATAGAATTTGTAAAGCGCTTTGTAAACCTTAAAGTGTCATATAAATGCTAGATATTATTTTTTGTGTTATTGTTATTTAAAAAGTTGACAAGTGAAATGGTCCAAAGTAGATGTTAATAAATCTACTTTGTGTTCTTTTTTTTTTTTTTTGGTGGGGCAATGAGGGTTAAGTGACTTGCTCAGGCTCACATGGCTAGTAAGTGTCAAGTGTCTGAGGCCAAATTTGAACTCAGGTCCTCCTGAATCCAGGGCCAGTGCTTTATCCACTGTGCCGCCTAGCTGCTCCCTACTTTGTGTTCTAATGTTGTAATTCTTTCTTTTCTCCTTTTAGTGTTTAGTACTAAAATCTCCAATTGGTAAGAATGCAACAAACACCTATTAAGCACTTTCTATAATCCAGGCACTCTGGCTAAAATTGCCCTTAATATAGACATAAATAAAGCATTTATTAATCTCAGTAACTACAAATTATATTAATTATGGATACAATAAAGATATAGATAAAAACTGATACATGTGTAATTATAGGGCAAAAAAGTTGAGTTCCTGTAAGGAAGAAATGTCAGTCAATTACTCTTTGTGAAACTTGGAGATCAGGTCACTAACAGCACAGAATCATTTATTTACTTTATTAAGCTACTTCTTCTGTGGAAATGATCTAGGATAAAATAAATGAATTTGCACAAAAGAACCTTTCTAGCTTACTCTTATTATTTTTAAATCAAGACAAAAACAAAGTAACATTTCACTTTTCCAAAAGGTCATTTATCTGGCTACTCCAGCTATCCCAAACACAGCCAAGAACTAGAAAGCTGTTAATTACAAAAAAGCAGTCAAAGTAGATGTCAAAACTCCATATATACTCGTGCTAATGAAGTTTACTCAAAGGAGACATTTTTATCAAATTTTAATTCAGAGTTCTCAACCTTTACTTTACCCATAATTGTAAGACACTTAATGATATGGTTTTTCTGCTCACAGCAGATTAAAAGCAATCAATTAGAAATTGAGAGTATATAAGTGGTAGAAACAATAGCATGAGTGAGAAGTCTATCTGGCAGCAAAAAACTATAAACAGTTGACCCAAAAAGTATAGTAGTCTGGGACAAATTAGTATAAAGACAAATATAATTCAAAAGCCTCTGACAGCACCACTGAATTGTAGTATAGTAAAATAAATCACATTTTAATAACCTGAATCACCAAAAAAAGAACATACATACATACATACATACATACATACATACATACACACTCTAAGAATATAGGGGGAAAAAGTAAGACATTTTTTGAAAAATTTCCATGAAAATTGGTTAATTTTTTTTTAAGTTGGGGAATTGAGAAAAAAAAGTTAAATGTTATCTGAAAAAACAAAGCTATTCAGATCATTTCCTCTTCTAATGATATCAGATTTAATTTTTTCTTAAAAATCCTTCCATCAGGGAGGCAGAAAGCTGGGAAACAATTTTTGAGGCCAGTGCTTCTGATAAAGGCCTCATCTCTAAAATATATAGGGAACTAAATCAAATTTATAAGAATCCAAGTCATTCCCCAATTGAGAAATGGTCAAAGGATATGAACAGGCAGTTTTCTGATGAAGAAACCAAAGCTATCTATTCCCATATGAAAAAATGCTCTAAATCTCTAATGATTAGAGAGATGCAAATTAAAACAACTCTGAGGTACCACCTGACACCTATCAGATTGGCTAAAATGTCAAAAAAGGAAGATAATAAATGTTGGAGAGGCTGTGGGAAAATTGGAACACTAATGCATTGTTGGTGGAGCTGTGAGCTGATCCAACCATTCTGGAGAGCAATTTGGAATTATGCCCAATGGGCGATAAAGCTGTGCATACCCTTTGACCCAGCAATCCCACTTTTAGGTCTTTTGCCCAAAGAAATCATGGAAGGGGGAAAGGGACCCGCATGTACAAAAATATTTATAGCTGCTCTTTACGTGGTAGCAAGGAATTGGAAGTTGAGGGGGTGCCCATCAATTGGGGAATGGTTGGACAAGTTGTGGTATATGAATACAATGGAATACTATTGTGCTGTAAGAAATGATGAGCAGGAGGAGTTCAGAGAAACCTGGAGAGTCTTACGTGAGCTGATGAAGAGTGAGATGAGCAGAACCAGAAGAACATTGTACACAGTATCATCAACATTGAGTGCTGATCTACTGTGATGGACTATATTCTTCTCACCAATGCAATGGTACAGAAGAGTTCCAGGGAACTCATGATAGAAGAGAATCTCCAAATCCAAGAAAAAAAAAGAAAGAAAGAACTGTGGAGTATAGATGCTGATTGAACCATATTATTTCTTTTGTTTTGGGTGCTGTTGTTTTTTTTTTTCTATTTTGAGGTTTTGCATCACTGCTCTGATTTTTTCTCTTGTAACAGGATTAATGCAGAAATAGGATTAATGTTATTATGTGTATATATATGTGTGTGTATATATATATATATATCTATGTGTATATGCATAGAGATATATAGATATAACCTATATCAGATTACCTGCTGTCTGGGGGGGGGAGGGAGGGGAGGGAGGGAGAAAAATCTGAAATTGTAAAGCATGTATAAACAAAAGTTGAGGACTATCTTTACATGTAACGGAAAAAATAAAATACCTTATACATAAAAAAACCAAAAACAACAACAAAAAAAACCCCTTCCATCCATATAGGACGGTGAGGCTTGTTTTAGGTAATCTCATACTTTACCTCATTTTATCCTTATAATAACTTTTGGGGGGGGGAAGGGTAATGAGGGTTAAGTGACTTGCCCAGGGTCACATAGCTAGTGTCAAGTGTCTGAGGCTGGATTTGAACTCAAGTCCTCCTGAATCTAAGGCCAATGATTTATCCACTGCACCACCTAGCTGCCTCCCTTATAATAACTCTTGCAAGATAAGTACCATAGGTATTATTTTTCCAGTCTTATAAATGAGGAAACTGAGGTTCAGAAGATGATTTGCCTATGGTTACATGGCTATTACATGTCAAACACATTTGAGCCAAGTTAAGTCCTTTTCCCATTATACCATAATGCTAAGTTACTGTGGTAAAAAGTGGACTCCCAAACCTTGCATCAATTCAGCTGGAATTTATTAAACACATGAGCAACACAAATGATTATTTGAATTATTTTCCATACAAAATTGTTTTTAATTTAGTGAGTTTCTCCTTCTTTATATATAACCCCCCTTATCTTTATGACATTATTTAAGTCCAAACCATAAACATGAATTGAGAAGGATTCAAATAAGTACTAGTGTCTGATTCCACACATATATGAAGTAAATGTATTAAGGTGAGATCTGGGATAAATGTTATTTCCACCTTCATTCTAGCCTGGTAGATTGTGGATCCAGTGGATCAGGCTCTGGATTTGGAGTTAGGAAAGTCTTAAGTTCAAATCAGACCTCCGGCACTTAATAGCTATGTGACCCTGGGCAAGTCACTTAACCTCTCTGTGCCTCAGTTTCCTCATCTACAGAATGAAAGGGCTGAACCAACTGGTAGCTAAGATATCTTCCAACTCTAAATATATGATCCAATGATCCAGAGCAGCTCCATGAGATTTAACACAGGCACTACTTGGAAAAGAAGGTCCATTTGAAAACTTTTCTGGAATAGGCCTCTACTCAAACCTTATCTGAAGTTGTACTGAAGGAATGACAACCTGAGTCAGCTTCAGTACAGAAAAGCCCTTCTTTGGTGCCCTAGGATCAGAGATAACTTGGAATGATGGGTCAGGAGAAGGAGAAGGAGAAGAAGCAAATGGAATGCCATTCATTATGAAGTTCAACATTTTGGCAGAGCATTCTTCAAACACTGTTCATTTTGAGATCTAGTTCTTTGTTTCTTGTTGTTTTGAAAATCCATGGACTTATTCCAACTTCCCCTACAACCTCATTCTCTCTCTTCTCCTCTTTGCTCTCTTTATGAAATCTAGCACCTGCCTCTTGTATCTTTTCTACCTCACCACCATTTGTACACAGGTATGCTCTCTCTCTTTTTTTTTTTGTTTTTGTTTTTTTCTGCCAGTTGGAACAGCCTTCCTGTATTTCTTTGCACCACTGACTCTATACATTTTCAAATCTCAAAAGATAACATCTTTACTCTCTTGCCAAAACCTGTTAATTTTTCATTTCACTGTTTTATTATAATTCCTTCTATACACTGGATAGTTGATTTATTTCCAAAATTCCCAGAAAAACAGAATTATGCTCTTAAGTGATTTTAAAACTTTTTTTAAAAAAATTTCTTCCTCAAGTCTAATACCACCTAACTACATAGTACTGTACATCAGAAATCCTTCAAAATAATGCTTAGCGAGAGGGCAGAGTCAAGATGGTGGAGGAAAGGCTGTAACTTTCAGGGTTCCCCACACCATCCATCCACATACCTCCAAATAATGCCATAAAACAATTCCTGGAGCAGCAGAACCCACAAAAGAACAGATTAAGATCATTTTCTAGCCAAAGATGGCTTAAAAGGGCAGCAGAGAAGGTCTGCTGTACCAGGGTGAGAGAGGAGTGCAGCCACACCGTGCAAATCCAGCCCGAGGAAGGCTGTGCCTCCAGAGTCTTGGAATCATTAGCATCAATGGCTACACCTGGAACTAAGCTCACTGACCTGTGAGGGAGTACAGCGGTTGGCCAGGGGGTGATAGCAAGGGTCTCTGCTGGAGCTGAGGTTGAGTACCTGTGTTCTGAACCAGGAAGCAAACTTGAGTGGCAGCAGCCCAGTAGGGGAGGGGCACAGGCACGCCAAGTTTACAACCACAGTGAATCAGATTTCTGCTTCCAGGTTAAAGAGCAAGCAGGCTCATGGTTACTTACAGGCCAGGTGAGCTGAGAACATGCCTCTCCTTAAATCGTACCACCTGGGACCTCCTGAAGCTTAGGACGGTGCGTCCTAGAAGCAGTGCCCCACTTCAAGAAGGAGTAAATCTACATAACTATATCATCATCCAGCCCAAATGTCTCCATCATATCCATAAAGGATACTGGGAGTGATTTAATCAAGCACCATTTTGAAATATTGGTATATCTTTTTTTTTTTTTTTTTAGTGAGGCAATTGGGGTTAAGTGACTTGCCCAGGGTCACACAGCTAGTAAGTGTTAAGTGTCTCAGGCCAGATTTGAACTCAGGTACTCCTGAATCCAGGGCTGGTGCTCTATCCACTGTGCCATCTAGCTGCCCCAAAATATTGGTATATCTTAAAGAATTTCCCTAATCTACGAATCTAATGAAACTGCCAATACATCTGTATATATGTATATACATACATATGAAATTATATCCAAAGAATTACAAAAGAAACTGAATGTAACTAATGATTCTTGAGAAAACATGATGGTGAAATTCAACAGTATGAAAAAACATGAAACTAGAAAAGGTAGCTATTAATAATGGAATTTATACAACAGCAAGAAGAATGGCAAAGGGCACAATCAACTAAGAGAAAGAAATTCAGAAAATAATGCAAATGGAAAAAGACTGGAAGGCAGCACAGATGAAAGTGGCAGATTTGAAGGTGAGATCAAGGGCAAGGAAACATGAAATTATATGGAAGAAGAAAAGAATAAAAAATCCTTTTTAAAGAAATTATATAAGATCCCCAGAACCTTAAAAATAAATGACATACTGCAAATAGAAAGAATTCAAAAAACTGTTATAAGAAATTCAAAATATAACTTGTTTAGACAAATAACTCTCAGATTTCCAAACTAGAATAAAAGTCCTGCAAACTACCAGAATGAAGAAGAGCCTTATATATCAAAGAGCATCAAATCAAGTTTTATGAGATTCTTCTGTAGAAAACCAGAAATAACAGAAGATGCTGTAATATGTCATATATACAATTCTAAATTGTGAGTTTCCATTCCAGAATTGGATGTTCCAAAAAAACCTACTAAGTAATCCTTTTTAAAACAAAAGACAGTCATATATAGGTTTAAAAAAAAAGACATCTAGGAATTGTTGTGGGTTAGGGAACCTAGGTTCAAAAGGGAGCAGATTTGGAGAAACCAAGAAGATGGTAGGAAACTCAGTAGGAAAACCAAAATAAAACAAATCCTTAAATATACAATTTATAGCAGCAAATAAACATAATAACATTGTATTTGACAAGTATAAAGACTCAAGATTTGAGGATAGGAATTCATTATTTAGTAAAAAAGAAAAATCGTTTACTGGAAAGCAGTATGGCAGAAACTGGGCATAGACCAATACCTTCTATCATTTATCAAGATAAGGTCAAAATGTATACGTGGCCTAAATATAAAGAGAGATTTTACAAGAAAATTAAAAGAACATGGAACATATTATCAGACTTATGGATAGGCAAATAATTTATAAATAAGCAAGAGATAGGGAGCAAAGTTAGGTGTAAAATGAATAATTTCAATTACATTAAATTAAAAGGGGTTTGTACAAATAAATATAACCAAGATCAGAAAGAAAACAGAAAATTGGGGGTAAATTATAGACAGTTTATTAGATAAAGGTCTCATGTCTAAAATACATAAAGAATTTTGTCAAATCTATAAGAGTATGAGTCATTCCCAAATTGATAAGTAGTCAAAGGATATGAACAGGAAGTTTTCCAATGAAGAAATAAAACAACTTATATGAAAAAAATGCTCTAAATCATTATTGATTAAAGAAATGTAAATTAAAACAACCTCAAGATATCATTTTATACCTATCAGATTGGCCAAAATGACAGAAGGAGAAAATGACAAATGTTGGAGAGATGTGGAAAAATTGGGGCATTAATTAATTGCTGGTGGAATTATGAACTCATGCAACCATTCTGGAGAACAATCTGAAATTATGCCCAAAGAATCATTAAACTACCTTTACCCTTTGACTCAGCAATACCACTATTTGGTCTACTTCTAAAGACAATTAGAGAAAAAGGAAAATAACATATGTTCTAAAATATTTATAGCTGCTCTCTTTGTGGTAGTAAAAAATTGAAAATTGCAGAGAGGCTCATCAACTGGGGAATGGCTGAATAAGTTGTGGTGTGTAATTGTGATGAAATACTACTGTGCTTTAAGAAATGATGGGGGAGGGGGCAGCTAGGTGGTGCAGTAGATAAAGCACTGGTCCTGGATTCAGGAGTACCTGAGTTCAAATACGGCCTCAGACACTTGACACTTACTAGCTGTGTGACCCTGGGCAAGTCACTTAACCCTCATTGCCCCACTAAAAAAAAGAAAGAAAGAAAGAGAGAGAGAGAGAAAGAAAGAAAGGAAGGAAGAAATGATGGGGGGGCAGCTAGGTGGCGCAGTGGATAGAGCACTGGCCCTGGAGTCAGGAGTACCTGGGTTCAAATCCAGCCTCAGACACTTAACACTTACTAGCTGTGTGACCCTAGGCAAGTCACTTAACCCCAATTGCCTCACTAAAAAAAAAAAATAAAAAAAAAGAATGACTTTGAGCTAATAAGTTATTTTAACTATTATAAATACCCAAATTAACTATAAAGGACATATGAAGAAAGACACTATCAGCATCCAGAAAAAGAACTGATAAATACATGTATTGAATAATTTTACATATATATATATATGTGTATATATATATATATATATATATGCCTATTTGAGTCTAATGGTAGCCATCTCTATGGTGAGGGGTGGGGGTGGGGAAGAAATTTACATTATAATTTTACTATGTATTTGAAAGGAATAGCAAGTTGTGCATGGCAGATTTGCAGTTTTATATGCAATCATCTTTTTTATTGTATTATGTTATGGAAATGCTTGTTTTATTCCATAAATTAAAAATAAAATAAATTTTTTAAAAATTAAAGCTTTAAAAGAAAAAAATCCTTTGAGAACTCACCTAGGAAAAAATATTTTAAAAAGAAATTTAGAACAATAAATTCTTCTCAACTTTGACAAAGTTCTCTTATTGTGATCAATATATGGTGATTAAAATAATATACTAACTAATCATTGAATGATACATAGTTAGGCTTGGGGTTAAAAAAGACTAGCAGAAAAGGCAAAAAGAACTGAAAGAAATAGAACTTTATAACTAAAAGAATAAAAGGTGTTAAAAGAAAAAGGAAAGGCAGGTGAAGAGGAAAGAATTGATGGAATGGACCTAAGGTCAACCTCCTATCTTTGGAAAAAGGGATAGGATGAAAGTGAATTTTAGAGACACTTATAGAATTAATGGTATAAAATGTAGAAATTCAATTTCATGTTTTTAATAAGAAAGAAATAGTAAAGGAAAAAACTTGCGTTTCTTTTTGACAAAATGAAAAATAACAAAAATGGTAGGAGATAGATAAAATTGATTTTGAGACCTTCGATATAAATGGATTAATTTTTCTATAAAAAGAAAAAAGTTGGAGATTCTTTTTTTAAAAATCATCTATAAAGCACACAGCTAATACCAAAAGATGTACACAAACTTATCATCATCCTATATACATCTAGCTACAGAAACAAATGGAGATGCATTGATTGATACCTAACAAAGACAAATTGAAAACAAAAACCATCAAGGAAACTAAAAAGGAATGTTCCACAATGCTAAGATGGCATATATATTATTTGTTACAAGTATTTTTTGAAAATTTTCATTGGTGGGGAACTGGGAGGGAAAAAATTAAATTTTTGTTCATTAAAAAACCAAAATAAATTAAAAAGATGTCTTCCCCCACTAATCTCCTCCTTTGCCACCATCTTATAAGAAGAGATGAGCATTCTGACCAAAGAAAACCCTTTAATTAACCACACCCTATTTTGTGAATAAAACTATTGGGAGAAAAGAAGAAATATAAATCTCCATTATTTGTTACCCAACAGTTTCTATACAATTTCCAAGTGTTTAGTACTTTCCTTAGAGATCTACAGCTCTCAGCCTACTTTAATCCCATAAAGAGTTCTCTTATCAGATAAGAAAACATGTAAAGTATTTTGAAAACAAAGTGCTACATAAGTGCCAACCATCATCATCATCATCTTTATGACTATGGTGCTAGTAAGTGTTTTATAAATGGAGTAGTGATGCATAGTAGAAAGAACACTGAGTTGAGTATCAGATGACCTAGGTTTAAGTCTCAGCTCCTCTACTTCCTAGCTGTGCAACCTTGAGCAAGTTATTTAATTTCTCTAAGGCTCAATTTCTTTATCTGTGAAATGGGAACAGTCAAACTCCTTCAGTATACTTTAGAGGCTTGCTACGAGCATCAAATAGAACAATGTATGTAAGGTGTTTGTTAACCATCAATCACTATAAAAATGTTATTATTACTTTTAGAAATGTTTTCTAGTCTAATTGCCAAACATTCAAGGAGGAGTTGTATTTATTTCCCAAGTAAGAAGGCTCTATTAGTTGCCTAATAAGAAAAGTCCATAATGACCACTGTATTCAATGTTTAAAATATGCTTTATAAATATTAAGCATACTGGGGCAGCTAGATGGCGCAGTGGTTAAAGCACCGGCCCTGGATTCAGGAGTACCTGAGTTCAAATCCAGCCTCAGACACTTGACACTTACTAGCTGTGTGACCATGGGCAAGTCACTTAACCCCCATTACCCTGCAAAAAAACAAAAAAACCCCCCAAAACAAAAAAAAAAAACAAAAAAATATTAAGCATACTAAGTGTTTACTTAATTACTTTAATTCAAAACTTCCCATTGAATTAAAATTGTTAGAGTTAAAAAATCACAATTTAAAACTACAAATAATTCCTGATTATCTGTGCTAATGAAGAGGGGAAGATAATGAAAGAACTATGTACCAGAATCTTGATACAGTAAGATTTAATATAGAACCTGCTTTAAACTAATTTGATCAAATCATAGGCATTTATTTTTGGAAGTAATAAAAGAACTTTACATATAATATAACCCCATATACACCAAAATATTGATGCAGTATTTTTTGTGGTAAAATTATGGCAAAGAATTAGAAACAAAGTAGATACCTATTGATTAATTAAGCCTAATTGATTAAAGGCTTAACCAATTGGGGTTACATAACTGTAATGGAATATTATTGTGCTTAAGAAATAAGAAACATGATAAATATAGAGAAGCCTGGAAAGGTTTACATGAACGGATGCAAAGTGAAGTGAAGCAGACAAGAAAACAATAAATACAAAGCATTCACAATATACACAGTGTATACACAATATACAACAACATAAATGGAAACAACAACAAACCACAAAATAATCAAAAGTGAACAAGGAAATATTACAAAGAACAGGCTTATCCCCAAAGATAAGAGAAGATACTTTCTTCGGCACCTCTGCAGAAATGGGAGGTCCACAGGTGTGAAACAGTGCACATATTTTCAGGTTTTTTCAATGTATTGATCAGTTTTGTTAAATGCTTTTCTCCTTTTCCTCTTTCTTTTTTTTTAATATTCTTTACTACATGGGATGGCTCTCTGGGAGCAGGGAGTAGAAAGATACAAGAGGTGATGTAAATATAAAAGAAATCGATAATTCTTTTTAAAAGGAAATACCTTGGGGGCAGCTAGGTGGCGCAGTGGATAGAGCACCGGCCCTGGAGTCAGGAGTACCTGAGTTCAAATCCTGTCTCAGACACTTGACACTTACTAGCTGTGTGACCCTGGGAAAGTCACTTAACCCCCATTGCCTCACACACAAAAAATTAATTAATTAATTTTAAAAAAATAAAAAAAAAAAGGAAATACCTTGGGCAGCTAGGTGGCACAGTGGATAAAGCACCGGCCTCAGGAGGACCTGAGTTCAAATCCAGCCTCAGACACTTGACAGTTACTAGCTGTGTGACCCTGGGCAAGTGTCTTAACCCCAATTGCCCCACAAAACAAAACAAAACAAAAAAAGAAATACCTTATTACTAACCTTGTTTCAATATAATGTAATCCCATGTCATAAATACTAAAAATAGCATTATGCTGAGTAAAATATATTTGGTTTTTTAATCTTTATATATATTTCAATATGTGGGGTACCCATTTGAATTCTCAATTCAAATTCTGAATTCTAAACACTTCAGACAAATAATGAAACCACACTGCAAGAGTCTGAATCTACAGAAGCTGGAAAGTTGTCCAACTTCCCAACCTGATTCCCTTTTCAACTCCTCCCTTGCTAAGCACTTGAATGAAATACATCATCTCTCAGACTGATACAAAGCAAGTGCCTAAATCAGAGTTGAAAACTCAATAATTTTGCTTATTTATACTTTTTTGTTGGCAGATATATAAGTAACATCCCCAGGGCCCAATATTGTGCCCTGTGCATTTACTAAATGCCTTATGAACTTGCTAAATGTTTGTGAAATTAATTTAGTCTTTTGCTAGGAAACACAACTTTTTTGGTTCAAATGGCTAGCTTCTTCATCTTTTGATAGATGAAAATCAATATATATCCTGCTTATATAAACTAAGTACTTAATCAGAGTAAATTACATTAAGCAGTTGGCAATGTAAGAATTTGGAAGCTTTCTATATTTTATAAAGACTTCATTTACTGTAATCACAATAGGAGTGTCCAATGTCTTCATTTCTGTGAGTTTAGACAACTTAATATTTACAAAAGTACTAATCACATTGAAATTCACTTATAAATCACTAAGAACACTTGCATACACAAATCACATCCTCCACAATAAACCAAAAACAGGCATGTTTACCTTTTTAACAATAGTTTTCAGAATGTTTTTATATCAAATTTTGACATACTTTTGAACTATAATTATCAAAACAGTATCATAAGCTACTCATTTACATATACATATATATTATATATATATGTGCATTTATACAGTAGGCAGGTAAATAAATGGTTTTCCAGATTAGCTGCTGTAACTTTTAAAAAATTAAACTACAACAAAACAAACATGTCATCTTTCTGCCCATATTTGATTTAATGATTCTCTTTGTTTCCATTTGTTCTCTGTAGTCTTATTTTTGTTGTGTTTTTTAAAAAAAAAACCAAACCCACAAGCCAGTTTGGTCAGGAGTGATGTCATACAAATTATAAATTAAAACAGCATATGCTCAACCTCCTATGGATTACTGTTCTCCACCTGTTCCCAGGTAACTGTCAGTGTGACAATGAGATAACAAAGGTAGTGTTAATTTTTTTTTAAAGTGTTGTTTTCAAATTGTTTAAAATGCAACAACACTATTTTTTCCCAATTTCATGTTCCCCTCCCCAGATCCATTATTATCTCCCAAACGAAAAGAATCAGAGACAATGATTCCAGCTGGAATGCTGAGTATAATTACTTCTTTAAAAAGAACTGGCATTATATCATTCTCAACATAGACCACTTCTTGATAAAAGTAGATCACTTCAGGTTTCTAAGAACATCTTTAAAAACTAAAAAGCTGAACTACATGTTAGCTCCCATAAATTGCTGTTAAATGAAAATCCTTTTTAATACATTTAGCTAATTTGCAAAAGGCCTCTCTGTAACCTAAAGTACACTAATTTGTTCAGTTTGCTAGCATAATTAAGTCTAATTTAAGTCTCTGAATAACCAGTATACAGAGTGAGGAAGGGGAAAAAAAAAGGTATCTTAGCCCAAAACAACTCCAGCATACTAGAGTAATAAACAACTGATAACTTCTGATTGGGACAAAATTTAAAGATTTAAATAACTTCTCAGTGACACTGAGAGGCAAAAGTCATAGGACAATTACTCCTGGAAAATCCTTCTCCTCTATTCCCTCCCACAGGTCACTTTAATTCCGACTCAATATAGATTGTAGGGGAATCCATTGGGAGACATCTGGCTTAAGCCTGGATCAACACCAGTCCAGAGAACCCACAGAAGGTCAGATTTGTTATAGACCTGAAAGAATTGGGTAGTTTTATTAAGATGTGAGCACCCTAAGACCATCCCAAAATAGTGTTGAATCCCTGGAATTTTTTTAAAGTAATAAACATTTTTATTTATAGTTTTGGGTTCCAATTTTTATCCCTCATTCCCTCCCTAAGGCAATAAACAACCAGATATTGATTATACATGTACTATTATGTAAAACATTACCATGTTAGTCATTTTGAATAAGAAAACTTGAATAAAAGACAAAAATGAAAGAACGTAAAAAATAGCATGCTTCAGTCTATTCCATCAATATCAGTTCTTTCTTTGGAGGTGGATAGTATGTTTCATCAATAATCCTTTGCGATTGTCTTAGATGATTACATTGTTGAGAATAGTTAAGTCTTTCACAGTTCTTCATCAAACAATATTGCTGTCTCTGTGCACAATGTTCTCTTGGTTCTGCTTTCTTCACTATACATCAGTTCATACAAGTCTTTCCAGGCCTTTCTGAAATCATCCTGCTTGTCATTTCTTATAGCACAATAATATTCTATCACCATCATATACCACAGCTTGTTTAGCCATTCCCCAGTTGATGGACATTCCTTTGCTTTCCAATTCTTAGCCACCACAAAAAGAGCTGCTATAAATATTTCTGTACAAATAGGTCTTTTTCTCTTTTGGAGGGATGTCTTTGGGGATCCATGGAATTAAACCTGCAATTAAAGGCATCTTTTTCTATACTAAGCATAACCAGATTGTGGCCAAAATAGTCCCCTGGCCCTAACCAATTAAGACCCACAGCCAGAATTATATTTACCTGTGGGTTATAGGCCACTATTTGTTAAGAAATGTCTTCCTGATGTATTTTTGTTTATTAACCCCAAAACTTAGATTTAGCTTAGGCATTGTATTCTCTTCAGAAGCATAGGTACAAAACTTTTAAATGCATAATTTTGTTTCAAACTATATTGCCCTTTTTTTCATAGTATGTATCAAAAAGGCTCAGAATATGGATGTTGTATATTTTATTCCCATTAATAAAACCTGATTTGTTTGTGGAAAAAAGGCTGTTAATCTCCTTTCTTATTGGCCTGAGAGAAATAACTAAAAAGGCAGTTCAGAAGGGAGGAAACTTTGGACCTAGAGGTCCCTCATTATTTTCTGAACCCCAGTATTACAGTAAGCCAACCAATTAACTATCCCCATATTAAATTTGGCCCCTACATGGCCTTGATGTTGGAAGAATGAGAAGTATTCAATAATGACATCTTAAAGACAAAAAGAGAATTCAAATGAGAAAGTACAGGGATAGTTGTCTAAGGAGACCTGGGATGTACAGTGAACTCATCTACCGACCTAGACTTTTAAATGACATGTAACTGATGGTGAATACAAATGTATGGCATGGTCATATAAGAAGTGTCGGAAAAGCTAAAGCAAAGAATTGAATGAAGCTATTGAGAAACGCTAAGACAATAAAAAGGACATTTTCGGCAATGCTGGAGAAAAGGGAAGGATAAAGGAAGAGAAAGAATAACTACTTGGCATAAATAAAATAATAACCATTCTTAATTAGCAAGCCAACACCAGCCCTGGATTCAGGAGGACCTGGGTTCAAATCTGGCCTCAGACACTTGACACTTACTAGTTGTGTGAACAGGGGCAAGTCACTTTAACCTCATTGCCCCACCAAAAAAACCAAATAAATTAACTAGCAGGCCATACAAAATAGTTCCAAATTCTGTTCCTTCCTCCCTCTTTCCCACTCCCTGAGACAGTAAGCAATCAGATTGATATAGGTTATACATGTGTAATCATGTAAAACATTTCCATATTAGTCATTTTGTACAAGAAGACTCAAATAAAAGAGAAAAGTGAAAGAAAGTGGAAAAACAGTGTGCTTCAGTCTGTATTCCAACAGTATCCGTTCTTTCTCTGGAGGCAGATAGTGTCCTTTTGGGTTGTTTTTGGATTGTTGTATTGCTGAGAATAGCTAAGTCATTCCCAGTTCTTCATTAAATAATACTTCTGTTCCTCTATACAACATTCTCCTGCTTCTATTCACTTTACTATGCATAAGTTCATGCAATTCTTTCCAGGTTTTTCTGAAATCATGGTATGATTTATCCTTGATGAAGCCAATCTGGATCTCTGTGATCCCTTTTCCCTTTTCTTAATGTTTAGTTATGAACCCTCTAATAATACACCCTAAATTTTGGTCAAGAATTGAACTTGATTATATTGGCCCTAGATTAAGGCTGATTTCCTTTTTTTTTTTTTGAAAATTGGGACATAATTTTTTAACATTTTTATTTAAAGTTAAATTTTTTAAAAAGAATAAATCATACCAGACTAACCTAATTTTCATTTCCTATAGAGTTACTAGACTGTTAGGTCAGGAGAATGCTATAGATATAAATCACCTAATTTTTAGCAAAGCCTATGACAAGGTCTCTCAGACTAGATTATGTGGACAGAATGCAGAGTTATAAGCTACACAATAGCTACTTGGATTCTGAATGTCAAATGGGCATCCATTAATGTTTGAATTCTGAATGTCAAATGGATATTTATTAATACTTCAAAATAGAAGGAGGTCTCCAATAAAGTACACCAAAGATCTGTCCTAGGCCTCATTTTGTTGAACATTTTTATCAATGAACTGAAAAAAATGTGTAGATGGTATACATTTCAACTTTAAAGAAACAAAACTGGAAGGCATAGCTAACACACTAGTTTTAGGTAGGACCTAAAAAGATCTTGGTTTTGTTAAGGGCTAAAATTCTAGCTAAACTGTCTAAAATATCTAATGAGTGGTCGCCAATAAATTATAAGCTTTAGCAAGAGTTAGGCTTTTAAGCATTTATTAAGGAGAATAAGAATTTGGTAAAGAGAGAAAGGCCTAGATTTCTATCTATTAAAGGGAGAGCACATTTCTAGCTCCACTCTCCACCAGAGTCCAAAGGAAAGACCCAGAGACTGAGCGCCAGTCTCTTCCTTCCTCCTCCCACTAGCCCGCATCACTTCCTGACACCAAAGAAAAGACTCCTGGTCTTGCCCTCAAAGACCTTCGCTTCATGGGCAGAACTCTTCTACAGTAAGTCTCCAGCAGGTGGCGTCATTCTAATCGTTACAGTTTAGAACAAGGTTTCTTAACCTGGGCATTCATGGATAGATTTCAGAAGATCCATGAACTTAGATTAAATCTTTATTTTTACTAATCTCTAGCTGAAATGTAGAATTTCCTTCAATTATTTAAAAACATTATTCTGAGAAGGTTTCCAAAGGGAACCAAATAGTTAAGAAACTCCTGGTCTAGAAGAATAAAACCAAAATGAATAGGATGAAATTTAATATACTTAAATGTAAATTCTTACACTTGGGTACAAAAAAATGAATTTCACAAGTATAGGATGGTCGAAATATGACTAACAGCTCACTTGAAAAAGATCTGGGAATTGTCATGAACTCATTAACAGTACGTTATGGAAGACAAAACTCATGCGATCTCAGATTATACAAAGAAGAGCGCGATGTCCACTTTAGTCACATCTCATGTAAAGTCTTATGCTCAGTTCTGGGGCCATCGTTCAGGAAGGTTATTGGGAAGTGGTAGAGCTTACAAAGAAGCACATCCAGAATGACAGGCCTCAAGACCATGTCATACAATGAAGGAAATGGAGATTTTTATCCTCTAGAAAAAAAGACCGAGGAAGGACTAGATATTTTTTAAAGTTATCATGTAGAAAAGGAATCAGACTTAATTGGCTTGAATACAGAAGGCAGGAGAAGGGATGTTAGGTGGAAATGGCAGAGGCTGATTTAGGTTTGATGTAAGAAGAACTTCCTAACAATTAGAGCTCTCTAAAAGAAGAATGAACTGCCTCAGGAGTTAAGGAGTTCTGTCTCACTCGAAATCTTCAAGAAATGGCTAGATGACCCCTTGCTGAGTAAATGATAGGATTTCTATAACACCTAGCACAGAGTAGACACTTAAAAAATACTGATTGACTGATGGTTCAGCTATTGGTTGGACTACATGGCTTCTGAGGCCCTTTACAACTTTGAGATCCTATAATGTTGCAATACTGTGATAGTCTCTCTGTGTCTGCTTCTTCATTTGTAAAATAAGGGATTTTTAAGGATGAGGAAATCTTGGGCATATTTGTGGGTATCAAAGAATTGAGGTAGTAGGGAGGGAGTGATGATTAGAGAGAGAAGGAAAGATTATGGGGAGACAATCTGCTGGAGGAGATAGGATCAAGGTTACAAGTACCTTCTCCTTGGAAGCAACACCTCCTCATCAGAAACAGGAATAAAAGAGTAACAAAGTCAG
Source organism: Dromiciops gliroides (assembly GCF_019393635.1). Classification (NCBI taxonomy): domain Eukaryota; kingdom Metazoa; phylum Chordata; class Mammalia; order Microbiotheria; family Microbiotheriidae; genus Dromiciops; species Dromiciops gliroides. The sequence goes on along the minus strand of NC_057864.1, from coordinate 338,479,295 downwards.
GAGGAAAGGCATTTTGAGATGGAGAATGGAAAAAGAAGCTCCTGATGATGGTTAGAATAAAGCAAAAATTTTCATTTATCTGTAATAACATGATGGTTTCTATTGAAATAAGAGCTAAATAGAAAATCATTGTCTTTCTCAACTCCAAATTCCTACCAGACCTTATTTTGGAGGAAGGCATTAATTTTTTCAAACACCAAGGTTCCAGGGCAGCTAGGTGGCGCAGTGGATAGAGCACCGGCCCTGGAGTCAGGAGTACCTGAGTTCAAATCTGGCCTCAGACATTTAACACTTACTAGCTGTGTGACCCTGGGCAAGTCACTTAACCCCAATTGCCTCACTTAAAAAAAAAAGAGAGAGAAAAATTTTGGAAAATAAAACTCTATTCAAACACCAAGGTTCCTTTAACCAACTGTCTTTTCCCATGACTGAAAATGAGCTTCTTTGACCTCAAAAAGTTATACAATTCTGAAAAAGTTACTATGAGCTGAGGTCTAATAGTAAAAGTAAACAAAACCAGATGAGTATAGATGATCTTCTTGGATGTCAGGAAAATAAAAGAATTTCATTAAAAAAAAAGATTGTGGTAAAAAAAATTCAAGTTATAGAATTTCAAAAAGGGTTGAGGAAGTATCTTTCACCATATTAAGATGTCTGAGAGTTCTGATTGTGTTCAGTGAAGTATGCTAATTCCTTCCTCAGTCCATTTCCAAAAATTAAAAAACGAAATCAGCATTGATCACATTGTTGAGAAACTAAAAATAAAGCAATAAGCAACAAAGAAAAGATTGAGATTAATCAGTCAAGAAGTGTCAAATCTGTGCCAGGCACTGTGGAAACCAAGACAAAAGCGAAATAGCCAATGTCCACAAGGAGCTTACTCTATTGGGAGAAACAATATGGACCAACATTAGCAGGTATAAAAAAAAATATGGTAATGGGGAGGAAGATTAGGAAAGGCTTCATGTACAATGTAAGTCAGTCAAAAGCATTTATTAAACGTTTACTATGTTTCAGGTACTGTGATGAGCACAGTGAAAAAGAAAAACAAATACACAGGGCTTGCCCTCAAGGAGCTTACATTCTAATGGGGGAGACAATTTTCTTTTTTGGGGGGGTGGGGTGGAGCAATGAGGGTTAAGTGACTTGCCCAGGGTCACACAGCTAGTAAGTGTCAAGTGTCTGAGGTCGGATTTGAACTAAGGTCCTCCTGAATCCAGGGATGGTGCTTTATCTACTGCGCCACCTAACTGCCCCCAAAGGGGGAGACAATTTTCAAGTAACCGTATACATAGATGTTTCTTTATGTACAGAGATAAACTTGGAATATCAACTTGGAGAGAAGAGACCAGCAGTAAGAAAAACGTAGAAAAGCCTCCTGCAGAACCAAGACCTGAGTGAGGCTGGAAGGAAGCCAGAAAGGATAGTTCTTGAAGGTAAGGAGGAAGAGCATTACAGGAAAAGCAGGAAGAAGGGATGTGCGCGTACACTGTCTTAGACACAGAAAATACTTAATCAATGTCTGTGAGATTGGATGAGATTAAAAGTTAACATTAAGTTAACCAGAACTTATCCAAAGCATGCCATTCCCTAACCATACCACTTAACTAAAGTATAGTATTTGGAAAAGAAGTTCAATATGCATCAATATGTAAAAGATCTGTAATTTTCCTCCCAGCTCTTAGATTCTGTGACATGTTAAGCCATTCGTGGTCCCCAAGCTTAGCAACAGATTCACATACTTGTATATTCACCTTCCTGTGAATTTACAGAAATATCAGGTTGGGGCTGAGTGTAGAATAGTAGCAAGGGAGGTAAACCATCCACTCCATTTCTTAAAATCACAGATCTAGAGCGAGATTAGCCCTCAGGCCAACTAGTCCAACACCCTCATTTAGAAATGAGGAAACAGAGGTTAAGTGATTTGTCCAAGGTCACACAGGTGGTAGCAGTAGAAATGGGCTTTAAGGGAGATCCTAGGACTCCACAGCTAGGATTCTTTCCATAGTGCCACATGTAATTAATAGCCATCTACCACATACAAAAAAAGAAAATCATTTAAATATACTAATTAGTTTAAGAATATGTAAAATTATAATCATCAACTGAAGTTTTAAAATAAAATTTTAAGATAATAATGTGTAATATACAAGAAGTAGCATGGTATATTAAATAGAGTTGGCCTCAGATCTAGGAAGCCTTGGGTACAAGTCTTTCCATTAACAGATACTTCTCCTGTGACCCCGGGGCAAATCACTTAACCTTTCGGTGCTCCAAGAGGGAGAGAAAGAGAATAAGCCCTTATTAACTGTCCACTAAGAGTTGACACTGTGCTAAGCACTTTAGAAATATTATACTATTTGATCCTTAGGGAAATCCTGGGAGCCAAGTGCTGTTATTATCCCCATTTTGTTGTTGTTGTTGTTGTTGTTGTTGTTGTTGTTCAGTAGTTTCAGTTGTGTCCAATTCTCTGTGGCCCCATTTGGGGTTTTCTTGGCAAGGCTACCAGAGTGGTTTGCTATTTCCTTCTCCAGTTCATTTTACAGATGAGGAAACTGAGGCAAAAAGAGTTAAGTGACTAGCCCAGGGTCACACAGCTAGTAAATGTCTGAGGTCATATTTGAACTTAGGTCTTCCTGACCCTAGACCCAGTGCTCTGATCCACTGCACCACCAGCTGCCTCATACCCCTCTTAAGGGCATTCCTTATTTCAGTGAAATCTAAGGTCTAGAATCTGGTCCTAATATGTAATAAAAATTATAACAAAGAAGCAATACCATCTTACATTTATACCTTCATTTCAAAAACTTTACAATTCCAAATTGTTTATGGAGGCAAAAAGCTGTTCAAAGAAGCACAGGGGTGGGGGTGGGGGGGTGTGGCTGGGTGGCACAGTGGATAAAGCACCAGCCCTGGATTCAGGAGTACCTGAGTTCAAATCCGGCCTCAGACACTTGACACTTACTAGCTGTATGACCCTGGGCAAGTCACTTAACCCCCATTGCCCCGCCAAAAAAAAAACCAAACCAAAACAAAAAAACAACAACAAAGAAGCACAGGGAAACAAGTAAAATGATTCTTGAGTTTCATATATATACAAAGTTCCCTTGCTCCTTCAGGCCTTCCTTTGAAGATGACCTCATGAAGGGCAGTGACATCTAGTATATGTAACACTTTATTAACAAATCATCTCTGGATGACCCCCTTCCAAACCTCACCTTTGAAAAAAAGCTTTGGGATTCAATGATGTATCCTTTAAGGGTCTCATGTAAATGCTGCAAACTCTGCACAACTCTTCTCTGCTGTTCATCCTCCTTTAGCACGTTAGCCTTGATTAGGAAATCATAGTGTTCCAATGGTCCGTTGCAAACAGCCAAAGCTTTTGAAAAAGTATCTGTTGGACTACTTGTAGTCATACTTTCTGTGGTCTGAACAGTATAAGCTGTAAAAGAAAATTTTAGACAAGTTTTAACCTTTTCCTTTAGGAACATGTGGAAACATGTTGTATGTAAATGTTCCACATGTGTCCATCAATGGCTATATTAAAAAAAAAAAAGACTTTAAATGATAGGTTCATGCAGGGTGGGCCAAAAGTCATGAATATTTAATAACTCCTTTATTTTTTTGTTTTTAATTTACAATACCATAGCATGATAAACAGTATATATAGGAAATGACCTTACATTATGTGTGAAAAATCAAATCTTGTAAATGATGAAAAACAAAGAAAAAATAATTTTCAAAAAGTTATTAAAACATCAGACCCCTGCATGACTTTTGGCCCACCCTATATATTTGAGCTCTTTTAGCATTATTGTCTATTTGGGTCCAAGCAATTATAATAAATCATATTTTGTTCAGTACATTCCTTGTAATATACTTCATTTTAAATAAATTTCATTGATATCCTATGCTTTTAGATAATCTTTGTTTCAAATATTTCCTTCCCTCTACCAAGCATGCCATTCCTTGTACCAAATTATAATGTGCTTTATAACTTATGTTGCTATAGAAATGGGAAAGAAAGGGGGGCAGCTAGGTGGCACAGTGGATAAGCCACCAACCCGGGACTCAGGAGGACCCGAGTTCAAATCTGACCTCAGACACTTGACACTAGCTGTGTGACCCTGGGCAAGTCACTTAACCCTCATTGCCCCACAAAAAAAAAGAGAGAGAGAGAGAAAGAAGGAAGGAAGGGGAAAAGAAAAGAAAAGAAATAAATGGGAAAGAAAAAATAACACCCTCTAAATAGAAACAAGTTGACTGCAACTAAACCCCAGAAATCCTTGGTCAACTCTGAAGTCTTGGCTCTCTCCCATTGTGACTGACTAGAACACAACAGTGCTGAGAACCAAGATGGAGCTCATTCCTAAAAGGAGAAGAGTAGGATCAGGACTTTCCAAAGGCCCTCTCTTTAGGTGACTTCTTGTATCATACTCCCTTTTCCCCCTTAATCCTCTGGATTGAAGATAAAGGGATTCCTTCCTTGAAGAGTCATAATCACTTCCTAGTCCAGAAAAAAAATTCAAATATGCATATGCAAGTTATATTAGGCTATGACCATGCTGACTGCAGAGCCTCGTGTCTGCCCAATTAAAATTATCTGCAGCATTTTCCCTAAGTTTTTCATTGTGATCACACATGAACAAATAAAAAATACTCAAGAAAAGGAAAATAAATTACACTAGAATAATGAGCAATTTTTGAATCTTCTGTCACCACAAAGTTTATAAATTCAAACTTAATGAACTCCCTGATAATTGCTGCTAGTAAGAATAAAACTATCCCAATAATGCACTATATATGTATATACATACATATGCATATATATACATATATACACACTTTAGACTTGATCTTAGAAGTTAAATTCATAAATAAAATAAAATTGCCTTTCAAAAGAACTGATTTTTTAAATGTTAAAATACTGACTTGGGGGGGGCGGCTAGGTGGTACAGTGGATAGAGCACCAGCCCTGGAGTCAGGAGGACCTGAGTTCAAATCCAGCCTCAGACACTTGACACTAGCTGTGTGACCCTGGGCAAGTCACTTAACCCCAATTGCCTCACTCCCCCCCCCAAAAAAATACTGACTTGGGGAGATGGTGAAATTTTCCATTTATTTTAAGGATAACAGAAATGTATGTAAAACATGGCATGCTAGAAAGAAGAATGGACAACTCTGATACTAACTGTATAACCTTAGGTAAGTCACTCAAACTTTCTGCACCTGAGGCTCTCCATTGACAACATGGGAACCAAAAAACTTATACCTCACAGAATTGTAGTGAGGAAAACAATCTGCTAGTAGTATTTTGAGTTCATGGTATTTTACACATATTCACTCAGGATTTTCCTAACACCTTTGTTCAGTGCATGAGAATTCTAACTTTATTTTGTAGAGAAAGAAACCAAGTCCCACTGAGGATAAAATAAAGCATGACAAAAGCGGCAGAAATAAAAACAGAATCAAACTAGACTCTCAAGGCTAGCTGAGAGATTGGCCAGCTTGGGCCTTGATAGCAGCTGTATAAATTGGAACACAAAAGACTTCTCAAAAGCTGCACTAAATTAAATCTGTTACTAGATCAGTGTACACAAATTATGTGATACTGTTGTCATATTATTTTGATTTGTATTAATTTATCTTATTGTGTTCTAAAAGGACAGTGGGAAAATGCCATTCACAAGTCCCACCCACTCTGGTGCAAACATTGACACACATCTCTGGAGGCCCAGAAAAGTCCACACTGTTCTTTATTAATCTCAGAGAAGACATCTCAAGCATCTCCCTTACCCAATGGCTTATTATGTATGGGTGATAACATAGTATCCCACCATCTAGTGATTATATGAATAATCCCTTTCATTTATATGTCATAGAACATCTTAGAATACAAAGTGTTTTACAAGTAAGGAAACATTTCTCCATTAGGTTATCTTTCTTCATATCTTGACAGTATGTGTCAAGAAATGTTCAAGGCAACAAGTCTGACTCCAGTTTCTTCAAAGTTTTATGTTCTTATTTCAATAATCTCAAAAACTTGTAAAGAAGTTAAATTGTAGGAAGTTATAGGCCTAGAAGTTCATTTTAGCAGCTCAAGGTTGTTTTCGAAGAATTGGTCATAGTTGAGAAATTCAAGGTTGACACTTTCTAAGGCTACATTTACAAAGAGATCTGATGAGACAATGTCAAGTCAGGACATGAATGGTCTGTCAGGCTCACAATCCAGCAAACAGAGCCCACAACTCCTCTCCTCTTAAATTGGCCAAAATTGATCTTGTTTAGCCCTTTTTACCCTTTCATGTCAATCCTGCTTCTGCAAACAAACATCACTACCACTACTAACTCTTCCACTATGAAATCAGCAAAGGAACTTGTCTCTATACATATTTACTAATGGGTACATTTCATATATCCAGCTTGTAAGAAATATGTTAGGTAACTAGATTTTATGCAAGTTTTTTTGAAAACAGAATGTGTAACTATATTTGAGACAAAATAAAGACAGGATCTTAGAGTTTTGACTTTAAAATCAAAATAAGACATTTATCAAATCTGCTGATTGTACAAAATTGGATATTTTGGATGGCAATTAAGATTCAAAAGCATATTGACAGTATGAGAAAATTATTAATAATGGGGTGTTAAAAAATAATGGGGTGTTTGGGGGGACTCAGACCCCCACCCCCATACACACACACACACACACACACACACACAGGAACTCTGGCTGGTTTTGTAAGGTCAGCCCAGAGCCAGGAAATGTAGATTGACCTTCCTGACTACCTAAAGGAAGTTAGCTCACCTAGACCACCCTCAAGTCATGCCAATCAATGGACTTGAATGTTACTGGTCAGTTAGCTTGGATCAATGTGCAGTGACCCACCTCTACCTTGGAGAGAATAAAAACCCTTGGAGAGGGGTCTACTCTTTCTTGGAGCTCTTCCCTCTCCCACTCTGCCCTCTGGCTCTTGCTCTCTATCCTAGATATGCAGAGCTTCTAAACTTTAGGAACCATGTGCTCTCACTTTCTTTAACATATAATATGCTTTAGTAAATGCTTAATGCCCCAAACTGGTGCAATAGCCTCTAATTTCTAAGTAGCAATATATTAGAAACCTCAGCTTAAATTTCCTAAAACCTAGAATAGGAACAGTCACCCCCATAAAATTTCAAATGACACAACAGAAGATTTTTTTTGTAAAGTACATAGAAATTAATAAGATGAATTTTAACATATGTGATTCAGCATCAGAGAAGCAACATGGAATAGTGAATAGAGAGCCAGCCTTGGGGTCATGAGGACGTGGGTTCAAGTCCTGTCACTGACATATCCTAACAGTGACTGAGAACCAGTCACTTCACAGTGCTCCAGGCAACTCTCTAAGATTTCAAATTGCATAGCAGGTGCTGATACATACTGTCAGAGAAAGTTTCCTTAGGAAGTCTGTTGTTGGTCAGTTATTCCAGTTGTGTCCAAATCTTTGTGAACCACTTGGGGTTTTCTTGGCAAAGATAATGGAGTGGTTTGTCATTTCCTTCTCCAGCTCATTTTACAGATGAGGAAACTGAGGCAAACAGGGTCAAGTGACTTGTCCAGGGTCACACAGCTAAGAAGTGTCTAAAGCCAGATTTTAACTCAGGTCTTGCTGACTCCAGGACTGGCACTCTATCTGCTGAACAACCTAGCTGCCTCTTAAGAGGAGTTACTTATGCCAATAAAATCAGAAGTCTAGTCCAAAAGGAAAAAATAAAAATAAAAAATTAAACTTACGAAGTTCTGCTTTATATGTCTACAAATCATGGCATGCTACAGTCTCTGAAGAATTAAAAATTAGTATTATCCAGAGGATAATAGGTACATGGTAGTTATTTACAGGCTACAACATAGTAAAATAAAGAACTACAAGGAATTAAGAGATATTGTTAAAGAAATATACATTGTAATAACAGAAAATGGGATTATCACATGGCAAGAGCAAGAGATAGCCAACAGAAAACCTCTGTTCTTCATTGGATCTAGGGATAATGGCTCTAAAGCCGGAAAAGACCTCAAAGGTCTAATCAAACCCCTTCATAGGGACACTGAGACGCAGGAAGTTTAAGTGACTTAACCAAAGTCACACAGAAACACCAGAGACAGATTTTGAGTCAATTCTACTTTATTGGAGGGAACATCTGCAGCTCCACTATCAGAGATTCATTTGAGGACAGTCCTACATCCAGGCTCCAAAAATCAATTAATTACATAAGTGCAGAATGGCAATTTATGCAAAAAAGTCCTGGGATTTTTAATAGAATACAGTTAAACAGAAGCCAACAGTGTGAGTCATGTGTATTACAAATACATTTTCAGCTTCCTGCCTTAGAAACTGCTAGTGCCTGGGCATAGGTCTCACTGCACATTATTCAATTACTAGGAACCAGTGACACAGGCAGACCTAAAGTATTTTAGAGCTGGAAGGTAACTCATCTAATCTAGGCGTCCTTAACCATGTTTGTGTCATGGAAAGTTTTTGCAGTCTGCTGAAGCCAAAAGAACCCCTCAGAATGTTTTTTTAGCTGAATAAGATAAAATACATAAGATTACAAAGGAAACCCCAAGTGGTTCACAAAGATTTGGACACAACTGGAATAACTGGCCAACAACAAACTCTACCTAAGGAAACTTTCTCTGACAGTATGTGTCGGTACCTGCTATGCTATTTGGAATCTTAGAGACTTGCCTAGAGCACTGTGAAGTGACTGGTTCTCAGTCACTGTTAGGATATGTCAGTGACAGGCAAGTCACTTAACCCTCATTGCCCCGCCCACCCACCCCCCCACAAAAAAAAAAGGAAAAAAGAAAACAAGTTCATAGATCCCACATTAAAAGCCCCTGAATTCTAGCCCAATCCTTTATTTTATAAATGAGGAAACTGACACCTGAATTAAACAACTTGCCCCAAATAACATTTAGTGGGTAGCAGAAATAGGACTAAAACCTCAGTTTTGTGATTCCTGGGTTGGTTGCCTTTTCACTACAACTCTGTGTCTCTTCAGAGTTCTTTTTTTCTATTCCACCAACAATCCACTGTCCTTTCTAGAAGTTTTCACCTGGTAGTTGACATTGCAACTACTGGATCCAGTTTTAAAGATGCCCCAAATTGGTCAGTAACATTTATTCAGTCTGCTATGTGTTAACACTGGGCTAAATGCTTGGGATACAAAGCATTTGGAAATCTACTTGGGAAAGAGTTGAGCCAGATGAAACTACCTGCTGTGAATTAGCAGCCTGTCTGGGTCCTCAGATATGGTCCTGAATGAATGAGGACCTACTAATATGAGAACTGAATTCCCCTCCTTAGTGAGACCTGAATTCATTGAACTTCCACAATCTTCTTTTCCATCAGGAATTTGTCATCTCCGACATTACAATATTATTAGTATTACTGGCATCATTTTTCTTATGCCTTTCTATCCGTACTGCATATTAATATGTACTTGTTAGTTTTCAAAATGCTTTATAAAAGTACAATTTTCATTCACTCATTCACTATGTCATTTGAACCTCAAAACAATCTTCTGAGTATTATTCCCACTTTACAGATGAAAAAATTGAAACACAAGGATTATTAGGTGAATTGCCTAAGAGTTCTGGGTTAAATCACAATTTCACCCTCTCTCTTAATCTCCCATTCCATGTGTTCACTACTCTTCAAACAAAACTGATCAAAATGAACAACTGTGGAATAAAAGGAACTACAGCTCCTTTACAAAGAGAAAGAAAATTGTTGCCAAAATGAACATACACTTAGTTAAATGAAATCAATACTATATAAGGAATCTAGATTTCCAGTTTAAAATGTTTACCCACTGCTGTGAGAAAAATGCACAATCAGGAAAAGCACTTTTAATATTTCTAAAGGGCTGAATTAAAATTTCAGCTGTAAACTTCATTACTGTAATTAGATTTTTTTAAATGCATATTTATTAAACATCTATTCAAATGATGTGTTCACAATTATTCATGAGTTATTTCTGTGTTACACTGATTGTAAGAAAGTATAAACAGTGGCCACTGACCAGAAATATCCTGCTACATTGAGAGATTCTATGGTAAGGTCATAGGCAACTTGTTTATACTCTATTATGTCCTAATCAGATCTCAAAGATAAATGTTAAAGCTGTTTTTTATAAAATGGAAACAGATCAATGACCCAAAAAGTCAGACTTACCATAGACATTCAAGACCTAGGTTTGGTTCACTGATGAATAAACAAAGTATAGAAAAGAAGAAAATCAAATCATAATTAAACTCTTCAGAAAGACAACATAAGCCATCATCAAGGAATACATCGCAAGATGATTTACCTTCATTTATGGAAGGCTGATTTTAGGGGCCTTAAAAGGTGCTTTTGATTTAAAAAGAAAAATTATGAAAATTGGAGCTGAATGCCTGCTGGTTCCCATTCTCTCCCTTTAGAAGTTAGTTAATCTTGAGTATTCCATGTGTATAAAGCTGCAAGTGGAAGGAAAAAAAAACAAAAAACAAAAAACCCCAGCACCTTAAATTTCAAGACAACACATTGGTAAATACTGCCTTAAAATATGAAGAAAGCTATTTCAAAGTAATTAAAGATACAATCAGGCATCTTAAGTAACCCCTTAATGTTCAGCTTGTCCTACATTGTCCTACATGGGATCTGCTTGTTATCCAAAGACAAAAGAAAACAGTAAATTTAGCTTCTGGTTATAATGCTATATTCCTTTAAATGTCAGGGTTTTTATATTCTTTTCCCATATTCAAAGTAAGCACATATTTATTTTCTATTTTATCAGGGTAATAAATCCATTTTTGTTATATTCCACTGTTTAGATTTTATGATAGAAATGAGCGGCAAAGTAGCTCTGTAAGATCACAGACTGAGAACTGGAAGTCATCTCAGAGGTTATCTAGTACAGGGATTCTTCATCTTTTTTGTGCCATGGACTCCTCTTTCAGTGGACCCCTTCTCAGAATGTTTTTAAATGTTAAAATAATCAGGATTACAAAAGAAACCAGTAATGTTGAAACATGATTGTAAAAAAAAAAATTTTAAGAAATTTTCAGACCCCCAGGTTGGAAATCCCTGAGATAGTTTGTTCTCTCATTTTACAGATGAGGAAACTGAGGCCCAAACGGTTAAATGTCATGACCAAAGTCATATGGGTAGTAAAAAGCCACGTGGGAATTTAAAACCACATCCTCTGACCCCAAATCCAACACTCTTTTCACTACAAAAACAGCAAGTAAAATAAGGCAAGGAAATAAAGTGAATTTCTCTTTGAAGTTCCTAATAATGACCGAATTGTTTAAGGTTACATAGGTGATAGAAAACAGCATTAACTGTGATTTTTTAAAGCACACTTGTTATTGCAGCCATTTCTCAGGATAATTGTTCAAAAGATTAAAACTTCAGATTTTGAACAAAAGAATATCCATTCTTAGGGACTTTTATTCAAGTTGGCAGCCAGACTGTACACAGTTAATAACTTGTACTTTGGTCATCTCATTTCTAAAAAAGATGTGATTATCTTATGCTGGTTAAGTGAAATGCCCTCACTGAACTTTTAGGGAAGACACCCCAGATGGAAGGTTAGACTTGTCTGTGATAAAATATAAATTCTGAATGTCTTTATCAACAGCAAGTAATAATAGTCTATAAAAGCTTGAAGGAGCTTCAGTTTTACCAAGCAGAGGGTGTACTCTTTAAGAGGAACTCACAGACCTTGATTGTACTGTGAATACTTGAAGGAGATGTAGTAAAGAAATATATTGGGGCGGCTAGGTGGCACAGTGGATAAAGCATCAGCCCTGGATTCAGGAGTTCCGGAGTTCAAATCCGGCCTCAGACACTTAACACTTACTAGCTGTGTGACCCTGGGCAAGTCACTTAACCCCATTGCCCCCATTAAAAAAAAAAAGAAATATATTGTTCTAAAAAATTAAATTTTAAAAATGAAAGAAATATATTGTTCGAGGAAGACGCTAGCTGGTTAGGGATGTGGGTAGGTAGTGCTTAGGGGCTAAAAGAGGCCAAATAACCAAGGGGTGGGGAAGACAGGGAAAAGAGGAAGGGAGAGTGAAAACTGGAATAGGCAGCAATGCAATGAAAAGGAATAATGAGAACAATTTGGAACTATGCCCAAAGGGCTATGAAATTGTGCATACCCTTTGACCCAGAAATACCACTATTAGGTCTGTATCCTAAAGATCAAAGAAAAGGGAAAAGGACCTATATGAACAAAAAATATTTACAGTAGCTCTTTTTGTGGTGGCAAAGGATTGGAAATTGAAGGGATATCTATCAATTGGGAAATGGATGAATAATTTATGATATATATTTGTGATGAAATACTACTATACTATGTGCTATAAGAAATGATGAGCATGATGCTTTCAGAAAAACCTGGGAAGACTTACATGAACTGATGCAAAGTGTAATGGACAAAACCAGGAGAGCACTGTACAGAGCAACAGCAATATTGTACAATGACCAATTGTGAATGACTTAGCTACTCTGATCAATACAATGATCTGGGGCAGCTAGGTGGCGCAGTGGATAGAGCACTGGCCCTGGAGTCAGGAGTACCTGAGTTCAAATTCGGCCTCAGACACTTAACACTTACTAGCTGTGTGACCCTGAGCAAGTCACTTAACCCCAACTGCCTCACTAAAAAAAAAAAAAAATACAATGATCCAAGACAATTCCAAAGAACTGATGATGAAAATGCCCAAAGGAAGAACTGACAGAGTCTGAATGCAGACTGAAACATACTTTTTAAACTTTCTTCATTATTCTTATATTTTTTAGCCTGTATTTCCTTTCACAACACAGCTAATATGGAAATGTTTTACAGGACTGCACATGATTAACCTCTATCAAATTGTTTTCCTTCTCAAGTAAGAAGGAGAGGAGGGAAAAAAGGAGGGAGAGAATTTGGAACTCAAATTTTATTTATTTATTTATTTATTTTAGTGAGGCAGCTAGTAAGTGTTAAGTGTCTGAGGCCGCATTTTAATTCAGGTACTCCTGAATCCAGGGCCGGTACTTTATCCACTGCACCACCTAGCCGCCCCCTGGAACTCAAAATTTTAAAAGACAAATGTTAAAAATTTTTGCTTACATGTAATTGAGAATGGAGGAGACATTTGAAAGCTGTAAGACAAATACAGGACAGCAGGTCCAAAGTACATAAATGAAAGGTCAGTATGTTTTACAGCAGTCTAAGTCAGAGGGAGAAAATAAAAATAAGAGAATATACAGGAATCTCTTAAGGCAGAGATAAAGGCCTCTGACAAAGGCCAGAGAGACAAACCGATGTGTTAATTCAGTTCTGAATATTAAGGAATAATTTCTACATAGTCATACCCTAACTACAATGTTTATTAAGAGCATACAAACCCCTGGTGAAACACTCACACAAAAGGAAACAGAGAGTCATATTCTGCCTCGCCAGGACAACTGGGTCCCTATCTTGGTCTGGTTCTGAGAAACAAAACTAGGAAATCAAGCTTCAATCTGACAGAATCTTAAAATCTGATAATTTTTTATCATTAGGAAGGTCTCAGGAATTTTGTACATAATTGAAATTTTATCCTAAATAAAAATGATCCCTTGATTAACTGCAACCCAGGAAATCTGTTCTGTCCAGACTATAGACCTGTTGGGAATGGCCTGAGGGAAGTAGGGTCTATGATTTTACAAGAAGACAAAGGGAACTCTAGCCTTTGACAAAGGTAATCTAGGGTAAGCAGACCCCAGGCACCTTTGAATATAGTCATGAATGGGCTAAGTAAGGATAAACACAGGGGTACATAGAATTCCTTTGGTGTCAGGGGGCACATATAAAGGGGATCATTAGCCCTTTCAGAAGTTTGTGTCTACCTGTCACCCCTCCTCCCACAGAGGCAAGGAGCTTAATTTCACTAGGCTACCACAATAAACTTGAAAAGTGGTAAGCTCTCTAACTCTCTAGGTTTATTCTACAACTGAATGACCATCTGTCAGAGATGTTGTATAGGGTCTTCCAATATAGAGCAGGAGGATCTCTCAGCTCCAGCACTCAAAGTCTTCCAAAACAAAGAACATAAAGTTCACTGGCTGTAAGGGCAAATCACTCTATTGTAAGCCAATTCACTTCTAGGCTCCTGAAGTTCATTCTAAAAAAAATTCTTCTCTTGAGCACTGACTCTGACCTTTGTCCCTTTGCTTTATCTCACCACCACTGCACCCCCAGGGCCTACTTGGACTGTAGTAAGGAGCTTGCTTAATAAACCCTAGACCACTATGATAGGCTCCCACAAAAGTTCCAGAGTTTGAAGTAAATGACATTTGAGAAAGAACGTTTGAATGGAGAGATTTAATGTCATTGGGTGAAAAGAGACAGGCACACCATGAGACCACTCAATCTGAAACTCTATAGCTTCTATGGCATCTGATAAATGGGCTCAAAGGGCAGCTAGGTGGTACAGTGGATAAAGTGCCAGGCCTAAAGTCAAAAAGACTCATCTTCATGAGTTCAAATCTGGCTTCAGACACTTACTAGCTGTGTGACCTTGGGCAAGTCACTTAACCCTGTTTTGCCTCACTTTCCTCATCTATAAAATCAGCTGGAGAAGGAAATGGCAAACCTCTCCAGTATCTTTGTCAAGAGAACCCAAAATGGGGTCATGAAGAGTCAGACACGACTGAACAACCACAGGGTCAAGGAGATGTTATTCATCAGTATAAGAAAAAATTAACTAATACTAGTCAAAATAATATATCATCTAGCATAGTACCTTGTTCATAGGTGGCCAGCTTATTGATGATTACTAAGATGATTAACAAAAGATGATATAATAATTAACTTATTATACTTATTACATAAGCAAATAAAAACTTATTAAATTTTATTTCCCTCACACAAACCTAATATTCATGGGGTGAGAAAGGGAAGTATTCTGTTTTCAAACATTTATTTTTCTTTACATGGAAGGAAAAATACAAAAATTGCTGAGGTTGTACTAATGATCAAAAGTTAACACCTCAAATTCTGTCTGATTTAAGCCTAGTTTCTTAGCAAAAAAGAGAGACAGCTGGGGAAAGTATAGGGAATAGAGTAGATTTCCACATAATCTGGCTTTCTCTTTAGTGTCAGGACTAGATTCTTAGTCAGTATGCAGTTTGCTATAACCCCTAAGCTCTCTTCTGTATATGTGTATAGTTCATCATTGCCCAGTTTGAAAAATGGAATTTGGAATGTGGTATTTTCTAAGAGATTTCAAATTATTCCAACTGGCCAATTAAGAAAGAGGTTTGGATAATCAACATTCAAAGACTTAATTTGAAATCCTAAATTTCCCACAATTTCCCAGCCAAATGGCATTTGCCTTCAACCCTTTCCTTTGACTATTCCCTTCTTTTTTTTGACAAATAGTTCATTCTCATTAACCTGTGAGAAAAGAAAAAGTCTTGTTAAAAAACAAGCTAAAGCATAAAAAATGTGTAGGAGACTAACATGAAAAGTGAAAGCACCAAGATTAAGAAAAGGAAAGATTAAAATGTAGAGAAAAATGAAATTAAAATATGGGTTCCTATCACAAAATACAACTTTTCCTCTATTTTTTGTTTTTGGGTGTTTTTTCTTTTGCAGGGCAATGAGGGTTAAGTGACTTGCCCAGGGTCACACAGCTAGTAAGTGTCATGTGTCTGAGGTCAAATTTGAACTCAGGTCCTCCTGCATCCAGGGCCAGTTCTCTGTCCACTGCACCACCTAGCTGCCCCCCTTTTCCTTTATTTTTAAACATCTTATGATTTTAAATGCAAAATTAAATGTTAACCAATTTTTATACACATCAACTCTCAAAAATTCATACTAAGAAATTAACTATGATTTGGTTGTAGTGGAAAATTACAGAAATTATTCATAAAACCAAATTTCCTATTATAATGTTTCAAAAATAGTTATGTAGAAACACAAACAGATGTCTACTGGCCAGACAATGATGTGTGGCAGGATATTGCTATAAATATTAGTCCATTGCAAACTGCATTTGGACTATAAACTGGTCCCAGAAAACTGAGTAGGAAAAAGGAAGCTGGATTGCATTCAATAAATCATAAAATGCTCTCGACAACCCCGAAGTATTCTTCAAAGCAAAAACTCATCTTTTAAATAATATTCTTCTACTGGATCTATATGGCTGCAAATATATGACACAATAACATATGAGTAGGTGAAATTGTGGGTAGCCTGAAGAACAACGGAAAGGAAAAGGTAAGGAAAAATGGTTTAAGCAGTAGGTAGCATAAAAGACATCATCTAGAAAATGTCTAATCAGAAGAGGAGAGATGCCTCAGTCACATGGTGAGAACGATAAAGAATGGAGATATTATGCAAATAAAGCAGCTAAAATGTTCATAATCTTTGATGCAGAGATGACACTGCTGGGTACATGCCTCAAGAAAATCACTGACAAAAAGAAAGCCTCCACACAAACCAAAATACTTGTATAAAGTACTTTTTGTGAAACGTTTTGTGGTAAAAAAATTATTTGTGGTAAAGATATATATATATATATATCTCGGAAGTTTTAGCTGAATCATTTGAGAGTTGAGAGCATGATACTAAAGTGGCTTTTGAAGGACCTCCCTTTTGGGGAGGAAACTGCGACAAACTTCCAGGATGCCAGCTTAAAATGGCTTTTAAATTTAGCCGTGGTGGCACACGCGGTTGGTGTTTGCCTTTGGGTGTGCTGGTGGGCAGTTTGGGATTCGGTGAGTTTTATAAAGGAAAATAGACTAAGCTTAGATCTAAGATTATTCATTTGTATTTCTACTTCCCTATTTCCCTAATTGGTATCACCTTTTGTTGTCTAACTAATTCCCAAGCAATAAAAACTAATCCCGCACAGATTAAAGCTCAGAGGCTTCTTTTTCTTAGTGGTCTGGGAGATATATATATATATATATATATATATATATATATATATATATATATATATATATATATATATATATATATATATATGGAAAAAGTTAAAAGGGGGAGTTTAATGCTTATATATCCAATTTTGAATCTCACAGTTTCTACTTTGAGGAAATGAAGTAGATGCTTGTAGATTGATGAACACCTAAACAAATTGTACTTGAATGTAATGGAATATTATATTGTGCTATAAAAAAGGTAAAAATAATGAATACAAGGAAGCAAGGAAAGACTTACATGAACTGAGTAAAGAGAAGTAAGCAAAGCAATGAAAGTAACATATACAATGACTACCATGTAAATGAAAGAATAACCACAAAAACACCAAAAATGCGTGTTGTGGGGGCAGCTAGGTGGTGCAGTGGAAAAATCACTGGCCCTGGATTCAGGAGGACCTGAGTTCAAATCCGGCTCAGACACTTACTAGCTGTGTGACCCTGGGCAAGTCACTTAATCCTCATTGCACTGCCCCAAAAAAACAAACAAACAAAAAAAATGAATATTGTACTTTCTACACTGTTGGTGAAGCTGTGAATTGGTCCAGCCATTATGGAAAGCAATTTGAACCTATGCCCCTAAAGTCATTAAATTAGGCATACCTTCTGATACAACTATTGGGCTTATACCCTAAAGAAATCAAAGAAAGAAAAATAGGACATATTTGTATAAAAATATTTATAGCTTCCCTTTTCTTTTTTTTCTTTTTTTTTTAGGGAGGCAATTAGGGTTAAGTGACTTGCCCAGGGTCACACCCTTTTCTTTTTTAATAAAAGTATTTTATTATTTTTCAGTTACATGTAGAGATAGTTTTCAACATTTGTTTTTATAAGATGTCTAGTTTCAAATTTTTCTCCCTCCCTCTCCCCCCTCCCCAAGACAGCAAAAAATCTGATATAGGTTATATATGTACAATCACATTAAACACATTTCTGCTTTAGTCATGCTGTGAAAGAAGAATCAGAGCAAAAAGGAAAAACCTCAAAAAACATAGAAATAGTATGGTTCAATCTGCATCTAGATTCCATAGTTCTTCTTTTCTGGATTTGGAGAGCATCTTCCATAATAAGTCCTTTGGAACTATCTTGGACCACTGTATCACTAAGAAGAGTCAAGTCTATCACAGTTAATCAACACACAATGTTGTTGACACTATGTCCAATGTTCTCCTGGTTCTGCTTATCTCACTAAGCATTAGTTCATGTAAGTCCTTCCAGGTTTCCCTGAAATCTGCCTGCTCATCCTTTCTTACAGCACAATAGTACTCCATTACATTCATATACCACAACTGGTTCAGCCATTCCCCAATTGATGGAAATCCCCTCAATTTCCAATTCCTTACCACCACAAAAAGAGCAGCTATAAATATTTTTGTACATGTGGGTCCTTTTCCCTTTTTTATGATTTCTTTGGGATAAAGACCTAATAGTGGTATTGCTGGGTCAAAGGGTATGCACATCTAGCTGCTCTTTTCATTGTAGTCCAAAATGGGAAACCAGGGAGTGCCCACCTATTGATGAATAGCTAAACAAATTATGGTAGATAAGTGCAAATGGAATATTATGGTGCCACAAGAAATGATGAAATTGACATATTCAGAGGAAATGGGGAAGACCTCTGAAATAATGCAGATTCAAGTGAGAAGTAGGAAAACAATTTAGACAATGACAACATCATTATGGAGAAAAACAACTTTGAAAAACTGGATAACTAATCAATGCAATGATAACCCACAAGTCCAAAGGACTGAAGATGAAACATACCACCCACCTCTTGCCAATGAAAATGAAACACACATTTTTGGAAATTAATAATGTGGGAATTTGTTTTGCCCAGCTATATATATATATATATATATTTGTTATAAGGGTTTTCTTTTTCTTTAAAAACAAAAATTATTCATGGTGGGGGCGGGGGAGAAATAGTATAGAGAGAATACTTGCTTGTAAAAATAATGAATTAATTTTTGTGTGTGTGAGGTAATTGGGGTTAAGTGACTTGCCCAAGGTCACACAGCTAGTAAGTGTCAAGTATCTGAGGCCGGATTTAAACTCAGGTCTACCTGAATCCAAGGAAGGTGCTCTATCCACTGCGCCACTTAGCTATCCCTGAATTAATTTTTCTTTCCTTTTTTTTTTTTTTTTGCAGGGCAATGGGGGTTAAGTGACTTGCCCAGGGTCACACAGCTAGTAAGTGTCAAGTGTCTGAGGCTGGATTTGAACTCAGGTACTCCTGAATCCAGGGCCGGCACTTTAACCACTGCACCATCTAGCTGCCCCCGAATTAATTTTTAAAGAAAAAATTAATGTTGCAAAATTTCAAGGAAAAGGTTGGCCTTAAAGAACAGATATGAGAAAAAACCTCCTCCCACTCCTTTGCAGAGGTAAAGGGGAAGGGGATAGTCTGCAGGTGTGGAACATATTTTGTATATATGTGTGTATGTGTATAATGATAGGTTTTTTTCAATGTACTGATCAGTTCTGCTGGGGGTTTTTTTCCCCTTTAAAAAAATTTGTTATAAGAAATGGCTTTCTAAATGGGAGAGATACAGGGGGAAATGTAGGTGATGTAAAAACAAAAGATATGTTTTGAAAATAATAAGTAATGAATATAATAATGGAAAATTAATGCTACACTGGTACCCATCGCATCTTTTAAAAGACTACCTATAGGAAGGCCTTAAATGAATCAGGTAAAATTCACTTTTATACAAATATAAACACTAGGGACAGCTAGGTGGTGCAGTGGATAAAGCACTGGCCCTGGATTCATGAGGCCCTGAGTTCAAATCCACTTGACACTTACTAGCTGTGTGACCCTGGGCAAGTCACTTAACCCTCATTGCCCCACCCAAAACAAATTTTATGTGTGTGTGTGTGTGTGTGTGTGTGTGTGTGAAGAAAGTGGCAGTTTTTGTGTTTCCTTTTAAAGGCTAGGTAGGAATTGAACATATAAAGTGGAAAGAGAGAATACTGCAGACAGAGGCAAAGGTGGGAAAGCATGAAACATGTTTGGAGGACAAAACATAGTCTGGCTGAAATATGTGGCAGGAAATACTATAAAAAAAGGTTAGAAGCAAAAGATATCCAGCATGGATGTTTGAGTCTAACTTAGGAGGGAGCAGCATGAAGAGAAAGATTTTTGAACAGAGACTAGAACAGACAAAATGGTAAAGCTGAATCTGACCATTCTGGATGAGAGATGGAGGATGAAGGGTAGAGAGTGGAGAACCTTTTAGGAACAAAGACCCTTGGTCCAGGTGGGTAGTGGTGAAGAGGGTATTAGGGTGGTGGCAATAGCAACAAGGAGCAAATTAATTCAATAATACCACTAAGGTAGAGAAGTTAAGCTGCTTATGCATGCAACCAAGAAAATTTAATTCATTTCAATTCAACAAGCATTTCCAAGCATAAGTGCAAAGACAAAAAGAAGGCAGATTTTATTTTCAAGAAGCTTACATCCTACTGGCCAAGAAATATAGATGAAAGAGCCTGAACTGGGAGTCAGTGACACTGGAGAGAATAAGTGCTGAGCTTTGGGTTGGGAGACCCCTGTTCAATTCTACATTAGGGCACTTACAAGCTGGGTGACTGTGGACAAGTCATTAGCTTCTCAGAGTCCCCACTGGGACATTTGTAAAACGAGGACAATACTAATAGCACTACTTGCCTAACAAGATTATAGTGAGAAAAGCATTTTATAAAAATCTTAAAGCACACATAAACTTAAATTTCTGGATTTGCTCAAATCCTGGCTCTGTCACTTAATTATCTGTATGGCCTTAGTCAAGTCACTCCTCCTTTCTTTTTTCTTTCATTTTTTGCCACAACTCTATACCTCAGTTCCTCCTCTGCAAAATGAGAGAGTTGGTCTAGATGACCTCTAAAGCTCCTTCCAACTCCCAAACTATGATGCTAGGACTGCAGGCAAGTCATTTAGCCAGGTACCTCAGTTTCCTCACTGTTACTAAGTGGAAAAGAGACCATACATATCTAAGGTCCCTTCTAGCTCTGAAAATTCTATAATTCTATGCTTCTAACAAGAATCAATTCAATAAACATTTACTGAGTGCTTATTATGCGCCACCTACTACGGTAAATGATGGGACTAGAAAGACAAAAACAAAACATTTCTTGACTTCAAGGAACTAACACTTGACCAAATAAAGGGTTGGGGGTGGGGTGGGGTCAGAACAATATGTACACAAACAAATACAAAAGCCAGAAAAAAACAAAAATAATTTCAATAGTAGGAAGAACATTAACAACTATAGGGGAAAAGCTCCAAACAGGAGGAAGAACGTGAGCCTTGTTTTGAAGGAATAACACACTGCATCGATATAGAAGAAATAACAGTCTGTGTGTTAGAACAAGGGAGCAGAAAGTGATTTCTAGAGAAGGCTGCATAAATACATGTTTGCTCCCTGTGACATGGCAGATAAAAACAAGAAAAAAGAGGGGGCATCTAGGTGGCGCAGTGAATAAAGCACTGGCCCTGGATTCAGGAGGACCTGAGTTCAAATCTGGCCTCAGACACTTGACACTTACTAGCTATGTGACCCTGAGCAAGTCACTTAACCCTCATTGCCCAGCAAAAAAAAAGGAAAGAAAAAGAAAAAAAGGGGGGAAATGGTTTTAAAGGGAAAGAAATAAACAAGCATCATATTTATCAAGGATTGGGATGGGGATGAGGAAAAATATAAACTTCTAGAATGGGGGGAAGCCTGTTTCCCATAACTTTGTTATCGACATTTTTAATTTCCTTTTATTCTTCCTGCACCATTTGGTTAATATTGGCCTCACCTGGCCAAAACCTGTCTCCTGGGATGTAGAGCCCTAAACAATTTAGGCAAGTATCTAAATGCCTAACTGGACTTAGAGCCTTAATTTGCTCTTAAGAAGCCAGAGGAAGAATATCAACTGTCCCTTACTCCTCTTCAAATGTGTAAATCCTCCTCCTCCATCTGCCTATTTGTGAATCCTCTAAATGAAGTTGAATCTGTATCCTGACTTAGTTTACCTATAGAGTTTATTAGATGAACTTTGTTTCTTTAAGGGATGTAGGAGATTGTGACCGTTTAAGTCTGTTCAACTTTTTTGACACTGAAGGAAGTATGGGATTATAGAACTATTGTTTCTTTAACTTTTAAGGCCTAAAAGGAATGTAGAAGATTTCAATATATAAATGAATCATTTCTCTGCCACTTTGACTGCATCTTGTCAATAAGAAACCTTGTGATTGTTCGGGTGTTCTCACCTTATGCCCAATCATTATAATAAAACCTAGGTGTTGTTTTTAACCTCCCTAATTTCTGTGTTGTGGTAAATACGTAGACTTGGCAGCAGTTACCCACTACATGAACGCAGAGAGGAGACATTTCTCTCATAACAACTTTCATGATGGTAACTGCAATCCCAAAGCATTTTAGCAAGGATCAAGCTGACTTGAGCCCA
This sequence comes from Dromiciops gliroides, assembly GCF_019393635.1. Taxonomy (NCBI): domain Eukaryota; kingdom Metazoa; phylum Chordata; class Mammalia; order Microbiotheria; family Microbiotheriidae; genus Dromiciops; species Dromiciops gliroides. Next base: position 338,456,847 of record NC_057864.1, on the reverse strand, counting down.
GAAAACACCCTCGAGTCCTCCCGGTGGTGATGAGAAATAATCAACTTATAGAGAAGAGGGAAGAGTGTCTCCCTTCACTTCATGACCATAATTGACACCCCAAAGCATCCTAGCAAGGATCAAGTTGACTTGGACATCTGAGCCCACTCAGATGGTGCCCTCCATAACTAGGTAAGAACACGGCTACCGGTCCCTAATTTAAGGTATTGATCTGTACAGGAGTATGATTCCCAAAAAATCACTGGGGCCTGCAACTTGATTGACGGCCAGCAGTGACCGTGACATTGATCTTGACCATGACAGTGACCGTGACCCGGGTCACGCCTCCAGTCCCGAGGTTTCCCCATCTCCCATCACCCAAGGAAGATGAGGCTGCTCATCTCGCCCCCTCAGGAATCCGACCTCGGGGACGTCCACTTTCCCGCAGACCACAGCCTCCGAGGGGGTCAAGAAACAAAACGGGGCTGAGCCCCGGCCCTCGCAAGGACAGACAGGGCACTGCCATCCATCCTGGCTCCGCCTCCCTGGGGCTCCGTCACTGACCTTTCCGAGGGGGTCTCCCGGGGGCGGCCGCAGGGACGGAGGCGGCGGCTACAGCTGCCCGAACCCCCCACAAGGCGCATCTGCCCCGCACCCGGCTCTGCACCAGGGGCCGTAGAGTAACCCAGGGCGACAGGGAGACCGCCATCTTGGAGAGGGAAAGGGGCAAAAATAACTTTATTGAGACCAAAGGAAGGACAGGGGAACAAACGAAGCCAATCAGGTTCCTCGGCCTGGTGCTGGCTCCTCCTAAGAGACTGGTTGAGGAACCTGAACCGCAGGCAGGGAGCCCTAGGACCTGAGGGGCGCACTGAGCCACGTCGGCCACCGTTAGGGCCGCCTCCTCTTTTCCTGGAATTGATCGCTCCCGGACTACAACCCCCAGAGTGCTCTGGGACTAGTTGGGGCATGTTTTAGGAGCATTTAATCTTGGAAAATGTTTTGGAGATCATTCTAATCCCAGGGTTCTTAACTTTTTAAAAAAATCTTTTAAATGTAATGAGTAGTCTGGTGAAAACAGTGGATCCAATTTCTTGGAATGTTTTAAAATAAAAAGCATCGGTTTATACAGAAAAACAAATCTATAGAAAGTTATCAAAATATTTTAAACAACAACTCAAGTTTAGGGACCTTAGGATCTTAAGAGCCCCTGTTGGGCTAGTGCCCAATGCCATAAATTCTCCTTAGGGTAGCAGTGAATTTAAAGGGGCCCCACAGTTACCAAGGTCTAGGTGCTTCCAATAATTGAAAATTTTGTAGAATTCTTGAACAGTAAATGTTGTCATGTTGTCAAATTATTATGCAGTTACTGATCACTTGCCTACTTAAACCAAGATCACAAGACCAAAAAAGAAAAAAAAAAGTGTCACAGGTACACAATGTAGAGAAAAAGAGTAACCTAGAACCCTAAGAAGTTGAGTGACTTGGTCAGCATCACACAGAAAGTATGCCAGAGACAACTTGAACCTCAGGCTTCATGAGTCAGGCAAGGTCTATAACCATTAAACCCCACTATTTGCCACTATTGCTCCCCTGAAGATAGAGTGCAACACACACACACACACACACACACACACACACACACACACACACAATTTTTTTTTTTTTAGTGAGGCAATTGGGGTTAAGTGACTTGCCCAGGGTCACACAGCTAGTGAGTGTTAAGTGTCTGAGGTCGGATTTGAACTCAGGTACTCCTGACTCCAGGACCGGTGCTCTATCCACTGCACCACCTAGCTGCCCCGCCCCATTGGTTTTTTTTTTGGAGGAGAGGTTGTTTTTTTTTTTTTTTTTAGGCAATGGGGGTTAAGTGACTTGCCCAGAGTCACACAGCTAGTAAGTGTCAAGTGTCTGAGGCCGGATTTGAACTCAGGTACTCCTGAATCCAGGGCCGGTGCTTTAACCACTGCGCCATCTAGCTGCCCCGCCCCATTGGTTTTTAAGAGAAGCAATTTGGCATAGTAGAGAGAGAGCTGGTGTCAGTCACTACCAATGGTCTACCATCCTACCAATCTTTTAAACAGGCTAATATTGATAAAGATCAATGATCAAATTTATGCTAAAGACAATAAAAACACACCCATACTTTTGAACTTTTAACAGAGAGCTTACAGTGGACTTCACACACATACACACAAACATCTATTAATAGTTAATCATTTAAATGTATGGTACCTACTTTGCTGGGCTTTTGTGAAAAAAATTCTTTGTCAAGTTTAAGGTATTGTATAAAAGTTATGATGTACAGGATGCTATCAGAAAAGCATGGAAAGACCTACATGAAGTGAAGCAGAGTGAAATGTACTATATACAAAATAACAGCAATAGTATAAGATGATCTGCTGGGAAGCACGTGATTATTTTCAGCAATGAATACAACGATCCAATATAACTCTGAAGGACTTATGAAAGTTACAGAGAAAGAACTGATAGTATCTGAAAACAGATTGAAGCATATTTTTAACAGTTCCTTTTTTTTGTTTGTTTGGTTTTTGGTTTTGGGTGAGGCAATTGGGGTTAAGTGACTTGCCCAGGGTCACACAGCTAGTAAGTGTCAAGTGTCTGAGGCTGGATTTGAACTCAGGTCCTCCTGACTCCAGGGCCAGTGCTCTATCCACTACACCACCTAGCTGCCCCTTGACAGTTCCTTAATCTGAAGTTTTGTTTTTATCTGTTTTGTCTCACAACCTAGCTAATGTGGAGATGTTTTCCATGACTACTCATGTATAACTTATATTGAATTGCTTGAGTTCTTGGGGGTGGGGGGTGGGAAGGGAGGGAGGAAGAGAAGTTGGAACACAAAGTTTTAAAAAATTGATGTCGAAATTTGTTTTTACATGTAATTTGGAAAATTAAATTCTAAACAGAGAAAAAATAGTTAATCATTTAAGAATAAAGCAGGGAGTTTACAATATATAATACAAATCTCTACATAAAATTGGTAGCAGTCACTATATAAGGAAGTATGTGTACACACACACATAATCAGAATGCAGTAACAATTTAACAGTTACACTTATCTGGGCCATCTAGGCTATATTCTGGCTCTCAATACAGGAGGAGTAAGAATTAAGTTCTTCAAGGTCTTGAGAAGTCTTCTTATCCTTGACCCTGTCTCCATTTTCCAGTGCTGATCCAGTGGAATTCAGCTTCTGACAAATCCTTTTCAAATTCCTTTCTTGAGTTTACCTTGTGCTCACCTAGTCCTCTGTTCTAGCAAAAGGCAACTTATTCTCCTTGGATATCCTCTGCCATTGTTGTTTCCAAAGTGATGTAGGGGCCAAATTTAATATGGGGAGAGTTAATTGGGTGGCTCACTGTAATACTGGGGTTCAGAAAATAATGAGGGACCTCTAGGTCCAAAGTTTCCTCCCCTCCAAACTGCCTTTTTCAGTTATTTCTCCCAGGCCAATAAGAAAGGGGATCCACAGCCTCTGTTCCACAAACAAATCAGGTTTTATTAATGGGAATAAAATACACAAAGGTGAAATTAATTAAGCCAATGACAAGGGAATAGGGAAAGAGAAAAATGGATAATCTCCCTGGCTCTAGCAAAGGCCGACATAATCCCCAAACTTGCTTCCAGCTCAGCTAATTCAAAGAGTTGGATTCCTTTTTATTAACTCACCACCTGGGGGGGGGGGGGAAGGGTCCTGTAGTTTCAATAGGAAACAGCTGTGCAGCCTCTTTGTGGTCTGCTCCTGGAAGCTCACCGGCAGGAAAAGACCCCAACTTCCTGTTGAGGGTCTCTTTTTCTACTTTTTTCTCCCTCCCCCAAAGGGAAGGTCCTTCAAGTTGTGTGGCTGAGATTGGTCCCCTGTTGATGACACAGTCCTCTGAGGACACTCCTTCTCAGGGTTGGTCAAGCTTAAACTATGTTTAATAGGGCTGACCAAGTGTGGCTAAAAATCTAATCATCTTAAGTGGGTACTTAGTAGTTTCTCATCCAATTCAAACACTACTAAATCAATCAGGTTGGACCCCTGGGCTTCTGCCAAATTCCATTATTTTACCACAGTGAGCCAAGACTAGTCTTTTCCAATTCTAAAAGACTCATGCTGGAAAATGCTATCCTGCTATCCACAACCAGAGAAGAACTATAGAGTCTGGATGCAGAATCCAGAATTCCACTTTTTGATGGGGGGGGGTTGGGTTTGGGTTTTTTTTTTGGCTTTCCCTTTTGTTCTGTTTCTTCTTTTACAACATGAATGATGTGGAATGTGGAAATATACATATACATATATATATATATTTTAAATTCAGGGCAATGAGGGTTAAGTGACTTGCCCAGGGTCACGCAACTAGTAAGTGTCAAGTGTCTGAGGCTGGATTTGAACTCAGGTCCTCCTGAATCCAGGACTGGTACTTTATCCACTGCGTCACCTAGCTGCCCTATAATGTGGAAATATACTTACATGATTGCACATATATAACCTATATCAGATTGCTTGCCATCTTGGGGGGGGGGCAGACAGGATAGAGGGAGGAAGAAAAAAATTGAAACTAAAATCTTATAAAAATGAATGTTAAAAACAATCTTTATGTGAAATTGGAAAAAACAAAATACTATTTACAAAAAAAAAAATAGTGGTCTCTCTAGTCAAACTTCTTCAGTGAGAAGTAGCTAATGGGAGTCAGCCATATTTTGCCTCTATGGGCTACATAGGGCCAACTTGCACTATCTCTGACTCTCAATAGATGAGAGCCTCTATTCTCTCTACTATAGTAGTGTCTCTATTCTCTCAATAGATAGAGTGCCATCATCTCTAAGGTCCTGACTTACTCAGCTCCACATAACTGGTGGATTTTCCTTGGTGCACACAACTGATTGGTAGAGCTTAGCATTTCATCACTGTACCATTTTCCTATTCCCTTGGGTTAAGCTAACATGGAACCTATACTCCACATGTGCTAACTGCCCTCTGTTCTCTAAAGCATACCTCTAACCATAATGCAAAATCAGAGGTCTTCTCTCTTTCCTGTAAAGAGACTATCAAGGAACTTTCCATTGTGACTCTGTGCACTCTCAGCATGCCACCACCAAACTGACTCTCCAGCATCTTCAAACATTCAAATACCATGACCCTCAGTTGTTATATCTTCAAGGATTCAAACAAGGTTAGATGGAGGTCCTATGAATCTAACCATTACTTGCCTATATTTCTCAGTATTAGTTCCCTTCCTCATTAGCACCATCCCCATGGTTGGACTGAAAGAATTTCTCTCCTGATGCACAAGGACACCTACATGAAAATAACAAAACAAAACTGTAATCTTCCAAATTGAGACTTTTCTAACTGCACTTGGTTGCCCGACAGCCTGTCCCCAGCAACTTGCCCTTGCCTCTGTTACCAATATATCACTGCCTGATAAGAAGGGTTTCCTTCGCCTCAATAGGCTTTTGTTATTGTTGTTTAGAATTGTTTTTATTAAATTTGTGCTAAGAATAGAAACAATAACCAAGAGAAAATGTACATTACTTCCTGATAGAATGACTGTAGAAAATATAATGCTAGAAATTATAATGCTGAATGCAAATAAACTAAACTCCCCAACAAAATGAGTTATAGAATGGATGTTTAAGTTTTATTGAAATATATATTATGAAAAATATATATATGAAAAATATATATATGGGCAAAGTAGTTTCTATATTTAAAAAATAAATTTATTTTTGCATACATTTATAATCTGTTTCTCCCACTGCTCTGCTTCATCACTAAACAAAAAAAAATCCTCATTATAAACATGCATAGTCCAGCAAAACAAATTTCTACATTAGCCCAAAATGTATGTCTCTCTTTGCATTTTAAATTCATCACTTATCTAGCAGGAGATGAGTGGCATGCTTTATCTTCAGTCGGTGGTTTATCATTGCATTAATCAGAGATCTAAAGTCTTTCAAAATTATTCTTTTTTATAATGTCTTCATCATATAAATTGTTCTAGTTTTATTTTACTCAGCATTAGTTTGTAGAGGTCTCATTTTCCTCTGAAACTGTCAATTTCATCAAGTCTTATAGTAAAATATAATATTCTATTGCATTCACATACAACAATTGGTTTAGCCATTCTCTAATAGGACAGCTCTTAGTTTCCAATTTTGGGTGACTACAAAAATTGTTGCTATAAATAATTTTGTACATTATGTACAAATTGTCCTCATATTATAAATAGATCCTGGGCCTTCTGTGACTACATCAAATGGAATGAGGGGACAGAGACCAAATCTCAGTCATATTCCCCCTCAATAACTCACTTATTTTCATTCCTAAAATGTAGCATGTTCCAAATATTTTGATAAATACATAATTCCATGTCTAATAATTTGGGGAATAGAGTATTCTTCAACATTTTCTCTTCAGAATCCTTTTTTGGGATCCAGGAATGGATGTGTTACATAGGAAATCAAGGTTCTACATATCAGTCCTATCTATCCCTTCAATGTTCTACTTGTACCTAATAGCTTTGTTTGTTTGTTTGTTTGTTTTTGGGTGAGGCAATTAGGGTTAAGTGACTTGCCCAGGTCACACAGCTAGTAAGTGTCAAGTGTCTGAGGTCAGATTTGAACTAAGGTCCTCCTGAATCCAAGGCTGGTGCTTTATCCACTGCACCACCTAGCTGCCCCCCCAATAGCTTTTTTTTTTTTTTGAGGAGCAATGGAGGTTAAGTGATTTGCCCAGGGTCACACAGCTAGTAAGTGTGAAGTGTCTGAGACCAGATTTGAACTCAGGTCCTCCTGAATCCAGGGCTTTTAAAAGGACTTTTTGGTTGGTTGGTTGGTTTAACATTCTTCATAAGCCTTCCTTATACTTCTCACAGTTCTGTGTCATTCTTGTGCATCCACCTTCAATTTCAGATCTAGATCCGCTGTTTTAAAATTGGAGCTAATTGGAAAGCTCCTTATGAAGCCATATGGGTCTCTAGACACTTTCCTCTTTTCTTTGTCATTAGAATAATTTAGGATTTATATTATCAAAATGTCATCATCTCAGCTTCTCATTCTTTTTAAGCTGACTATTTTTTTTTTCAATATCAGGGTTTCATTTTGGGGTGGATGCTTAGGGTGTTGCTGACATTTTGCTCCTCTAGGATAAAGAAAGCAAGGGTGAGGGGGCAGAGCTGAGGAGGGAAGCCTCTAACAGGATGGTGAAATCAACCAGGAATGGGCTTCTTCTAAGAGAAGCAACTTGGCTGTGGCTCTCTCCAGCTCACAAGTTCCCCTAGGGCAAAAGGGGAGAAAAGGCAAAGACTATGCCAAAGGTAATGGCAGGAAAGATCTGAGATCTGGCCCACCCTAGGGGGTCAGGAGAGAGAGAGAGAGGCCAGACCCTGACTAGAGCCTTAGTGATATGATCTAGTTGAAGCTGACATTAGCTATTAGTGGTCAGAGTTCCCAGAAACAGCATGGAAGAGAGAGGAGAGATAGGTATTCAGTTGGGTATGGCAGTGGTTATGCAGATGAGTCAGCCCATTATGACACAGTCTGGATTATGATGAGATCCCTGCTTCCCCTAAGTGAGTCAGTATGCTGCCCTCCTATGAATGGGTGAACTTAAAGTTAGAGAGTGCTTGGGAAGGACTAAAGGTTCCCCTTTAACTCAGCTACTCCTCCCGAGTCCAGGGTCCAGTGCTACCAATTAAACCTTGATCTGATCTCCAAAGATCAAATCTCAACAACCTATCTGCAAGAACATTGGACTAATAGGGGTCTAGGCCTGGTCTGATATAAACTCTGGGACTTTGATTTTTCCTTTGTAAAATGAGGGGAATGGAAAAGATACAATCTAGGTCCTTTCTAGTAAGAGTTAAATGAGTATGACCATGAGCAACTCACTCCCCTTTTCTGGATCCTCAGTTTCCTCTCTTGCAAAAGTAAAGAGTTTGACTAAATGATGAAAGAGATGCCACCAACTTTCAAGTATTTATGATCCAGCTTTTGAATTATCTAGGACTCTTTCCTCTTTATCCCTCCTCTTCAACCATTCCTGGAGGCAGAGGTCAGTATAGAGGAGGAACCACACATCGATCTATTCTGCATGCCTGGGACAAGGATAGTTTTAGAAAGGTGGAAACAGTATAGGGATGCCAGGCCCAGGAGAATGTAAGTTTCTTGAAGGCAGAAATTATTTCACTTTTGAATGTATGCACATCCCCAGTGCCTAGCACAGTGTCTGGAACATAGGAGGCCTTTAACAAATGCTTGTTAATTGAGCCTTAAGTCCCCTTCCAGTTCTATCCAAGATCATATTTTGAGGGTTTGTGTACTTATGGGTACAAGTGGTGGGAGGAGCTATCAACCTGGGGTGTGTTGGAACGGCCCTCAAAATCAATTGTTAAATTTTTAATGTTAGCACTTACACCTCAAAAGTCAGTAAATATGACAGATCAGGGCTTGACTTTTTTGTTTTGTTTTGTTGATTGTATAGACTTAAGAAAGTGATGAAGGGCTTTCTGGTCTCCATCTTCGCCTGGACAGAAGCAGGACTAGTGTGTCTGAATTGCCACCATGCAGCTGTTTGTCCAGGCACAGGCTTTTCACACCCTCGAGGTGACCAGAAGGAGACCGTCGCCCAGATCAAGGCTCATGTGGCATCCCTAGAGGGCATCACCCCCGATGATCAGGTCCTGCTTCTAGGTGGCTCTCCACTGGAGAATGAAGCCATCTTGGGCAGTGTGGGTTGGAGCCACTGTTCACTCTGGAAGTGGCTGGCCAAATGCTAGGAGGTAAAGCCCATGGTTCTCTGGCCTGAGCTGGAAAAGTGAAGGTTCAGACTCCCAAGGTGGCCAAGCAAGAGAAGAAGAAGATGGGGCAGGTCAAGAGGAGGATGCAGTACAACAGACGATTTGTCAATGTGGTGCCCACCTCTGGCAAGAAGAAGGGCCCCAATGTCAACTTCTAGGCCTGGGTAGTCTGTCTGTCCCCAATAAAGCCACTACAACTCTACTGAAAAAAAAAAGAAAGTGATGGAGGGGCAGCTAGGTGGCACACTGGATAAAGCACTGGCCCTTGATTCAGGAGGACCTGAGTTTAAATCTGGCCTCAGACACTTGACACTTACTAGCTGTGTGACCCTGGGCCAGTCACTTTACACTCATTGCCCAGCAAAAAAAAAAAAAGTGTCATGAATATATTTTTATTTTTAGAGAGCTGGTTGCTAAACATTTATCAGAACATTCCTGCCACCAATTCACTTTCAGCTCTCTTCCTAAAAACACTGATGTATTTTATTCAAGAAATTACCACTCTACCCCTAAACCCCATTAGTCAGACTTCTTGGTTACCAAGTATGAAGAAACAACTGACTTAGCCCTTAATTGTCAAGAATAATCATTTAAAGTAGGAAGTTACCAGATGGCCAACTTCCTCTTCTTGGGAGCAGACACCCCAACAATAGCCCCTTGGTGTCCCAGATTAAACGCCTTCTTTGCAGCTTGGTCCAGCATAGTTTCTAGAGTTTGTATGCAAAAATCCCCAGTCACAGCCCTCCCTACATTTTCTCATAGAATCATAAACTTAGTACCAGAAGGAATGTTAAGGTCCCCTGGTTCCTCATTCTACAGAAGAGGAAAGTTTCCCAAATTAGGTTAAGTAACTTCCTCAAAGTCATACAGGTAGTAATTTAGCAGAACTGGAATTTAAACCAGTGTCTTCCACCTCTAAATGAGAAGCTCTTTCAGCAGCAGCATCTGTCATGCTGATGGCACCGCTTTACTCCAAACTTATTTGAAGTTTTTTTGTTTTTCTTTCCCCCTCGAGCAAGCAGTATTCATCAGATTATTCCTGGAATTCTTCTCCTTACAGTCATGCATTTTAAGATGAGTAGTTGGGGCGGCTAGATGGCACAGTGGATAAAGCACCGGCCCTGGATTCAGGAGTTCCTGAGTTCAAATCCGGCCTCAGACACTTGACACTTACTGGCTGTGTGACCCTGGGCAAGTCACTTAACCCCCATTGCCCCGCAAAACAAACAAATAACAACAACAACAACAAAAAATTAAAGATGAGTAGTTGCTTTTCTCCCAAGGTTCCTGTAATCTCTTCTTCACCCACAAGTTCCTTCTTCTTACTTAGAATCAGTTCTGGAATAGCAGTTGCCTTGACCTTCCTTTATCTTTTGGGAAATGAAATTATCATTGAGGCAAGCCAAGAGATCCATCAAATAGTCTTCTTTGAACAGAAAGAGATCTCCAGCAGATGTCTGGATAGTTGAAATCCCCATTATTATAACAGCCTGCTTTTGCCAATATTGTGTTCTGTGTCAGGAACTTGGGAACCATTTATTTCCTCTATCTGTTGTGTTTTGTTGGAAGGAAAGAAACATACTAATACCCTGATGCAGTGACTTCACATAATTACCCAGATAACTGTTGTGAATACTTAAGAACTCTTTATATTTTGTGCATGTTTTATTTTGAATAACTTTATTTATATCCGTGCTGTTTCTATCCATCGAACCTAAGCTCCCTGAGGGAAGAGACTGCTTCATCTTTTTCTTTGATTCTCCAGGGTCCAACACAGAACCTGGCACCCTTTAATTAATGTTTAGTTGATTGATTCTATATTCTACCACATCTTAAATGTTTCAATACATGATCCAAACAACTTTCTCTCCTTCAATCAATGAACCTGTAACAGTGAAAGTAGTTTGATGCAGTGCACTGATCAAAGAACTTAGAGTCATGGGATCTGGGTTCAAATCCTGACTCTCCCATTTATGACATATTTGATCTTGAGCAAATTAGAGGATATCTGGGATTTGGGGATTTTTTTTTTCACTTCTAAAATGAGAGCATTGGTCTAGATAACATCTCAGATCCTTTCTTTTTTTTTCCTTTTTTTTTTGTTTGTGGGGCAATGAGGGTTAAGTGACTTGCCCAGGGTCACACGGCTTGTAAGTGTCAAGTGTCTGGGGTTGGAGATTTGAACTCGGGTCCTCCTGAATTCAGGGCCGGTGCTTTATCCACTGTACCAACTAGCTGCCCCCCTCAGATCCTTTCTTACTCCAAATCTATGCTTCTTTAATCACCATGAAACATTCCTGGGCCCATTTTATAGACAGAAAGCCTTAAATAGAAGAAGCAAGCTCAATTACCTGAGTGAAGTGAAAATAAAACTCCAGAGTCCCTGTTCTCCATTCAATGTTTTTGCCATCCCAGAAAGTTCCTTTCCATTGCAACTGCATCTAATTAAACAAGAGACATTTTAGAACCTCAGAAAAAGTACAAGTATGTTTCAACTAAGAAATAACATGGAATGCTTTCACAAGGCAGCCAATCCATAATAACTGATTATAGTTTCTTGGGTCAAATATCTTTTTATTTAAAAAAAAACTCTAACATTTGCATTTTTGTATCCACAGCACTGTACAATTTATAGGTTAATTAATTTACCTTTTGAAAAGCTAAACAAGTAAGTTATACACAAATGCATAATTAACTAAGGAAAATATGCACCTTTTAAAAAAGAGCTACATGTAACCCTAAATGTGTGTTTACTGAAGGTGCTGGAACAGTTCCAGTTAGTGTTCTCAGTAAATGATATGCATTTTATAACCTTCCAACACAGGTTTCATCTTTTTTTAATGTAATATGAATGATATGCTTGGGCAAAAGGTAGGATATTTAAAGGAAAGACTAGCATTCTGTCTTTTTTTTTTTTTTACTTTATGAATATACTGGCAGCACAGCCTGAGTTAGATTTTTGGCATGAGGGCAGTTACAATATAAACTGTTCCCAGTGCAAGTGATATCATGTATACCCTCAACAGAGATAGGGGTCATGATACCACTGTTTAGAGACCATAGGACACTAGCAGGAGGCCACTTTGAGGAACCTGCTGTGGGAGGGGGTCCCTCTGTATTTTTATTTTTAAATAATTATTCTGGCTAACCAAATGTTAGCTTACTCTGATGTTTCTAGCCTACTGAGGAACTGCAAGTGCTGCCAATATTTTCAATTCTGCCCCTGGGGCAAGGCTCCAGTTTTCTTGCCCTAGTTATCAATCTGCTTGGGAGACAGAAAGTGGAATCAAGGTGACAGAAGGTCAAAATGATAACTTTTGAATGGACTGACAGTTAAATTTTTTCATATTTGTAGGTCTTATTTGTAGGTATCAGTTTTCCTTCCAGAGATCTCCAATGGGGCAGGAAAATATAGCATAAGAATGTAACATTGAGAGCCCTTCCTCTCAACCTTCCTGCCAATGCCCCCTTTGCCTATCCTCTCTCAGATGGGCAATGACCACTTGTCCCCACCCCTGTAAGAACTCAAAACCCTCTGTTCCTCTCCAACTCTCAGGCCTACTATCTCCCTTAAAGGCAACTAGGTGGCACAACGGATTGGTATTGAGCCTAGAGTTGAGAAGACATGAGTTCAAATATGGCCCCAGATAATTACTAGCTATGAGACCCTAGGCAAATCACTTAACCTCTGTTTGCCTCAGTTTTCCCAACTATAAAATGGAAATAATAACTGCACCTACATTACAGGGTTGATGTGAGGATCAAATGAAAAATTAGTAAAGTGCTTAGGATGATGCCTGGTAATAGTAGATGATATATTGTTGCTGTTCCTCCTTTGTTTTCTTTTTCTTTTCTTTCTTTTTTTTTTTTGCAGGGCAATGAGGGTTAAGTGACTTGCCCAAGGTCACACAACTAGTAAGTGTCAAGTGTCTGAGGCTGGACTTGAACTCAGGTCCTCCTGAATCCAGGGCCAGTGCTTTATCCACTGCGCCACCTAGCTGTTCCCCTCCTTGTTTTCAGAGAAGACCAATGACATCACAGATGAGTGATGTCTGGACATGAGAGTGAACTGCATTTAAGTGAGGCAGAGTTTGGCAAATCATCAGCCTTACTCTCTCTTCCAGAGTCCAAATCACAAAGTCCAGTTGCAAGACAAAATTCAGGAATACAGTGGCCCAGGATACAGTGAAGAAGACCTTGGGGTCACTGTCTAACCAAGCTCTAAGCGCTCCACAAGCACCTGATTCAGCAGTCTTCATGGCCATTCAAACCAATTGTTCTTCTTTGCCCATTCCCCCAGAAGTCTTCACGTGCTTGGAATAAACATTCCTCTATCTCACCAACAGGTTTAAGACCTGTCGGTTACCTCCAACCTGGTTTAGCCTGTCTGCTGAGATGGGTGACTGAGGTGTGGCTGCTACTCATTCTACAGCTTCTTAGAGCCACAGATGAGAGTTGGAGCACAGGCCGACCGCAAAGGTAGATGAGCAGCCCTGGAAAGGGCTCAGCAAGCCCTCTCACCAGAGGCTCTGGTCCCCATGCACCCCATGCACCCCAAGTGCTATCTAAATGCTTATTTCCTTCCCTTCATGGTCAGGCCCCTCTAGCCTACTCCACCCCACAGGAGGAGTAGGAAATCACTAACTATAATCCTGTTGGGGACTTTCAGTCAAAATGGTTTCTTGACCAAAAGATGATCACTTTGATACCTCTCACCCACTCCATCAGAAAACTGAAATTCTCACCAACCTAAATAATGACCAAGAAATCTCATATATGAGTTATTTAGGTCTTATTTATAAAACAATTCTATTTAAACAAATTTGTCACATATATATCATTTTAATAAATTGATATGTATGTGTTATTTATAAAATAGTTATTTAAAGATTTAAAATACTGGGACAGTTAGGTGGCACAATGGATAGAGCACCAGTCCTGGATTCAGGAGGACCTGAGTTCAAATCCGGCCTCAGACACTTAACACTTACTAGCTGTGTGACCCTGGGCAAGTCACTTAATCCCAATTGCCTCACCAAAAACAAAAAAGATTTAAAATACTAAGTTATATGTATTAGAATATATCTAGGTATATCTAAATGTAATAATGTAGAAAATCTACATTATATATATCACATTTGTGTGCATGTATATATATGTATATATATATATCTATGTTTGATATACCTGTAAAATATAATTATATATCACAAATAAAAATAAAATAAAAAGAAATCTCAAGCTACTGAAGCTATTGTGATTTCTTCTACCCCACAACTGCATAAATAGTCATCCAGAATCCCAAGGGCAGGGGCAGCTAGGTGGTGCAGTGGATAGAGCACTAGCCGTGGATTCAGGAGGACCTGAGTTCAAATGTGACCTCAGACACTTAACGCTTACTAGCTGTATGACCCTGGGCAACTCACTTAACCCCAATTGCCTCACTAAAAACAAAAACAAAAACAAAAACAGAATCCCAAGGGCAATAAGAATGTATTCTGCCACATGGGCTGGTGCTAGTGCAGGTAACCAAGGGGGCGGTCTCCCAGTATGAACAGAGACAAGTCAGAGATACTTGTAGCCTGCAGGGCTTGTGGGTTCATGAGCAGCAAGAGTTGATGAACCTCAAGTAAGACCCAGGAAAAGGGGGGCAGTTAGGTGGCACAGTGGATAAAGCACTGGCCTTGGATTCAGGAGGACCTGAGTTCAAATCTAGCCTCAGATACTTTATACTTATTAGCTGTGTGACCCTGTGTGACCCCCTCAAAAACAAAAACACAAAAAACCAGGAAGGTAAAAAAATTGCAGAGTGGGAACTTCTGAAGCATTGGAGGGTGTCAGTAACCAATGTGTCAGGACACAAATGAAATTAGAACAGATAAGGGCTAAGAGCTTCAAGTTTCATAGCATTCTGTCCTGAGGAACCATAAAGGGCCCTGAAGATATAATGTTCTGAACCTCAAAGATCCAGGGAGGCCTAATCCCAGGCAGTGGAGCTCAGCACAGAACCCAGATAAGAACAAGTAGGGCTGACCACCCCACCTAAAAGTGTAATAGGGGTAGGGGCAGAGGGGAGGGTGCCTGGCCTTGGCACCAAGCTCCAATTCAGAAACTAAGGTTAGAGAGAGAAGTAAACCAAAGAAATCAGTGAATAGTATAAGAAATTATTGCAGATATGCAATAAAGAGATCTGCAAAAAAAGAGAAAGTAACTCTATAACAAGTGGAGACTCAAAAGGAAAAAAGTAGATTTCCCACAAGGACTATCTAAATACTTAGAAGAAATTTTAAAATGAAATAAACATTCTAGAGAAAAGAATAATAATAAGAAGAATTAGCTTAGAAAATAAAGTAGTTAACCATACCCAAGAAATGGACTTATTGAAAGCTAGAATAGACCTAAAAGGAATCAATGACTCTATGAGGCAGCAAAAAATATTAGGGCAAACTCAAAAAAATTGTAAAAAAAAAAATAGAAGAAAATGTTAGATATCTGATATGGTTTGTTTTTTTGTTTTTTAGTGAGGCAACTGGGGTTAAGTGACTTGCCCAGGGTCACACAGCTAGCAAGTGTTAAGTGTCTGGGGCCGGATTTGAACTCAGGTACTCCTGACTCCAGGGCTGATGCTTTATCCACTGTGCCACCTAGCTGCCCCTAGATATCTGATATGAAAAACAACTGCCTTGGAAAATAGGGTGAGAGAGAATTTAAGAATTGTTGGATTCCCTAAAAACTTTGATTTAAAAATGAATCTTGAAACTACATTTTTAAAAATCATAAATTAAAATTGTCCAGATCTATTGGAACCAGAAGTTGACATAAAGATAAAAAAGACAGCTCATTATCCCCTAAAAGAAATCCAAAAAAGAGAAAAGTTTCAGGAATATCATAGACATAATCCAAAGCTTACAACCAAGAATAACTTGCCTTGTAAAGTGGTATATAATCCTATAGAAAGAAAATGAACCTTTAATAGAAAATGGGACTTTCAAGTAATACTGATACAAAGACAGAGATGGAGAGGAACTTATCTGAAATTGACAAAGAAGGGTTGAACATATACGCACAGTTTGGTGTGGAAATCAAACTCAACAGGGAAACAAGTGAAGGATAGTGAGAGAATGGTAAGAGACATGATTATACTAGGGAAGGAATAATCAATTATAAGCAAAACCAAAATTCTAATCCTCTGGGAGGCAGGGGGAAAATGGAAAAGAAAAGAAGGGGGGACAGCTAGGTGGCACAGTAGATAGAGCACCAGACCTGGACTCAGAAGGACCTGAGTTCAAGTCCAGCCTCAGACACTTGACACTTACTAGCTGTGTGACCCTGGGCAAGTCACTTAACCCCCACTGCCCCACCAAAAAAAAAAAAAAAAGAAAAGAAAAAAGAAGGGAAAGAAAAGGAAGGAAAGGGAAGAGAACAGAATGGAATGGAAATAGAATCTGAGGGGGTATCCACAAATTGGGGAATAGATAAACAAATGGCATAGGGATATAATCAAATTATTGTTATGCCATAAGAAATAGTTATATCTAAATGTAATAATGTAGAAAATATACATTATATATGTCATATTTGTGTGTATGTATATATATATATATATATAAATTATGAAAGAAATAATTTCAGAGAGTCATAGGTTGTGAAGGTATGCAGTGACAAGAGCAGAGCAAGGATAACAAATTAGACAAGAACAACAACACTTTAGAAAAAACAACTTTGAAACTTAAGAACTCTGATCAATGCAATGGCCAACCATGTTTCCAGAGGACCTATGATGAAATAGAGAAGTGGTCTCAGAATGTAGAATTTATTTTGCTTAATAATGCTTATTTGTGAAAGAGGGTTTTTTTCTTTTCATTTTTTTTAATTGAGGGAGTAGTTTAAGGGTAAAGAGTTAACTATAGTGATGGGGCTGGGGGTGGGGGGGAGGAAGGCCATTGAAACAATTTGAAAAAATTTACAGAATTAAACAGAACAGAGGTCAAAAGGATATGCTGATAAGAAGGATGGTTTTGAAAGTGAAGTGTGGAATTTATTTTAGGTTCTGTTAAAAAAAAAGGCAAATGGTATTAAATGCAAATTCAGGATTACATAAAAAAATCCTCTTTTTGTGTTCTGCTGTATATAAGGAAATGTTCTTTTTTGGTGATTTAGTTCAAAATAAAAACAATTAATTTTTAAAAAATTTATCCAGTAAGATGGAAAATAAGTAATTTTTGCCATTTTCCTTGTCACTTGGGCCCTCAGAACCAATAGGCTTTTCCAGGATCTCATCAATCATGCTACTTTGCCTTCTGGATCCTAATACATTGTCATTTTATGAGCTAGTGGTACACTAGATAGAGCATTGGATCTGGAGTCAGGAAGATCTGAGTGCAAATTCAACTTCAGACACTTAATAGCTATGTGACCCTGGGCAAGTCACTTAACCTCTATCTGCCTCAGTTTCCTCAACTGTAAGATGGGGACAATAATAACACCTATCTTGCAGGGTTTTTGTAAGAATCAAGTAAGAAAATATTTGTAATAAGCACAGTGCTTGGCACATGGTAGGCACTATATAAATGCTTATTTCTTTCCCTTCCTGTTAATGTATTCCAATAACTAGCAGGTCTTTTCTTCCATTCTTAGATGAATTCCCCTATTTTCTCCAATTAAAATGTGAATTCCTAGGAAGCAAGGAGTATATTATTTTTATTAATATTCTCAGCACTTAGCATAGTAATTACATAGTAAGTTATGTAAATGCTTTTCCCTCCCTCTTTTTTTTTTTTTTGATGAGGCAATTGGGGTTAAGTGACTTGCCCAGGGTCACACAGCTAGTAAGTGTGTAAAGTGTCTGAGGCCGGATTTGAACTCAGGTACTCCTGAAGCCAGGGCCAGTGCTCTCTATCCACTGCGCCACCTAGCTGCCCCTTTTTCCCTCCCTCTTAAAAGTATGAATTATATATGTATGTTGTACCTATTTATGTATTTCTCTAGTAAAAGCTTAGTGAAGTCAATAAAATCTGCTTTTCTACACAATGTCTTTCCATGCCTTATCTCCCCAACCATCCTCACCTCAAACACACACTTATTTGCCTAATACATTTATAATAAACAATCACGGGGCAGCTAGGTGGCACAGTGGATAAAGCACCGACCCTGGATTCAGGAGTTCCTGAGTTCAAATCTGGCCTCAGACATTTGACACTTACTAGCTGTGTGACCTTGGGCAAGTCACTTAAGCCCCATTGCCCTGCCAAAAAACAAAACCAAAATAATAATAATAATAATAATAAACAATCACATCCTATTTCTACCAGGAGTATCTCTAAAAGACTTTTATCCATTAAAGTGTCATTGTTCAGTCTAGCAGATCAAAACATTTTCAAGTCAGGGGCTTGGTCTAGTATCTCTTCAATCTCTTATAAAAATGAAAGTTAGCTGTTTTATTCCCTTTATTTCTCACCTAGAGGGAAAAGAACTCACCAAATTTACATCCTACAAAATCATGCTTTTAAAAGACTTTAAATTAAGGTAACACAAAGAAAACTATAGCATGGGTCTGACACATATACAAACTGTCTTGAATGGCATCTTCCCACAGAGAAACTAAAGAGCTTATTTCCAAGAGTTATGATGATGTGGCATAGATGTGTCTTAAAGAGACTGGAGCATGTATAGGGATTCTTTGATTGGTTCCAGTCTACACATTACATGGTTAAGAGAAGTCTTTTTATTGCCTATTTTTTATTGGTTCCCTAGAACTGGCTGCATCTTTAAAAAGCCCTGAGTCAGCCTTGGCCTAGTTGCTTTGGTCATTTTCTATTCTGCTGAGCAGTTACTGGATCTTTTGGACTCCTTCACTGATGGTGGCCAGTGAGAGACCATGTAAGTAGAGAGTTCTTGGGTCTTCCCCACTGTGGCTGCCATGTATGTTGCCCTGTGAATACAGGCCTGGTTCTTTTCCCAATTCAGTTTTTGTTCTTTCATTTTAGGTGGAGGAAAACAGCATCCAAGCATCTGGTATTTTGTAGCTATCTCAGCATCAATGAACCAAGAATTAAGGGGTGACTTCAGGACCCAGCACAGGGTAGCTGATACAAGGTCTCATCAGGCAGTCATGCAATATATGAACATCAACTTAGTGAGACCACTGTTACTTAGGAACTATGCTAAGAGTGAGTCCTCTCTCCACAGAAACTAACAGTATGATAGGGACAGTATGCCCCTAAGGTGTTGGGTGGTTCATGTATTTGGTGTAGATATATCATCTAAGTAAATGTCCCTTAAGCATTACTCACTGGTAGCTGGAGAGAACACAGTCAGTAGGGATACAAACCAATGGTAGTAAAGAAGACACCCCCCCCACCCACACAGAAACACACACACACACATACACACACACATATTCTTTAGGGTATCCTAGAAGCCTAAGGGGGAGATGTAGTCTGCCTTGTTTTGAGAGAGATCAGAGCATACTTGTTACACAGACAAACAGAAAAAAATGTAGAAAGACGGATTCAATCCTCCCTAGTTACCTTACATGGTAGAAAAGTTCTTCATACAAACCTATTTATAGTACAATTTATAAACATCTATATAACTTTTGAAAAATTAATTTTATGATAGTTATTCCCCATGGCTAGGCATGAAGAGATAAGTCTGATAAAGCTTTCTAATGTGAGGTTTTGTAAACATTTAGTACTAAATTAAATGAACCTTTGGTTCTCATTTTAATCAGATGCATCTGAAAATTTTCTTTCACTGAATTTCCTTCCCCATTCTCATTCATCCCACACAGAGTATCTATGATTGAGAAGTAATCTCTCCTTCCCAAACTATCTCATATTTCTTACTTCAGTGGAAAAAAAGACAATATGTTGCAAACCAAATTGACAGTAGTGAACATGCAGACATATGAAAATGAACAAAAAATTTCACATGTAGCATGACATGCACACAAATTTAACACTGAAAGGTAACATTTAAAACATTCATTTGATGTTTTGCTTGACTATAAATGTATAACCTATATCAAATTGCTTGCTTTCTCAATGAGGGGGAAGGGAAAGAAGGAAGGGAGAAAATTTGGAACTCAAAATTTTAAAAAATGAATGTTAACATTCTTTGCACAATATTTGATAAAAAAAAAAAACAAACCCAAAATAGGGGCAGCTAGATGGCGCAGTGGTTAAATCACTGGCCCTGGATTCAGGAGGACCTGAGTTCAAATCTGGCCTCAGACACTCAGACACAAGTCACTTAACCCCCATTGCCTGCAAAAACCAAAAAACCCGAAAATACTTTTTATTAATTTTTTTCTGTATTGAGCTCTCTTAATCTATGATCTTCCTGTGGTTGAGGAGTAGTTATCTTTTCAAATCATTCTTAAAGTTGGAAACAGTCTTCGAGATCATAGAGTTCAACCTTATCTCATAGATAAGGAAATTAAGACTCAGAAATATTGAATGAGTTGCGAGAAATCACACAACTAGTTGGAGATGGAATTAGAACCCAGACATTCTGATTTTCTCTCTAGTACCCTTTACTCCATACTAAAGGGCAACCTTTATCTTTTACACAGTGAACAAAAGTGAGGGAAAGGAAGTTCTGATTACTACATTTAATGTTCTTTGATTAAAGCGTTCTTTCAAATGAACTTTTAGGACAGGTTTGCTATAAGTGACTAACACAAATGGGACAAAGCTTTTTTTTGTGTGTGTGAGGCAATTGGAGTTAAGTGACTTGCCCAAGGTCACACAGCCAGCAAGTGTTAAGTGTCTGAGACCAGATTTGAACTCAGGTACTCCTGAATCCAGGGCCGGTGCTCTATCCACTATGCCACCTAGCTGCCCCGGGACAAAGCTTTTAATAGAGATCACTCATGGCTATGATCAACTCAAATAACATCACAGTTTTTCTAAGTTTGACATCAATGTCCAATTATTAAAGGGACTAATAGTCCTCTGTCCTTAAACTTTACCCAGAACATTAATCATTTGAGAAGGCATTATTCTGTTTATTCTTTCTAAAAAGTATTGTTCATTTTATTTTATTCCCCCCCCCCCAAAAAAAGAGAAGCACTAACTATTTAAGGTGTTATAGTCAGTGCAGAATTAAATATAGTCTTCAAAGACTTGAAAGGAATGACTGGATCAACATTAATTGGATCTTTTTTTTTTTTAAGGAACTTCTTTGAGATGTAAAGAGAGTCATATAAAGGTGTCATGGTTTTGTTAGCCCCAATTTACTGACAACTGGGAGTTGATACTCTAACTTTGGCATCCTGGGAGCAAGACTTTTATTCTTCCATAGTTCTTTCCAAAACTGGGTGTCTTCTGTTTAGACTGGGAAAAACTGAGGTGGCTGGATGGGGAAAGTGCCATAAGACTGCTAATGTCTACCCACACCCAATGTAAGGGCCCAATTTTCCCAGCATGTATCTCACTTAGCACAAGCAGTTCTCATCAACTTCAAAGGGAGAGATGTGCATCCACAGAACTGAGTTTATTGTATTCAGGGCTTACTCAGCAGGAGTACACACTATAATTCATGGTATCAGACTTCTTTGCCTTGGGTCAAATCAACCCAGCTGGATTTTGAACCTTCAGTTTTTAGAAATTTATCACTGCCCCTTAAAACATCAAATGCACTTGGCTTTATTTTACACATTGAGTCTATTGATTTTTCAAAATAAGTCAATGCATAGACTTTTATGCATATGGCTATGCAGCATGCTTAAGATATGGGTGTTTGCTATGCTGATATATACTATTTAAATATAAAAAATAAAATAAAATCATTCTAGAGCTAACTTAATTCATTACCTCACTGAAGGAGAGAAGCAGGGATTTTAACTTCCAAGGTTTGCTGCTTCACAGTTTATTTCATAATATTGTTTACAAGCACTATTTTAATGTCTTAATTTGACACTTCACTACCAGGTAAATCATTTTTTAATGTAATTACTTTTTAATGCTATAATTATGATCTATAAAATCTACAAAGTGATTAAAGGATATTTTCTAAGAAACATTGCTTTGTTAAAAATTAAGCCTTTTTATTTTACAAATAATTTTGATGTTGTAGCTAATCCATCATTATATCATCATCATCACCACCACCACCATCATCATTTTATAGTAATAGAGTGGTATGTGGCTATGTAGACCTTTGCAATTACATAAGAGACTTTAAAGTCTAAAGTATTTTAATTGCACATTTTCAAAGTTGATTCAAGTATATTTCTTTTTATCTTCTTTCTCTGTGGAGCACATATTAGATTTGACTCACTCTAGCATGTTATACACATCAGCACCTGTGCCCATTTAGCAATGAATTTCCGTACAAATCATACTGAATTGAAAAGGCTTCTCTAAGAAGCATTGCAATTGTTGCAATATTTTTAGAAACTGAAACAAGGAAATAAACAACTTCAGTAAAAGTGATTTAAATAACAAATAACGTATCTTTATAAACAGCTTATCTCCTTGAGAACAAAGAATAAACAAGGAGACAAGGTTTTTTTTTTTCCTTCTTCCACTATTAAAGCAGATCACAATATGAATGGGTGAAATGTCATGAATAATTGGAGAAAATCACAGAGTAATCTTCGACAAAAACATCTGATTTATTTAAATTGTCACTGTTTGTCTTATTAGAACCTTTATTTAACCTTGTTATCCACAATGTAGTATTCAAGATGGTTCATATTTTTTTTTTATTTAAAACTACACTTTGGGATTTACCATATTCTGAAAATGTTGACTTTCTCAAATACTTCCCATGATACATTATAAACCTTCTATGGTAGCTGACTTATCAGAGACTTACTTAGCTTCTATGGATTTGGAAGTGAATTCCTACAGAAACCAGTATTGTGAGGTTAAAACAAACAAGAAATAAAGACCAGGAACACTGTCCTTCAAAAAAAAAAACCAACTCAAAACAACCAACTCATGCTCCTGGTCAATAGAAACTAGTTAGTCCTAGAGATGATAGTTCCTAGGTTAATCTTCCTGAAATACTTTTATTAGGACAGTTACATCATTGTAGTCAAGAAGCTACAAAGGAGCAAAACTGAATTATTGAGCTTGTTATGCAAAACTCTTACCTATTCAACTTCATGCTGAACTATTCCCCAGCACTGTGCTGTTCTTTCATTCTGATAAATCTCCTGCCCTTACCTTTTTCTCGTACATATCCTGCCCATTCCCAAGTCTACATGTTCACTCATACAATTTTTTTTTTTGCAGGGCAATGTGACTTGCCCAGGGTCACACAGCTAGTAAGTGTCTGAAGCTGGGTTTGAACTCAGGTCCTCCTGAATCCAAGGCTAGGGCCTTATCCATTGCGCTACCTAGCTGCCCCTCACTCATACTATTTAACCTACTTGGAATGGCCTCTTTCTGCTGCCAATCCAAACCTTATATTTCCTTTAAGGGACAATTCAAGACTCATTTCTTTCATGATGCCTTCCCTCATTAACCTAATCACATCTCATAAGAACTCTTCCCTAGGTGTGAATTTCCTAAACACTTTTATTTATAGTTCATACTACATAATTTTGTTCTTGTTTAAATATGTTGTCTTAGAATCACTCAGAGGCTAATGGAGAGGTGTATGAAGAACATGAGTAGGCTGGTATAGCATAAATGAATGAAGCAAGGAAGGAAGGAAGGGTTGGTTGGATGGATAAATGAATGAAAAACATTTAGTACTATATACAAAGCACTGTGCTAAATGATAGGAATATAAATACAAAAGTGAGACAGTCCCTGTTCTTCCAAATAATTTGTATAGTATTGGAATTAATTGTTCTTTAAATGTTTGATAGAATTAACTTGTAAATCCATCTGGCCCTGGAGATTTTTTTCTTAGGGAGTTCATTGACAGCCTATTCATAGTCCCTGTTCTTAAGGAGCATACATTCAAATGGCAGAATCAACATAATAATCAACATAATGATCTATGAAGTCACAAAGATGGTGAGTGAAATAGTTGACATCCTTTCCAGAGGCAGTGTTAATGTTGATTTAACAAGTAACTGTCCTGAGTCTATTCCTTGAGCTTATTAAGATGGCCTCATCCACATAGAGGGAGATAAGGAGCTGCTTTAGGGAGAATTATGATGAGTAAGCATGCATGGACATTCTGGAACTGGTTCCAATTGGTCTGTTGTTTGAAGGAACCTTTTATTGGTTGTGTAACCAAAATAGTATCTCCAAAATGGCCAGCTTTCATTTCCCTGATTTTGCATTTGGGTGAGCAAAGTGACTATCACTTGTGTCTGATTAGACCTCCTCTAGGAGGGCCTTAGGGACTCCCCCAACAGAGATCACAGAACCCCCTAAGAGATGGGGCCTCCTTGGTCTTTTTGTTTATTCTTTTCCATTCTAGGTATAGGGAGGGAAGTCATCTGTCTTGGAAGTTTCAAAGATCAGCAGCACCAGTCACAGGAATCCCAGCGTCTGGGAGTCCAGACTACATATTGCAGCCAGCCCAACATAGAATGAAAATCTGTAGTGACCTTCCAGTCTCCAGCACAGCGGAAGCCAGCAGCAATGTCACCACTGGATGTGAATTTGGTGGGGGAAATGCTGTGTAGGAACTGAGCTGAATTATGAACCTAATTCTACCCCACCCCCAAAACAGAGGTGGTATAGAGGTGATTGTTCCCTGAAGTATTGGGTAATTGTACATTTGTTCTTGTGTTTTTCAAGTAAATATACTTTTGTTTTGTTTTTGTTTTTTGGTGTGGCAATTGGGGTTAAGTGACTTGCCCAGGGTCACACAGCTAGTAAGGGTCAAGTGTCTGAAGTCAAATTTGAACTCAGGTCCTCCTGACTCCAAGGCCGGTACTCTATCCACTGAACCATCCAGCTGCTCCTCAAGTAAATATGCTTTTGTAAAAGCTATGTAATATGAAGTGGTTAACTGGAATTTGGGTACTAGTTACCAACCCCCTAAAAAAGCAGGGAATACACTCAGTGGTGGTTTGAGAAAAAAAACACCCACCAACCCTTTGGGTTATTGAAGAATCCTGAGGGGGAGATGTAACAGACTTGGATCTCTGACTGTGGGAATAGAACATTCATGATATATAGGGAATTAGAATAGTATTTTTAAATGCTTGCTAAATTGTGAAGGGGTTAATTCCAGGAGTTTGGATTAGTGATTAGTTGCTCCCACCAAATCTCCAACATTTAGCCACAACTGCTCTGTAAGTCAATACTTATATAATAAGTGTTAATGCTTATACTGTGAGTCTTAACTCAAAAAACAAAAACAAAAACACCTTGCTAAGCTGAATTGTGTATCTGTGTTACTGGAATGAATATATGTTAAAGGATGTCATCAAAGAAATATGTGACCAAGAAGAGTTGGGCTGGTCATGGGGGAAGAGCAAAGGATGCCTGTTATAGCCCCTGTGCTTCATTGCTATCCTCATGATGTGATAAGAAAGTAAGGAAAACCCACAATATTGTGGGTAAACTCTCTTTGCTACATTTATGGAAGAGTATGCACAAGATCACCCTGGATGGGTAGGCATGGAACAATCTGCACTACTGAAAGGAACTTCCTCATCACTAAGATCACAGATCTGTCTGGGTTTCCTGAATAGTACCACTGGGATACTATTTCATCTTTTTTCTCTAACTAGGATGTAAGTTTTCTGAACATACATATGAAACTGTAACAAAGTCCTTCCTGTATGTAGCCTATAGGAGACAAGTACTCTCTTTTTTTTTTTTTAGGGAGGCAATTGGGATTAAGTGACTTGCCCAGGGTCACACAGCTAGTAAATGTTAAGTGTCTGAGGCCAGATTTGAACTCAGGTACTCCTGACTCCAGGGCCGGTGCTCTATCCACTGCGCCACCTAGCTGCCCTAAAAAAAAAAAAAAGACAAGTACTCTTTACCTGCTTCTGGCTCATTTTCTTTATTTAGTTTTACCTCAGGTTCTAAGGCAATCAAGGGATATGTATAGATAATTTATCAATAATTAATAAAATTGTACACTCTTTCTCATTAATTAATTAGCTTTGAGCCTGCACCACAGTTTGGAGAAAACTGTTTTCACCATAAGATTTTGCTAATATTACTTTCCATGTCTCTCCCCCTAACTCTGTCTCCATTTCTTTTTTCTGTTTTTCTGTTTCTTTCTGTCTCTATCTTTCTGTGTCTGTATGTGTGTGTGTGTGTGTGTGTGTGTGTGTGTGTGTGTGTGTGTATGTAACAGTGATTCTCAGCTACCATCACTCCCTCTCCTCTCACCTCCTGAACACTAAGTCTGTTATATTTCAGCCCTCCCCTAAGGCCTTTCCAGTAGTTTTAGGGAATTCAGAGGGCCTCTCATCTCTGTCATCAGCTCAAATCTTTACCAACCACATCCCCTAATTTTAGGGGTGCAAGAGCTCCAGGTCCATTTGGTCCCTTAATAATCAGATTCGCTTTTATAAAGGAATAACTATTCCTATTCAAAGGTATAACAAGAACAAACATAAATTTCCCCCAACATTGCATGTGTATAATAAGCCCCACTACACCACCTCCCACATCATTCTCTGGAGCAGGGAAGGAGATTAGATTCACAGTTTATCTCACTTCCATGTCGTTAGTACAACCAAGTTCCAAGTTCAAAGCATCCCTCGGGTTTGCATCCCAGGACGCTGGTTTCTGGGCACTTCCTTGTTGGGATGGTTGATCCCATGGTTGTAATCTTGGGCTCCAAGTTCTCCACGGCTCAAACTCCTGATCCTAAGACACCTCTCCCTGCACCTAGAACTGAAAACTGAAATGAAAGAAAAACAAAACTCCAAGACCACTTCTCAGAGCTATGTGGCCTAAGGGCAGGGAAAGGGGACCCTTGAGTAATCCTTCACTAGTTTACTACCTAATGCCCCCATTGTGAGGGAAGGAGTCCTTCACCCCTAGATGCTGTTTGGAAGAAAGCATGACTATGCCTCAGGCAGGTAAATTTAAAGACACAGGAAGATCAATATAATTTGAATTCAGTTCTCTTGAACTCAGATCTCTCTCCACTGCATCACTAAATGACCTATTTGAGGTAAGGAATAAAGATCTCTTGATTATGTGCTCCTAGCATAAACAGAACCTCCTCCCCCTGCTCCACCCGAACCCCCTGGGAAGCTTGTAGTATTAGATATTGAAGTTGTGCTGATGTATATGAGTGACTGGCCAGCATCTACATCAAAGGAAAGGCTACGTAAAAATGTTGGTGGGAAGCTAGCACTTCTAGGCATCATCAAAGTGAGATTAAGCAGAATAAAGACCTAGGGAGAGAAATGTCAAATCCAAGAAAAGGGGCAGGAATGGAAACTGACATGAACTGGGCTACTCGGGGCAGGATACTGACATAATCAGACCAAAGGAAATGGTATAGATGGATGAGGAAAATTAGAACAGAAAAATCAAGAATCAAACCCCACAAAAACCAGACAAACACACATGAAGTTAGGTTTCAATGTAGACAATCTGTCAAATGATGAGAAGTAACAATTTGGTCTATCACCACTTAGAGATGGCTGTTGTTGCTATGGAAAGCAATTTAGGTGGTGACTATATCTGTCCAGTTATAGAAAATGTAGAGGGAGTGGGAGAACAGGGATATGCTGGGCATACAAATGTACACATGCCTATATAAAGCTGAATGCAATAAATTCAGAGAATTCTTTGCAGACATCATACCCCTCTCCTTTATCTCAGAGTCCAGGAAGCCAAAACCTGGACCAGATATGTCCTTGCTTTCTTTTTTAGACTGCACAAATGATTGCCTTTTGCATCTTGTTCCTTGTTTATATTGTGGCTATTAATTCTTGCTTATCAGACAATATTTATGCCCCCAAATTGGGTAAGGATTCACTTGTGGCTTTTCATTACTCTCTAGCCTAGAAGGCTTCAACCTATGCTCTTGAACCTGCTCAGCCTCAATCCAGGGTTGAGTTTCCATTCCCCTCCCTGCCCTACCAAGGATAAGTACAAAGTTTGTGGAAGCAAGGAAGACACCCCCCCCTCATATTTTGGATGAACTCTGTTGAATTTATGGAAGGGCATACATAGGAATCACTCTGGATTGGTAGGTATGGAACAATCTGCACCACTGAAAGGAACTTCCTCATCATTAAGATCACAGATCTGTCTGGGTATTCTAAATAGAATCACTGGGCCATTCTATATTTTATTTTCTATAACTAGAATGTAAGTTTTCTGAAGATATGTATGTAACTGTAAAAAAGTCCTATATGTAGCCTACATGGGATAAACACTCTTCTTTCTACCTACTCCTGGATCATTTTCTTCATTCTTATCTCAGGTTCTAAGGTAATAAAGGCATATATGTACTGATAATTCATCAATAATTAATAAAATTGTAAAATCCTTCTCATTAACTAATTAGCTTTGAGCCTACACCATAGTTTGGAGAAAAATTTTCCTCCCATAAAATTTTGCTAATATTTTTCTCCATGGCTCTCTGTCTCTATCTCCATCTCTTTTTCTCTGTCTCTGTCTTAGTTTCTCACTCTCCCTCCCTGCCCCCCTCCTCTGTCTCTCTGTTTCTCTCTGTCTCTGTGTGTGTGTGTGTGTATATATATATATATATATATATATATATATATATATAAAACAGTGACTCAGCCTCACTGCATGTACACACACACACACACACACACACACACACACACACACACACAAACACTGCTGCTGCCTGAATGCTAGGTCTGTTACTTCAAAGATATAACAAGATGAAATACTAACATATGACAGTTACAGATAAAGGTCAAGCTTTAAAGCAGGAATCTTTCATCTGGGTTCAATAAACTTTGGTTAAAAACAACATTATAACTGTATTTCAACATAATTCACTTCCTTTGGCATCCTATCCGCTTTATTTTACACATTTCTGAGAAGTCCATAGGCTTTAGCAGATGGCCAGAGTCAATGATACAAAAATGGTTAAGAATCCCTTTTTTAGGGGGCAGCTAGGTGGCACAGTGGATAAAGCACCAGCCCTGGAGTCAGGAGGACCTGAGTTCAAATCCAGCCTCAGACACTTGAGACTTACCAGCTGTGTGACCTTGGGCAAGTCACTTAACCCTCACTGCCCCACCCTCCCAAAAAAAGAATCCCTTTTTTTAAAGGAACCAGCATATGAGAAAACTGACACAAGAGTGAATATAAAACAAAGTCAAGAGAAAATGTATCTCAACATTTATTATTTTCTAGTTACATGTAAAGATAGTTTTCAACATTTGTTTTTATAAGATTTTGAGTTCCAAATTTTTCTCTTCCCTCCTCTCTCCCCAAGACAGCAATCTGATATGTTATATATGTACAATCACATTAATCATATTTCTGCATTTGTCATGTTGTGAAAGAAGAATCAGAACAAAAGGGGAAAACCTCAAAAAAGAAAAATGAAAAATGAAAAAAGTAGAAAAAATATGGTTCAATCTGCATCTAGATTCCATAGTTCTTTTTTTTGAATGTGGAGAGTATCTTCCATAATGAGTCCTTTGGAATTATCTTGGAACATTGTATTGCTGAGAAGAGTTAAGTTTATCACAGGTGATCATCACACTATGTTGTTGATACTATGTACAATGTTCTCCTGGTTCTGCTCATCTCACTCAGCACCAGTTCATGTAAGTCCTTCCAGGTTTCTCTGAAATCTGCCTGCTCATTGTTTTTTTACAGCACAATAGTATTTCATTACATGCATATACCACAACTTGTTCAGCCATTCCCCAATTGATGGCATCCCCATAATTTCCAATTCTTTGCCACCACAAAAAGAGCAGCTATAAATATTTTTGTACATGTGGATCCTTTTCCCTTTTTTATGATCTCTCTGGGATATAGACCTAATAGTGGTATTGCTGAGTCAAAGGATATGCAGAGTTTTAGGCTTGGTTCCAAATTGCTCTCCAGAATGGTTGGATCAGTTCACAGCTCCACCAACAGTACATTAGTGTTCCAATTCCCACATCTTCTCCAACATTTATCATTTTCCTTTTTTGTCATATTAGCTAATTGGATAGGTGTGAGGTGGTACCTCAGAGTAGTTTTAATTTGCATTTCTTGAATCAGTAGTGATTAAGAACATTTTTTCATATGACTGTAGATAGTTTTAATTTCATCATTTGAAAACTTCATGTTCATATTCTTTGACCATTTCTCAACTGGGAATGACGTGTATTATTATATATTTGATTCAGTTCTCTATATATTTTAGATATGAAGCCTTTTTCAGAAACACTTTCTGTAAAAATTGTTTCCCAGCTTTCCTTCTAATCTTGTTTGCATTGGTTTTGTTTGTACAAAACCTTTTTAAAATGTCAAAATGATCCACTCTGTATTTTATAATATTCTCTGTCTCATCTTTGGTCATAATTCTTCTCCTCTCCACAGTTCTGACAAGTAAACTATTCCTTCCTTTCCTAATTTGTCTATGGTATCATCCTTTATGTCCAGATCTCATACTCATTTTGACTTTACTTTGGTGTTTGGTGTTAGATGTTGGTCTCTGCCTAATTTCTGTCATACTATTTTCCAGTTCTCCTAGCAGATTTTGTCAAATAGTGAGTTCTTATCCCAAAAGCTGGAGTCTTTGGGTTTATCAATCAGGAGATTGCTATATTCATTTACTGCTTTGTTTTGTGTGCTTAACCTATTCCACTGATCCTCCTCTCTATTTATTAGCCAGTAACAAATAGTTTTTTTATAGTAATAAACATTTTTATTTATACTTTTCGGTTCCAATTTTTATCCCTCCTTACCTCCCTCCCCTCCCCCATGCCTGAAGTGGTAAGCAATCAGATATGGATTATACATGTACAATTGTGTAAAACCTTACCATTAGTCATTTTGTATATGAAAATTTGAATAAAAGAAAAAAATGAAAGAAAGTGAAAAATAACATTCTTCAGTCTGCATTCCATCAATATCAGTTCTTTCTTTGGAGGTGGATAGTATGTTTCATCAATAGTCTTTTGTGATTATCTTGGATTGTTGAGAATAGTTAAGTCTTTCACAGTTCTTCATCAAACAATATTGCTGTCTCTGTACACAATGTTCTCTTGTTTCTGCTCTCTTCACTATACATCAGTTCATACAAGTCTTTCCAGGCCTTTCTGAAATCATCCTGCTTGTCATTTCTTATAGTACACTAATATTCCATCACCATCATATACCACAATTTATTTAGCCATTCTACAGTTGATGAGCATTCCTTTGATTTCCAATTCTTAGCCACCACAAAAAGAGATGATAGAAATATTTTTGTACAAATAGGTTTTTTTCTCATTTTTTGGTATGTCATTGGGATATAAACCTAGCAGTGGTATTGAAGGATCAAAGGGTACGCACAGTTCTATAGCCTTTTGGGCATAGTTCCAAATTACTCTCCAGAATGGCAGTACCAAATAGTTTTGATGATTTTTGCTTTATAATGTAGTATTAGATTTGGTACAAGTAGGCCACCTTCCCTTGCATTTTTTCCATTAATTCCCTTGATATTCTTGACCTTTTGTTCTTCCATGTGAATTTTGTTGTTTTCTAACTCTATGAAATAATTTCTTGTAGGTTGATTGGTATGGCACTGAATAAGTAAATTAATTTGGGTAGAATTGCCATTTTTATTATATTAGCATGGCCTGTGTATGAGCAATTTATATTTTTCCATTTGTTTGGAACTGATTTTATTTGTGTGAAAAGTGTTTTGTAATTGTGTTCATACAGTTTCTGAGTTTGCCTTGCTAGGTAGACTCCCAAGTATTTTATATTGTCTACAGTTATTTTGAATGGAATTTCTATCTTTTGCTGCTGGACTTTGTTAGTAATATATGGAAATGCTGGTGATTTGTTTTATATCCTGCAACTCTGCAGAAGTTTATTTTATATCCTGCAACTTTGCTAAAGTTGTTAATTGTTTCAAGTAGTTTTTAGTTGAGTCTTTAGGATTCTCTAAGTATACCATCATATAATCTGCAAAGAGTGATAGTTTTGTTTCTTCTTTGCCTATTCTAATTCCTTCAATTTCTTTTTTTTCTCTTATTGCTAAGGTTAACATTTCTAGTACAATATTGAATAATACTGGTGATAATGGACATCCTTGTCTCACCCCTGATCTTATTGAAATGCCTCTAACTTATCCCCATTGCATATAATGCTTGCTGATGCTTTAAGATAGATACTGTTTATCATCATAAGGAAAGCTCCATTTCTTCCTATGTTCTCTAGTGTTTTGTTTTTTTCTCTTATTTATTTATTTAGAATTTCCCCCCACCTTACATGTAAAAACAAATTGTAACATTGATTTTTATAACTTTGTGTTCCGAATTCTCTTCCTCCCTCCATACTCCCTCTTAAGAACTCAAGCAATTTAACATAAACTATACGTGTGCAGTCATGTAAAACATATCAGACAAAAAACTTTAGAAATAGGTACCGACAACAACAAAATATACTTCTATCTGTATTCAGATACCATCAGTTCTTTCTCTGCAGATGAATTGCATTTTTTTCATAAATTCTTAAGAGTTCTCTTGGATCATGGCACCACCGAAAATAACTAGGTCATTCACAGCAGATCATCCCATAATATTGCTGTTATTTTATATACAGTACATTTCACTTTGTTTCAGCTCATGTAAGTCTTTTCAGGTTTTTTCTGATAGCATCTTGCTCATCTTTTTTTTTTTTAAATAGTAGACTACATTTATATAGTACTTTAAAGGGGAATTTCCTTACAAAACACCTATGAGGTTGATTATGGCAACAACAATAATAGCTGACATCTATATAGTATCTTATACCTGACAAAGAATTTTCTTCACAATAGCCCAGCAAAGTAAGTACCACTACCGCCATCATCATCCTCATCTTACATTAGTCTTGCCTCTGATTCAAATTTTTCCCCAGTTACTATTGCTAACTGTGTTTTCCTCCATCCTATTCACTCCCCATTATATTCACTCCATTTTCTATCTTTTTTTACCCACCCTATCCCTCCTCAAAAGTGTTTTGCTTCTGATTGCCCCTTCCCATATCTGCCTTCCCTTCCTTCACCCCTCCCCCATCATTCCCTTCCCCTCCCACTTTCTCACAGGGCAAGATACATTCCTATACCCACTTGAGTTTGTATGTTATTCCCTCTTTGAGACAATTCTGATGAGTGTAAGGCTCATTAATTCCCCCACTTGTCCCCCAACTTTCCCTCCATTCCATAAGCTTTTTCTTGCTTCTTTTATGTGAGATATTTTACCCAATTACACCTTTTCCTTTCTCCCAGTGCAATACTCTCACCCCTTAATTTTACTTTAAAGATGTCCCAGTGCAATACTCTCACCCCTTAATTTTACTTTAAAGATGTTATGGGGCAGCTATGTGACAGTGGAAAAAGCACCCTCCCTGGACCCAGGAAGACCCAAGCCCAAATCTGGCCTCAGACACAAGACACTCACCAGCTGCAGGACTCTGGGCAGGACACCCACCTCTGACTGCCCCACAAAAAAAGATAAACAAAAGATAAATGCTTAACAGATATCATCCCTTTATAATCAATTCCCACCTGTACCCTCTGTCTAAATTTATTCCTATCATCTGCCCTAATACTGAGAAAGTTCTTAGGAATTAGATGTATCATCTTCCCATGTAGGAATGTAAACAGTTTAACCTTTTAACATCTCTCATGATTTCTTTTTCCTGTTTACCTTTTTATGCTTCTCTAGGGTCTTGTATTTGAAAGTCAAATTTTCTATTCACTTCAGGTCTTTTCATCATGAATGCCTGAAAGTCTTCTTTTTCGTTGAAGTACCATTTTTCCCCTTGAAAGATAATATTCAGTTTTGCTGGGTAGGTGATTCTTGGTTGTAATCCTAATCCCTTTGCCCTCCAGAATATCATATTCCATGCCCTCCAATCCCTTAATGTAGAAGCTGATAGATTTTGTGCTATCCTGACTGTGGCTCCATAGTACTTGAATTGCTTCTTTCTGGATGCTTACAATATTTTCTCCTTGACCTAGGAGCTCTGGAATTTGATTATAATATTCCTAGAAGTTTTCATTTGGGGATTTCTTTGAGGACGTGGTCAGTGGATTCTTTTAATTTCTATTTTACCTTCTGCTTCTATAATAGCAGGGAAAATTTCCCTGACAATCTCTTGGAAGATGATGTCTAAGCTCTTGTTTTGATCATGGTTTTCAGGTGGTCCAATAATTTTCAGATTATCTCTCCTGGATCTATTTTCCAGGTCAGCTATTTTTCCAATAAGATATTTCACATTGCCCTCTATTGTTTCATTCATTTGGATTTGCTTTATTGCATCTTGGCTCCTCATAAAGTCATTAGCTTCCATTTGTTCAATCCTAATTCTTAGGCAATTGTTTTCTTCAGAGAGCTTTTCCATTTGGCTTTTCAAGCTGTTGACTTTTTTTTTTCATGACTTTCCTGCATCACTGTCATTTCTCTCTCCATTTTTTCCTCTACCTCTCTTACTTTATCCTCAAAGTACTTTTTGAGCACTTCTATGGCCTGAAACTAATTCATATTTTTCCTGGAAGCTTTGGATATAGGAGCCCTGATGTTGCTATCCTCCTCTGAGGGTATAACTCAGTCTTCCTTGGCACCAAAGAAACTTTCTATGATCTGCATCTTTTTCAGTCTGGTCATCTTGCCACCAGCCTATTTCTTGACTTTTAACTCCTTCTTAAAGTGGGGCACTGCTTGCAGGATGCACTATGCCAAGCTTCAGGGGATCTAAGGTGGTACGATTTAAGGAGAGGCAGGTTCTTCACTCGCCTGGCCTGTGCTCTGGTCTGTGAATAATCCCAGGCCTACTTGCTCTTCCACCAGGAAACAAAACTTGGTTTTGCTGAGTTTGATAGTTCTGACAAGCCTGTACCCCTCCCCAACCTGGGCTGTCACCACTCAAGACTGCTTCCTGGTTCTCTGCACAGGTAAAATAACCAAATTCCACCTCAGTACCAGCAGAGACCCCTGTAATCTCCTCCTGGCCAATTGCTCAACCCTCTCACCAGATTGTGAGCTTAGTTCCAGAAGACACCAGCACTGCAGCTGAGTTAGAGGCTCTAGGGGTCTCTTTCTCTGGCACAGCTTAATTGGGGCTGGATCTGTGTTGGTGTGGTATAGGTCTGGATCTCTCAGTGAGGCCCGAGTCTGGGTGTCCAGCCTGGGGCTGGATCTGCACAGCACAACCTGGGTCTGTATTGTATAGGCATGACCAGGTCTGGGTGGCTAGCCTGAGGCTTGGTTTGCACAGCAAGCTCTCATGTGTGTGTGAGTGAGTGAGTGTGTGTGTGTGTGTGTGTATGTGTGTGTGTGTTTTAATAGGAATGGATGCTGTATTTTATCAAAAGCTTTCTCTGCATCTATTGAGATAATCATATCATTTTGGCTCATTTTGTTATTGATGTAGTCAATCATGTTGATAGTTTCCTAATACTGAACCAGCCCTGCATTCCAGGTATAAATTCCATGTGGTCACAGTGTATTATCCTGGTAATAAATTGCCAAAATCTCTTTACTAATATTCTAATTAGAATTTTGCATCAATATTCACATGGGATATTGGTCTATAATTTTAGCTCTGTTTTTGTTCTTCCTGGTTTAGTTATCAGCACCATATTTGTCTCATAGAAGGAATTTGGTATTCACCAATTCACCAAATTTGGTATTCACCAATTCACCAATTTTTGCAAATAGTTTGTATAGTATTGGAATTAATTGTCCTTTAAATGTTGGTAGAATTCATTTGTAAATCCATCTGGCCCTGGAGATTTTTTCTTAGGGAGTTCATTGATGGCTTGTTCAATTTCTTTTTCTAAAATTGGCTTAAGAATTTCATTTCCTCTTCTGTTAATCTGGGCACTTTGTATTTTTGTAAATATTCATCCATTTCATTTAGTTTGTCAAATTTCTTGGCATATAGTTGGGCAAAATAGCTCCTAATTATTGCTTTAATTTCCTTTTCATTGGTGGTGAGTTCACCCTTTTCCTTTTTGATGGTAGTAATTTGGTTTTCTTTATTCTTTTTTTAAATCAAATTAACCAAAGGTTTATCTTTTTTATTGTTTTTTTCTCTAGAACCAGCTCTTAGTTTTATTTATTATTTTGTTTTCTTACTTTCAATTTTATTAATCTATCCTTTAATTCTCAGAATTTCTAATTTGGTATTTAATTAGGGATTTAAATTTTGTTCCTTTTATAGCTTTTTTAGTTGTATGCCCAATTTATTGATCTCTTTCTCTATTCTATTCATGTTGGCATTTAGAGATAAAAAATTTTCCCTAAGAACTGCTTTGGCTGCATCCCATGAGTTTTGGTATGTTATCTCATTGTTGTCCTTCTGTTGGATGAAATTATTGATTATTTCTATGATTTGTTGTTTAACCCACTCATTCTTTAGGATGAGATTATTTAGTTTCCATTTAATTTTTAGTCTATCTTTCCATGGCTCTTTATTACACATAGTTTTTATTGCATCATGATCTGAAAAGGATGCATTTACTATTTCTGCCTTTCTGTATTTGACTGTGAGGTTTTTATTCCCTAATACATGGTCACTTTTTGTGTATGTGCCATGTACCACTGAGAAAAAGGTATATTCATTTCTATCCCCATTCAGTTTTCTCCAGAGGTCTATCATATTTAATTTTTCTAAAATTCTATTCACCTACTTAACTTCTTTCTTATTAATTTTGTGGTTAAATGTATCTAGTTCTGAGGGGGGGTTGAAGTCCTCCACTAATATATTCTATCTATTTCTTTCTGTAACTTTTATTTCTTCCTGTAATTCACTTAACTTCTCCAAGAATTTGGATGCTGTACCACTCTGTGCATACATGGTTAGTATTGATATTACTGCATTGTCCATAGCACCCTTTAGCAAGACGCAGTTTCCTTCCTTATCTCTTTTAATTAAGTCAATTTTTGCTTTTGCTTTGTCTGAGAGAAGGATTGGTATCCCTGTTTTTTTTTGTTTTTTTTTTTGCTTTGGCTTAAGTATAATATATTCTGCTCCAGCCTTTTACCTTTACTCTGTGTGTATCTCTGCTTTAAACGTGTTTCTTGTAAATGACATAAGATTCTGGTTTTTAATCCACTCTGCTATCTGCTATCTGCTTCTCTCTCTCTCTCTCTCTCTCTCTGTGGGGCAATGAGGGTTAAGTGACTTGCTCAGTGTCAAGTGTCTGAAGTCATATTTGAACTCAGGTCCTCCTGAATCCAGGGCTGGTGTTTTATCTACTGCTCCATCTAGCTGCCCCTCTGCTTCTCTTTTATAGGACAGTTCATCCCATCTACATTCATACTAACTGTGTATTTTCCTGCATCCCATTTTTTGCCTTGTTTGTATTGTTCTCTTTCCTTTTCCCCTGTCCCTTCTCAATAGTGCTTTGTTTCTAGCCACTTTAGTCTACTCTCCCTTCTATCAGCCCCACCTCCCTTTTGTCCTTTCCCCTTTCAATTTCTAGTTTTACCCTCCCTTCTATCAGCCTCACAACAGCCTCCTTTTTGTCTTTTCCCCTTTCCTCTTATAGTTTTACCCTCCCTTCTATCAGCACCCCACCCTTTTCTTTCCCCTTTCCTCTTTTAGATAGAGTTCTTTTTTTTTTTTTTTGCAGGCAATGGGGGTTAAGTGACTTGCCCAGGGTCACACAGCTAGTAAGTGTCAAGTGTCTGAGGCTGGATTTGAACTCAGGTACTCCTAAATCCAGGGCCAGTGCTTTAACCACTGTGCCATCTAGCTGCCCCTTAAATAGAGTTCTATACCCAATTGAGTGCGTATGTTATTTCAGGGACTCTTAAAGGTTCCTGAACCACACTTTGAAAACCACTGATTTAAGGAAATACAGTTATGATATGATGATATGATATGCTGGCACAATAATTGAGGTAATGAATTATATTTTTTAAGGAGGACAGCATATATCATTAGATGTCAGTCTGCCATTAGGTCCTAAAACCAATTGAAAGTTTCCAACATAGATGTGAAATATCTTCCACAGGTGCCATATTTCAATTCTTAAATGCCTTCGTCAATGTCCCTTGCATGTCCATTAAGGGGAAGAGCACGACCACCAGAAATGAGGGCCTAAAATGTATTTTGTCAGCACAGAGTCACTGTCCATTTGGACTAGCTATATGGAGAGAATGGATAATAGAATATATATATGGAAGCAGTTGGTTTATGTTAAGTGGAAGTATGAAAACTACAAGCAGGAAGAGCAAAGGTAATACTTTAATGAAATGCTAGAATATAACTTCATTGTGGCATTGTTTTGGGTGTCTAAGAGAAAAATAAAGGCAATGGACAGAAATGGATTAACTTTTTCAACAAAAGCTTCAAATTTGACCAACAGTCAAAGATAAACTCTCAGACAAACCCTACTTCTCTAAATAGCAATTGCAGTGGCAAGCCAAGAAATTATTTTTGCATATACATAATGGTGGCAGAAATATGTAATGAGCACTGACCTTTTCAGTCACCTCTTCACCTGTATGTAACAACCATAAGCAATAGGTTTGTTTCTAAATATTTCAAATTATTATGACCTTCTTGAGAGGAGAATCTGTACCTTATCTACCTTTGTATCTCTAAGGCCTACCACCGTGTTTGAACAATTTGTTGATGGTTTGAATGAATAAATGAATGAATGAATGGATTAGATTTAAATTTAATGTTTGTTGAATGAATGATTTATACTCAAAACTCTGGTGTCAGAAGATCCCTCACAACAAAAGGATCTTGTTGTGGGAACAATAGCATAACACCACTCATCATCATACCCCCTTTTCCCTAAAAAGAATTGAGACCTTCTTTTCAAATTGATTGGCTCTGGGGACTATTGACATCATTTCCTTGTTGTTTGAGTACAAAACAGCTGCAAGGAGCTCTAGCCTCATTATTATGCTTGGCTGGTAGACCATGATGGGTAACTCAGAAGTAGAATTCTGCTATACTGAATCAAATCATGGTGTCCTCAATGCATTTCATTGAATAATCTTCTCTTGCTAAGCTAAATAAATCTTCTGTTAAGTGTGGAATGACCTATCATATATGTCTCATTTTGTTCCAATATTTAATATAAATAACTAGGAGATTGGTCTTAGGCCTGGCCCTGAATAGGCCTGGATGAAATTTCAGGGTTCTTTTCACAAAATGGATCTCTAAATTGTACCTCCATCCAAGAAATTCTGGGAACTTTAATGTCTGGTTCATTTTTCTTTCTTAAAAGGGTACTCAGTTCCCTGATAAGCACAGTCTAATGAGGACATTAAACATAGAAAAAGATTTATTTGCCACACAAAATAAGGAAATAACTCATGCCAAATCCCCATGACAGTCGAGAAAACCTCTTCACTCATTCCCGTAGGGACCTATACGGACTTTTCAATTTATATAGTACTTGCATGTAGGGCTAAGATTCACTAGAAAGTTAACCATCTCTCCCTCACCCAGAGTTAACATAGTCCGCATGACTTATAGTATCAGCAAATGGCAAAGTCAGAGTGTACTCATCTATAACATCATTGCTTCATTGCTCCTCAATTCCCTAATACATCAATCTTTCCCTCCCTTTTAGTGTTCTATTGTCCTGTAGCCAGATGTGTCCTCATCTAGAACCATCTAGATGTGTCCTTAAGGTGCTGCATAGATACCCAGGACTCCCTCCATATCTATGTGTCTGGGTATCATGCCAACTCATATCTGTGTTTGTTGCTGCCTCGAAGTCTGTTTACCTTTGCTTCCTCATTTGAGTGGTATTACCAACGTGAAGCTGGAGCCAGCTGCAACTAGTTCAGGAGAGCTGATTATTAAATTTGAAGTGTGAGCATCAGAAATCAGCGAATGCTATAGATCAGGCTTGATTTACTGCTTTGTCGATTAACTATGCTGAAGAAGGTAATGGAGAAAATGTTAACAATACAGGTTAAACTTAAAAGTGTGACATGCAAATATTTTGTTTTCAGAGAGTTGAGTTAGTTGCTAAGCATTTACAAAAACATGCTTTTTATTCTATTACATTTGAGTGTCACAATTTGTTTAGTCATTCTCCTACTAATGGACACCTGTTTACCTTCCAGTTGTTTCTTACCACAAAAACTGCTGCTATAAAATTTTTGGTGTATATGGAGCCTTTCTGTCAATGACCTCCTTGAGGTATATTCTAGCAGTGGAATCTATAGGAAAAGAATAGTACAGTGACTTTATCAGCATGTTTCCAAATTTCTTTCTGAAACTTTTAGCAATGCAGAGCTCCATCAACAACACATAAGTGTTCCTATCTTCTAACAAACCCTCCAATAGTAACTATTCTCATAGTTTGTCATCTTTTCCAATTTGCTCTGTGTGCGGTGAAACCTCAGGGTTGTTTTAATGACTGTTTCTCTTATTATTAGTGATTTGGAGCATTTTTCATGTGGTTATATGGAAGAATGAGCCCTACCCTTTCTTTCTTTAGGGGACATATTACAAAATGATATTAGGACAACGTATTTAGTCTGAAGTCATGTCTAATCTGAATAAGAAAGCCTTATTTCTCTGTATTCATCAATTTTGAAACAATACTCTAAACAGAATCTTTTTTGTGTCTGACAACCGCTTACTTTAAGGAAACTAGGTGAAATTTTTAGAGGGAACTTTGTTCTACTTGAGGATAACATTAGAGCAGTGATTAGACAAGAGCAAGAAACTCCTGATTGATTTATGTAAGAGCAATATGCTCTTCCTTTTCTTAAAATTTTTAATTCTTAAATTTGATTTAAGTTTTAAAATCAGACATTTGCTTTCTCCCTCTTCCTACCTCCTACTTCTCCACTCATCCTGTGTGTGTGTGTGTGTGTGTGTGTGTGTGTATGGGGGATGAGGGGGGAGTACAAAACCCTTGTAAAATATGACTATGGTTATGTAAAACAAATTCTTACGTTGCCCACATCCAAAAGTATGTTTTTCATTCTGCATAATTAGTTCATTACTTCTCTGTCATAAGGTAAGCAATATTCCTCATTTCTCTGGAATCATGGTTGATCAGAGTTCCTAAGTCTTTCAGAATTGTTAACTTTTATAGTTTTGATGTTACAGTTTAAATCATTTACCTGTTTCTGTTCACTTCACTCTACACTGGATCATACAAGTCTTCTCAAGTTTCTCCAAAACCATCTCTTTCTTCATTTCTTATAATATCATAGTTTTTCATTATATTCAAATACCATCATTTGTTCAGGTATTCCCCAACTGATGAGCAGCTCTCGTTGTTTCCAGCTCCTTGCCAGTACAAAAGGAGCTGCTACAAATATTTTTGAATATATAGAATCTGTTCTTCTTCCTTTGATCTCTTTGGGAAATAATGAGCTTAGTGGTGGTATCATTAGCCAAATTGTTTTCCAGGATGGCGGGACCAATTCACAGCTCTACTGACATTGTTTTACTAACAGTGTTTTAATGTGCCTTTTTTTCCCACAGCCCCTCTAACATTTGTTATTTTCTGTTTTTGTCAGCTTTGCAAATCATAAGGGTATGTATTTTAATTTGCTTTTCTCTAATGATTAGGGTTGTGTGTCATTTTTTCAAATGGCTATAGATAGCTTGACTTTATTCCCTTGAGAACTGCTCGTTCATATTGTTTAACCATTTAGCTAGTGGGGAATGGGATCCTATTCTATAAATTTGAATGATTTTCCTACATATCTTAGAAATTAGACCTTGATCAGAGAAACTTTCTACAAAGATTTTTCCCCCCAATTGTTTCCTTTCCAGTGCTGGTGGTGTTGGAAAAATTTTTAACTTTTATGTTCTCTACTTTTTTTTTTTTTTTTTTTGGTGAGGCAATTCCGGTTAAGTGACTTGCCCAGGGTCACACAGTTAGTAAGTGTCAAGGGTCTGAAGCCACATTTGAACTCAGGCCCTCCTGAATCCAGGGCCAGTACTCTATCCACTGTGCCATCTAGCTGCCCCTGCCCTCTTTTAAGTCTCCTTATCTTATTGTTTGTGCGCAGGCCTTGAACTGTCAGGCTTATTTGTATATCAATGGGCCGCATACCTGACACCTAGAATTCCTTACTTCCCTTCCCAGATCTTCTCTTCCTTGGAAACAGGGACTGTTATTCCCATCTTTCTCCCCAAATTCCCTGCCTCCCTTTGTCTGAAATGTATAAATATCTCAGTCTTTCCAACTGGGCTTTGAACATGTCAGAAATGACATTGCTCAACCTTGTAAGCTTTTCCTTCTCAGGCAATAAAGAAGTATTTTATAAACTGTAAAAAAAAAGTTATCATAATTGTCCATTTTGTCTTCTATGATCTTCTCTTTCTTTTTTTGTTTCTTTGTCATGAACTCTACCCCTATCCATAGATTTGAAAAGTGATTTCTTTCTTGCTTCTATACCTTATTTATGATGCTACCTTTTAGGTCTAAGTCACATGTCCATTTGTAGCTCATCTTGGTATATGGTACAAGGTATTGGTCTGTTTCTAATTTTTGCTAAGCTGCTATCTAACCCCCCACCCCCAATTTTTCTTGGAAGTCTTCTATCATCAAAGGCCCATCTTTTCCCTTGTAAGATTGATTATACTTATTTTTACTAGATAAGATATTCTTGAGTGTAGGTTTTATATTTTGCCTTTGGGAATTTGCCATTCCATGGCTTCTACTAAATGTTGTGTGATCTCAATGGTGGTTCCTCAGTACTTACATTCTTTTTGATTACTTGCAGTATTTTTTTCTTTTGTCTGGAGCTCTGGATTTTGGCTATGATGTTCCTGGGAGTTTTTATTTTGGTGTTTCTTTCAGAAATAATCAGTAGATTCTTCCTATTTTCATTCTGACCTCTTATTTTATTATGTCTGGGAGTTTTCTTTCATAATTTCCTGAAATATATAATATCCAGGCTTTTGGGTGATTGTTTTCAAGTAGTTCAAATATTCTTAAGTTATTCTCTTTGATCTATTTTCATGGTCATATGACCTGATATGATCTGAGATACATTATACTTTCTTTGATTTCTTTTAATTTTTTGGCTTTGTTTTAATATATCATCTTGTCTCCTGACTTCTGTTAACTTCTAATTGGGCCATTCTAATTTTTAGGGAATCTGTTACTTGGGTAAGATTTTGTACGTCTTGTACTAAGCTCTTAATTATCATTCCAAGTTACTCCTCTATAACTCATTTCTTTTCCAGTTTTTTTTCCTTCTATTCACTTATAAGTTCATCAACATATGCAGAAAAAGCTTTTTACAAATTAAAACACTAATTTCTGTTAAAACAACAATAACAACACTACAAAAGATAAGAATAATTGGGCCTTTCCTTAAACAGTAAATAGACTATTTCTCAGCCCAAGAATGAGAATTACATATAAGGGGACAAACTAGAGACTTTTCCAAATAAGATCATGGCATGGACATCTACTGTCACCATCCCTATTTTATATAGTGCTAGAAATGCTAGCTATAGCAATAAAAGATGAAAAAACAAACCAAGAGAATAAATATAAGCAAAAAGAAGAAACAAAATTATTGCTTTTGGCAGATAGGATAGTGTACTTAGAGACCCTCAGAGAATCAGCTAAAAAGTAATTGAA
The DNA here is from genome assembly GCF_019393635.1 of Dromiciops gliroides. Taxonomy (NCBI): domain Eukaryota; kingdom Metazoa; phylum Chordata; class Mammalia; order Microbiotheria; family Microbiotheriidae; genus Dromiciops; species Dromiciops gliroides. The sequence goes on along the minus strand of NC_057864.1, from coordinate 338,413,446 downwards.
ACAATAACTTCACAAAGTTGCAGGTATAAAACAAAACCATATAAAACACTACAATTTCTGTGTAATATCAATAAGGCCCAGCAGGAAGAAATAGAGAAATTCCATTAAAAATAACTACAAGGGGACAGCTAGGTGGATAGAGCACCTGCCCTGGAGTCAGGAGGACCTGAGTTCAAATCCAGCCTCAGACACTTGACACTTACTAGCTGTGTGACCCTGGGCAAGTCACTTAACCCTAATTGCCCCACAAAAAAAAAAAGAAAAAACACGCAAAAAACTACAGAATATATAAAATACTTGGGCATCTACCTACCAAGAGAGAGACTATATGAATACAATTACAAAACATTATTTATGAAAATAAAGACAGACCTAAATAAATAATTGGAGAAAGAATCATTCATGGGAAGCCTGAATCAACATAGGAAAAATAATAATTCTACCAAAATTAATTTGCTTATTCAGTACCAAGCCAATTAAACTACTAAAGACTTACTTTATAGAGCTAGAAAAATAATAATAATGAAACTCATCTAGAGGAACAACAGGTTGAGAATTTCAGGGAAATAATGGGGGGAAACATGGGATAACAAGGACCTAGCAGTATCAGATCTCAAACTACATGACAAAGCAGTGATTATCAAAACAATTTGGTAGTGGTTAAAAATATCATTGTGTTAAATAGATACGGTACAAAATACATAGTAGTAAATGAACCTAATAGTCTAATATTCCATAAACCCAAAGTATTCAACAAGTCCAGCCACTGAGGTAAGGATTTACTGTTTGACCAAAACTGCCTTGAAAACTGAGCAGTGATCTGGCAGAAATGAGATTTAGACAATACTTCACAGCACAGGGGTAGCTAGGTGGCACAGTGGATAGAGCACTGGTCCTGGAGTCAGGAGGAACTGAGTTCAAATCTGGCCTCAGACACTTGACAACTTACTAGCTGTGTGGCCCTGGGCAAGTCACTTAACCCCAATTGCCTCACCCCCCCAAAAAAAACCCCACAAAAAATACTTCACAGCACATACCAATAAGCTCCATAAAGATATGAAGATATAAGAGGTCATATCATAAACAAGATAGAGAAACATTAAACTCTTCCTCCAGGCCTTGACCAGATTGAGGTAGTAATCAGCCTAAAAGAATAAAGGTATCTTTGATCACTTCAATTTTCTTTGGGAGTATTTCTTGAGTTGTCTTTTAATTGGGTAGAAATGAGAATCCTTAAAGGAAGTACTTGACATGGGATTATATAGTTTTATTCTTTTTTTGTTTGTTTGTTTTTGTTTATTGGTGAGGCAACTGGGGTTAAGTGACTTGCCCAGGGTCACACAGCTGGTAAGTGTTAAGTGTCTATAATTTTATTCATAATAATAATAATAACAATAATGACTATATAGTGCCTACTATGTGCCAGGCATTGTGCTCAGTGCTTATAAATATTATCTCATAGTAGAGAAATAATTTTCTAGGATGTGACATTTTAAGTTAATATTATTCTCATACTGTTACCTAATTCTGACCAAAACTGCCTTGAAAACTGAGCAGTAATCTGGCAGAAATGAGATTTGAGAATATTCTAAATTGAAACTCCAAAATGGCTTGTGTTATAGAGAGATTTTCAGTCATCTGGCAACTCTAACCATTTTGGGACCTCTCTCTAAGCAGAAGTGTTTAGAATGTTTCATCCAAATTCATAAAATTGTTTCTAGTAGGCTTGTGCTTAAAAGGAAGAGTAGATAATTATCTTCCATAGTTGTTACTAGTTTGTAATTCTTTAGAGAATTGTTTGCTCATATCCTTTGATCACTTACTACTGGAAAATAGATCTTAATCTTTATTTCTGTTAGTTGTCACTATATCAAACCCTTCTCACAGATTTGATACATGAATTTCTTTTCCCCCCCAGTCAGCTAGGTCCCCTCTAGAGGCAGATAGATGGCACAGTCAATAAAGCACGGAGCCCCAATAATCCTGGTGGGTGTGAAATGATCGAATTCTTCTGAAAATATCAAGACCAGTTGTTTTTTTCCCTTTGATAGTTCAATCACAGCTGGTTTTATTTCCTTTTTTTGACATTGGGTTAAGATATCTACATGGTCTTCTGTTAATTTGAGTATTTTAGAATTTTTGAAGGCAGTTCTCTATTTCTTTTGTATTCTCAGATAAATTAGCATATATAATAGGTTCTGATTTTTCTTTTAATTTCTTCTTGCTTTGTTATATTCCCTTGCTCATGTGGTTAAAGGTTCATCATTTTTTTTAGTCTTTTTCAAAGCATCAGCTTTTGGTTTCAGTTATCATCTATATATATTTTTTGGTTTCCAGTGTACCTATTTCTCCTATAATTTTTTGGGGGGTGGGGCACTGAGGGTTAAATGACTTGCCCAGGATCACACAGCTAGTTAAGTGTCAAGTGTCCGAGGTTGGATTTGAACTCAGGTCATCTTGAATCTTTATCCACTGCGCCACCTAGCTGGCCCGTCTCCTATAATTTTTTAACATCTTGTCCTTTATACTTACTTTAGGTTATTCCTTGGCTACTTTTTAAAATGCATAGTCAATTAAAATTCCTTCTTTTTCCATTTTGTTAGTGTATGTTTGTAGAAACATGATTTCTCTCCTGAGAAGCTTTAGCTTGCATCCCAGAAATTTTGGCATGTTGTTTCATCATTATTTTCTTTCACCTGTATCAAGATAAATATGATTGGTTCTTTAAATCACTTATTATTCAGGATTCAGACTTCTCCATTTGGTCTGTATCTTTTGTTTGTGATCCCTAAACCAATGACTTTTTTTTTTTTTTGCGGGGCAATGAAGGTTAAGTGATTTGCCCAGGGTCACACAGCTATTGTCAAGTGACTGAGGTCAGATTTGAACTCAGGTCCTCCTGAATCCAGGACTGGTACTTTATCCACTGCACCACCTAGCTGCCCCAACCAATGACTTTTTATTGCTTTATGGTCCGTAAGCTATTTTGACTTTTAAAATTTATTATTTCTGCCTTTTTACAGGGATGCTATACCACCTCAGAATTACACAGCAGAAGGTGCTATTTTAGGGGTTAGGGATTATTTTCTATTAGCTTATTGAGTTTTTTTTAACTTTATTTGTGGAAACATCTGAAATTACTTTATCTCTTGTGTGTAATTTGTATTTGAGAAAGGTTTGAAAGGTTGTGAAGATTGGAGAAAATGTCTGGTTCTTCATCTTGGTCACATGACTAAAAAGTGTCATCCTGATATTCTAAATATCAACATTCTACAGGAAGAGAGAACTAGTGATAGTGTTTGAAGGAGAAGGATGAGGAAGAAAGAAAGAAAATAGGGTCATTAAAGCCCTTTTTTTTTTTTTTAGTGCACAGAAAAGAAAGAAGGCCAGAAGGAAACATGGACAAACAAGATAGCATCGGAAATTATATGTTGTTCTTATTATATCCTTAAAAGGAAAAGCAATCTTTACATAATAGATATTTGTGGTTTCATGTGTAATCCTGTTTTTCTGTTCTAAATCTCAGATGTAAATTTTATTTGGTGTTAAATTCAAAATAGAAAAAAATAGCTAAAAAGTATCACCCTCTCTGGTGAGTATAATAGCAATTTACAAGATACTGTTGCTATTTAGGTATCTTTGTAAATGTATACTTGTGAGTTGCTCTGTTAGCATTTTTCTAATGTGTGGAGGAAATAAATAGCTGTTCTATACTTGAATTAAAGTGTACTTTGGATACCCTTTTCTTCTTTTTGGAGAGATACTAGACAGGAACCAAATCTTAGCTTTAAGTGAGGCTCAGGGCTTAGGGGTACGAGGAGCTTGAGTGTGAAGGATTCATTTTTTAGAAGCCAGGCTTCCCTAGGACTGAACTCACTCCATACACGTACATGGGTCCAGAGCTGAAATAGGCCCCTTAGTGGAGAGGACTAAGCTAAAATGATCAAGTGTTTACTTTGCATATATTTATAAGTTGTTTTTCTTTCATAAGTTCCTTGTCTTTGTATCTCTAGAACTAACAGAATACTGGCATAGTAGGCACTTAATGATTCCTTAAAAATTGATTTGTTGACTATTTGAGTTGATATAGATTCCCCCCCCTCCCCGCCCCCCAATTAGCTCTTTCAGCCTCCTACTTGGACTCAGCTAGCTACAGGCTTCATCTAACAGGCTCTTTTCAGGGTCATGTACCATGCTGTTCACCATCCGCTGGGGACACTATGGTTAGTAAGTCTGTTTTTGCATTGACAATAAGACTTAGTGTTTGCTAGGTAGGGTGCTCTCTGAGTCTTGTTTTGTTTGTTTCTACTCTTTGTTGAGGTGGGTGTCTTGCATGGATTATACTTCCCTCAGAAATGGTGAGTCAATGTCTTTACTTTTGTCCATTTCTTGGTTGTTGTGGGTTTTTTGGAGGAGGGAGGGCATGGATGGGAAAGGACAACAGCTTGTTGACAAATATTTTTTCTTTTAATCTTCATAGTACAATGCCTGGTACATAGTAGGTGCTCAATAAATGCTTGCTTATTGATTACATATTAAATAGATTGTGTTGATACTGCTTTAATCATTTTTTTCATTATCATACATCCTTTTTCAAATTGGCTTTATTTTTATCCTTGCCTTAGCCAGTTCACCTGATTGCACATTGAATCTGAACTGATTGAGACCTGATTCTGAAATGACTGTGGCTAGTCATTTCTTATCTGTTAAAATATATTGATTTTGGGGGGTGGGGTGGTGTTATTGGGTGCTTGCCATGCCCAATGCATCTGATTCTCTTCCTAAAATACTCATGATATACAGGTGTGAGAAATCCAAGTAGCCCACATTTATTTTTTAACATTGACCCATATTTTTAAAATCATATTTTCCACTGTTTCCCTGTGATCATTCTCACATGCATTGAAGTTGTTGAGTATTGAGGTATCCCAAAAGTCAAAGTGCATTTTAAGCATTTTTTTTTTTTGCGGGGCAATGGGGGTTGTGACTTGTCCAGGGTCACACAGCTAAGTAAGTCAAGTGTCTGAGGCCGTATTTGAACTCAGGTACTCCTGAATCCAAGGGCGGTGCTTTATCCACTGCGCCACCTAGCTGCCCCCATTTTAAGCTTCAATACCTTTAATTGCTTAAAACTTCACTTCTATTTTTGGGATACCCTGTATGCAGACTTGTCTTAGAAAGTTTTTTCTTTCTTCAAGTTTTTCATAGACTTCCCTCTCCATAGACATTAGTGCATAAGTTACAGTTACATTCCTGGTGGTCTCTTTGCTTACTCCCAACATAAGCACCACAAGGCAACATAACCAAGTGCTCCATAAAACATTGCTTTTTGTTGCCTTTGGGCAACACACGAAACCAATGTCTACAGGCCTTAATTTTCCAACCATTTTTTCTTCTGTGGAGCCATAACTCTTTTATGTCTTCTGGTTTAATTTACAACACAAATGTCAACATTATCGTTGCTGTTCAGTTCCTCTAGAGGGGTGTTAACTTGTTGGTAGTGGGATGAAATCATACATTAGGAGTGCCAAGATTTAAAGTAATGTTTGTAAAGTGGATAGGAACTGTTTGACTGAGAGGACAAATGGTAAAAAGATCACTGGATCTGGAGCAAAAAAATCTGAGTTCAAATATTTGCTCCACTGTTCACTACCTGTAATGACCTTGGAGAAGTCATTTGACTTCATTAATTACTTTCCTCAACAAGGGCGGGGGGATAACTTTTAAGTTCTCTTAAATCTATGCTTCTATTTTCTTAGCACCCCCTCTCTCTTTAGTCCCTCTATGTGACTTGTCTAGTATTATTACTATTGGAGCTAAAGATCACCCTGGACCAAGGGCCATTTTGTATTTTCATCTATTTCTTGAGCTGAGTCACTGTGGCCAAAAAATATTGATGGTGGCCAACCTTCTGGTGATGAACTTTTCTGTACTTAGCTGGGTTCATTACTGTAATCTTCCAGGTTCAGGGATATGTTGGAACCAGATCAAACTGGCTCCAGGAAGCCAACTGTTAAATTTTTAGTGTGAGCATTTACATCTCAGAAATTAGCAAATGCTACAAATAAGGACTTGGCTTATTGTCTTGTTAAATGTCTAGGTTTAATAAAGTGTTAACAATATAGATCAACTTTAAAATGTGCCATGTGTAATTTTTTTTTTTTTAACAGCCTGTTGGTAAACATTTGTCAGCACATTCTTGACCAGGTCCATACTTGGAAGTCTTTTCAGTTTGGTAGCACATGCCAAACTTTTCATTCTTGAGAATGCCAGGTCACCTTTACATCACAAGACATTAGGATTTGTGCATAAACTTTGGGTCATAATTGAGCAACTTTCATGTGTATTATATGGGAAATAAACAATATAAAACACAATCCTGTTTTGCATTGCTTTGGATATACCTCACAGTGCATTGAACAAAATATGTGTCTAATACATTTTTATTTAATGAGTTAATAACAAAATGAAATAATCAAGCTGGCTAAAACTTCTTCTCTAGAATAAATTAGTTCTTTATGAGGTCACAAGGGGGTTGACATGAAGGGGAGGCAAAAAGATCTTGAAAAGATATAAAATGTACCTGAAACTACGAAGGTTAAATTTAATAGGGATAAAGGTGGTCTTTCACATGGGTTAAAAAACAATAACAACAAAAACCCAACCACCACAAATTCACAGGTATAAAATAGGGGAGCCATGGCTAGATGTCTGCTAGGGTAATCGGTCTGCAGGCAATATGCTTAAAGTAGCTGGGGATGGGGGTGTAGGGGAGGGGGACATGAACAAACTTGCCCTAAGAGAGCACAGACTTTAGAAAAGGCATTGATAGTTCTATCTTATTTTGTCCTGGTCAGACCACATGTTCAGCTCTATGTTCAATTCTGGGCATGACATCTGAGGAAAAATTTTGAGGGAATGTAGGGAAGATTAACTAGGGTGGTGAGGGGCCTTGAAAGCATGCTGTATGGGGATTGATTAACGGAATATGGATCCTTTGGAGAATCTGGAGAAGACTTGGCAGGGTACACGGCAGCTATCTTCAGGTATATGAAAGACAGTCCCTTGGAAGAGTGATTAGATTTATTCTGTTTGATACTAGATATCAGAAATAAAAAAGAGGGGTCAAAGTTGAAAAGAGGCAAAATTTAGTTTTTAGGAAAAACGTCCTAATAATTAAAGCTGGCCAAAAGTGGCATAACCACCTGAGGCACTGGGTTTTAAGATCTGTATGGCTTTCATCCTAGTCCTCCTACCTATCAGACTGCTTCTTCTTGGTCTCCTTTGGTGTCCCATAGGGATCTGTCCTGGGCCATCTTCTCTTCTCTATATATACTACTTTACTTGGTGATCTCCGAAGCTCCCCTGGATTTCAATTATCTCTATGCTGTATGATTCTCAAAACTACTTAGGTAGCCTTAACCTCTGCTGACTGCCAATCTAGTATCTCCAACTGCCTATTAGATATTTCACACCAGATGTTCTGTAGACATCTTTTTTTTTTTTTTTTTAGTGAGGCAATTGGGGTTAAGTGACTTGCCCAGGGTCACACAGCTAGTAAGTGTTAAGTGTCTGAGGCCGAATTTGAACTCAGGTACTCCTGACTCCAGGGCCAGTGCTCTATCCACTGCGCCATCTAGCTGCCCCCTGTAGACGTCTTAAACTCAAAATGTCCAAAACTGAACTCATCACCCTTTCCCCCAAACCTTCCAAACTTCCTTATTACTTTTGTGGGCACCACCACCCTCTCATTTCCTCCAGGCCCACAACCTAGGTGTCATCCTTGACTGCTCACTATCTATCACTCCCCCACATTCAATCTGTTACTAAGACTTGTTGATTTTACCTTTATAGTGTCTCTCACATATACCCCCTTTTCATCACCCTGGTATAGGACCTTCTTATCACCTGGACTGTTGCAACAATGCAGGTTGGTCTGCCTGCCTCAAGTCTCCCCTCACTCCAGGCGGTTCTCTGGTCAGCTGCCAAAGTGATTTTCCTAAAGCACAAGTCTGACCATGTCACTCTGTCCCCCGCCTTCAAGAAATTCCAGTGGCTTCCTATCACCTCCAGGATCAAATATAAAATCCTGTTTGACATTCAAACTAGTTTCCTTCCTACCTTTCCAGTCTACTTAGACTTTACACCACACCCCCAACCCTCAAGGCATTCTTCGATCCACTATCACAGACTCCTTGCTGCTCCTCATAGGAGATACTCTATCTCTAGACTCCAGACATTTTCCCTGGCATACATGGAATGCTCTCCCTCTTCATATCTCATATCTCCCAGCTTCCTTGACTTCTTTCAAGTCAGCTTAAATCCCACCTTCTACAGGAAGCATATTCCTATGTCTCTTAATTTTAGTGCCTTCCCTCTGTTGATTATTTCCTATTTATCCCATATATAGTTAGTTTGCACATAGCTGTTTGCACATTGTCTCCTCCATTAGATTGTGATCTCCTGAAGGGCAGGAAGTGTCTTTTGCCCTTTTTTGTTGTTGTTCTGCTCCATATTGTTATTGTTGTTCATTGTGTCTGACTCTAAGTGACCCCATTTGGAGTTTTCTTGGTAAAGATACAGGAGTGGTTTGCCATTTCCTTCTCCAACTCGTTTTACAGATTAGGAAACTGAGGCAAACAGGGTTAAATGACTTACCCAAAGTCACACAGCTAATAAGTGTCTGAGGCTGGATTTGAACTCAGGTCATCCTGATTCCAGGGCCAGCACTCTATCCACTCTGCCATCTCCAGACCATAGTAGATGCTTTAGTAAATGTTTATTGGCTAACTGACTTAAGCAAAGACTGGACCATTCTTTGGGCACTGTAAAGAGGATTATTATCCAGACGTAGTTTGCAGTGGCTGGTCTCTGATGTCCCTTCCAGAACTGAGATTCTCTGATGGTGTAGTAGAAAGAATGCTGGACATGCTGGTATAGCGGAGGGATAGTTGAACCAGGACACCTGGGTTTGATTCCTGCCTAGACACCTACTAGTTGTGCTCCTAAATCACTTCATCTGTTTCTTCAGTGCTAACAGTTCTTGACTGACTGTACCTCACTGTTGTTGTGAGAAAAGGTACAAACCTTGAAAATATAAAGTATATATTGGTGGCTGGCAGGACCCATTCTCAGACTTATCTGGAGAGCTGAAGTGACCTCCCGATAAAATAGCAAAGTGGAAGTGTTGAAAGACTTTCTTCAAGGCTATAGATATAAAAAAAATGTTGAATACGTTTACCTTTGAGATTGTGACAGCACCTGGTGACCTAATCAGATGATCTCCAAGCGTCCTTCTTAGCCATGTCTTCAGAGGAGAGGGGAGGGAGGAAAAAAGCATTAATTAAATGCCTCCTATGTTCCAGACCCTTTAGGAACATAATTTCATTTGATCCTCAGAACGACCCGGGGAGGCAGGTACCGTTATCACCCCCATTTTACAGTTAAGGAAACTGAGGCAGACAGAAGTTAAGTGACTTGCCCAGTCACCAAGCCAGGAAGCGTCAGAGGCTGAATTTGAACTCAAATCTTCCTATCTCCAGGCCCAGCACTCTATCCAAGATAGAATTTAGGTGCTTTCTTCAGACGGTTGAAATATCAAAACAAACAAACTAAAAGATGACCTAAAGAGTATTTGTTAGTGCTTCATTAGAACAATGGGAGGGGCTGGAATTGTCAGTTTTTACTGCACATCCCTTTGCTCTTGCTTGGATTTTGTCCTCAAACCATTGCAATTTTCACCTTCCATAGATTTAACTCACTTAACCCTTCCCCCGCCACGTCTCCCTTCCTCGTGACCGACATTTCCGGTGTTCTAATCACCCCAGTCCCAGCATCGCTGACACAGAAGAAACTAGCCGAGGAGCCCATCCCGTTTTCCCCCTTTTTTTTTCCTGCGGGCGGGCCCTTGAACACCCTTGGCCCAAACCCCTTCATTGTGTGCGATTTTCTCCTTGTGCATTTTGGGAGTTGTAGTCTTACTTGGACCCCGGTCTTCCTCCACAAGCACGTTCCTTCTCACACTGGGCGAAAGAGTCGGGAAGACTACAAGTTCCGTGGTGCCTTTCGCGCCCCCCTTCCCCCGACCTGAACACCCTCCCGCCCCCTCCTGCAGCTCCTTCCTCCATCCCTCCCTCCTCCCTGGGGCCTCCCTGCAGCTGGTCTGCGTGTGCTTGCATTTTCCCGCACTCGAGTCAGCTGTTTTCCCCTAGAGACTCGGGAGGGTTTCGCACTGCAGGGTGACCGCGCGCCCAAGCCTCCTCTCCCTCCCGCGCAGTAGCCCCCAAGGGTGGGGGAGAGCGAGCGAACGAGCGAGCGACGGTAGAACGAGAGCGCGCGCGCGTGCGTGCCGGCGTGCGGGAGCGCGCGAGCTCGAGCTCGGTTTCCCCCGGGTGGGCGGCGGCGGCGGCGGCGGCGGTGGAGGTTGAAGAAGAAGCAGCGGCCGCGGCGGGAGGAGGAGGAGGAAGAGGAGGAGGAGGAGGAGGAGGAGGAGGGAGCAGCAGCGGCGAAATGGCGGAGACCGTAGCGGACACCCGGCGGCTGATCACCAAACCGCAGAACCTGAATGACGCCTACGGGCCGCCCAGCAACTTCCTCGAGATCGACGTGAGCAACCCGCAGACCGTGGGGGTCGGCCGAGGCCGCTTCACCACCTATGAGATCAGGGTCAAGGTGAGGCCTTTTCCGTCCTCGGCCCTCCCCGGCCCACCCCTTGGCCCAGACTGACGCCCCCCGCTTCTAGCGCTCCCTTGCCCACCTACGGGGCCCTTAGCCCGCAATGGGGCGTGGCGGTGCGGGAGCGAAGGCGGCGGGGGTCTCTCCGTCCTTCCCTCCTTCCCCTTCGGACTTTGGTCGTTGACATCGGGCTTTTCGTGGGTGGGGGTGGGGGTGTCCCCGAAGGGGTATGTTTGGCGTGGGATAGGGGTAGGAGAGAGGGGAATGTCATCACAGCGTCTGCTTGGGGCCGAGACCCCCCGCGTTGGAGGGGAGGGGCTCCGGCTCACCCCACCCCTGGAGCCTCCTGTCCTTATCTGCGGGATGACATTTAGGTTTGGAACTACGGAGGTGGGGTGGGGGAAGGGAAAGAAACGTCTTTTAAATCGACAGCTTTTAGGGACTGGGGTGCGAAGGGAAAAGAGCGGTATTTAATTTGAAGCCACCCCCGCTTTCTTTTCCTGGAGACCTGTTTCCCAGTAGTTGTCAAACTGGCTGCTCCAAGCCCTTCCCTAGTAGCTGGGGTATTGGCATCTACATGCCTGGAAAGGCCTTGGGGTGTTCACACCATCTTAATCTAGCAAACTGTGGGAAGCACAGTTTTTTAAAAAAAGAGAGGAAAACTCACCAATAGGTGCTGTTGATTTGGATTTGAATTAAAGATTAAAGGAATGGATCGAAGAGGCCTAGGACCCTTTGGTCTTGGCCACCATGATAGCTAGGGGCCTTAGGAAAGATTGTTACACATCCCACAATCCGGGAACTAAAACTGTATTAAGGAAAATCTTCTCATTTAGGTAATACACACAGACACACTCTAATTTCAAGATTTGCACTTCACTGAATGAAAGAATCAACTGAAGTAGAAACACACACTTATAATTTCCTGACTAGTATTTGTTGGGGATAAGTAATTCAGATGATTTGAAAGATGCTAATTGAGAATAGTGCTTCATTCTTTGTAGTTCAACATTAAAGAATTTACCCATGTATCAAGGTAAGTATCTTTTAAAAATTAATTGCATAAGACTAATCCAGCTGTTAAAACATAACAAATTAGTTGATTAAAATTAGGTATAACAGAATTTTGGCTTTGGATGAACTAAAATTTACATAAATAAATTAGTGTTAAGTTGTAGTAATTGAAGTCTTTAAGAAAATGGCTTCAACCACTCTTGGACTTCATTCTCCCATTTTAATGTTTTTGGCTAATGCAAAATTTTTACCTGTGAAACATCGACTTTTATTTTAAAATGAAACTCAGTTCAGTATTTTTAGTTGCCTTGTTCTTTCTCTTTGCTAAATAGATGAAGTTTTATTGAACTTAAAGAATCCAAACATCATTGTACCTAAGTGTCACTTTCCTCAAATGGAAGGTACCATAGAACATATTGACATTAGATTACAAACAGTTTTGTTGATGTTTTTGTAGTTACATCAGTCATTTTTTGAGAGTATATTTCCTCCACCCTTTCTAAAATGAAGCCTTCCTGATAATTAAAAAAGAAATACAAAAACATTCAGGGTAGTGGTTTGCATCCAGTGATATATAACACATTCAGTCCTGCTTGTAGTGTTTCCCCCACCTCCCCACTTCTGTGCCCTCAAGGTGTTTCATTATTTGTTCTCTAGGCTTTATTTTAGTGATCTTTTAATTTACCTTGTTATACAGTCATTATGTATATTGGTTTTGTTCTTATTTTACTCTGCATCAGTTCATAAAAATCTTCTTATGTTTTTCCAGATTTTTCTTTTATCATATATAATTAACATATTTGTATACCATAGTTTTTTTCAAGCCATTGCACAGATGATGGGTATCTACTTTGTTTCCAGTTTCTTGCTATGATAAAAGCACTTTTATGAATATTATGTTATATATTGGACCCTTGTTTTTGTCTTTGATTTCTTTCATGACAGTTAATTTAACATTATGTGACAGTTTATCTAACAGAACTATCCCATCTGCCTTTATTCATCAATGAGTTTGCCCTTTTCTGATAAAGCAGATCTCAGCATTCTTATGTCTGAGCTTCCATAGCTAGTATATCCTGCCACACAGATGAATCAGAATTTTCTTCTTATACTTCCTTTTTTAAAAACACTGATGCTTCCCCTGAAAGTATTTGCTGTCTTTTTGTACTAAATGGAATCTTAATTTTTTTTTCTCTTGTTGGTCTTAGGGTTCTTTTTTTAATTCTTCAGGGAGCCCAGGTTTTAAAAAAGATTTACTTTAAATGAGATGAGATTAAGAATATAAAATGTGGACATTTTATTAAATATTTTTATTAAAGTGATTGCATATGGAATTAACATTCAAAAAAGTCCTAATTATGGTCATTATTAACTAATATGTATGAAATGCTGGGATTTTTTAAGGAGGGAATAGGAATTAGTGTTTTCAAAATCCCTGGAAGGAAATAAAGGTTGGCAAGGCAGGGACCCCTCCCTAAAATGGAGGATTAGGAAGGAACTCACTAGTGGGAGAAGGGTGTCAATGGCTGATGGGCTGTTCAAGCATGAGGAGGTCCCAGGCTCTGAAGGAAATTTCAAGGTGAGACTGAAGCCGAAACATGATGGAAAAGTCAGAAGCGACCTGAGAAGGGAATGAGTAGGATGACAATGTTAAATTTCATAAAAGCTGACTAATTTTTGGAGTAATTTTGTTTGCATGATGGCAGATTAAGGTGCAAGTTAGCTATTCTCCATTAACATTTGGGCACAAAGGTAGCACTTTAAGTCTGTAATGAACAAGATTAGTATCCCTAGGTTTTGAAAATGCCATGGTGATCATTTTTTAAAAACTATTCTGGTGGTTTAGTAAGTCTGAAGGAGAACAACAGAAATGATTAAAGGTTTGGGAAAGCCAAAAGGACCTGGGATTATTTGGGCTAAGAAGGAAATGGAGTAGCTACTCTTGTTTTGGTTTATGGTGTAACTTTAAAGCAAAATTGCTGCAGAAGTTAAGAATTTCTAGTCTTAGGTATTGAAATTTTGTCATGTTAACATCTGTTATGAACTTAGTATCTTGATGTTCTAAAAAAAACTGTAATTAAAGGCATCACAGTGCACCATTTAACTAAATTTTAGAATAAGTTTCTGTTTCGTGAATTTTTCAAACAAGTAAAAGGGACATGTTTTGCAATTGGATCAATTAAATTGCTTGATTTTGTTATTGATAAGCCTGTTCTTAGCTTCAAAAGGCAGCATGGAAAAAACCATCGAAGGAAGATATCGTGTACATCTTTTAAAATCCTAACATTGGCAAACATGAAGCCGAATCATTGGGTAAAATGATTTAAGGCTTTGAAAAGAAGGAAATGACATGCAATGGCTTGTCCCCCTCTTGTTCTACATAACCTCAGTGGTCCCTGGATCCACCAAAGACTTGTTGGATTGGAATAGTTATCTTGGTAACTTTTGCATTACATGCCAACATGGTTAGGATATTAACCCAAAGAAAAACTAACATTTTAATAGTTTTTTTTTTTAATGTAGTATCTTATAGTTACAAAGTATGTTACATTTTTCAGGGTCTGTAAATAAAGCTGTGGGACAGCTAGCTGGTGCAGTGGATAGAATACTGGGTTTGGAGTCAGGAAGACCCGAGTTCATTTCAAATCTGGCCTCAGACACTTACTAGCTATACAAGACACTTCACCCTGTTCGCCTCAGTTTCCTCATCTGTAAAATGAGCTGAAGAGGGAAATGGCAACCATTCTGTCTTTGCCAAGAAAAGCCCAAATGGGGTCATGAAAATTTGGACACAACTGAAAAATGACTGAACAGATAAACTTGTACTCATAATCGGTTGTACTACCTCCCCTAAGTAGGATCATAAAATTTGTAACCGAAAGAAACACTGGTGATCATCTAGTCCAATACATATTGGTATTCAGAAAATATTTATTAAGCATCTACCATGTGTCAGGGACTGTGCTAAGTTCTGAGGATACAAAAAGAGGCAAAAGATAGTCACTGCCTTCAAGGAGCTTACAATCTAATAGGAGAGATAACATGCAAACAAATATAGTATAAAATAAGGTATATACAGGATAAAAAGAAAACAACAGGAAAAGCATGGGAATTGAGGGGTTAGCTGAAGGCTTTTAGTAAAAAATGGGATTTTAATTGGGATGTAAAGGAAGCCAGGGAGGTCAGTAGAGAGGAGGAGGAGGGAGAACATTCTGGGTGTGGGGTAAAGCCAGAGAAAATGTCCAGAGCCAAGTGATGAAATGTCTTGTTTTTTAAATCATCCTATTGATTTTAAGGTCTACATAATTGATTTCTCAGCTGGCTACTGCTACCATGTTCCTCTCCTCTCCATTATCATTAAGGAGGGACATGCTACCATTAATGTCTTCTCTTTCTTTCTTTTTTTTTTTTTTTTGGTGAGGCAATTGGGGTTAAGTGACTTGCCCAGGGTCACACAGCTAGTAAGTGTCAAGTGTCTGGGGTCAGATTTGAACTCAGGTACTCCTGACTCCAGGGCTGGTGCTTTATCCACTGCACCACCTAGCCGCCCCAAATGTCTTCTCTTTCTAACTCTGCTTCTTAACTTCTTTAGCCATTGTAACTACTATGGCTTTAGGGAAATAAAAATTGGCTACTCTTCACCAAAAGAGGAGGACCTATTGAGTTAAACCATTTCATCCATTTGAATCCATTCTTACAGATGTTACACAGCTAATTAGTTTTTTTTTTTTTTTTTTTTTTGCTGGGCAATGGGGGTTAAGTGACTTGCCCAGGGTCACACAGCTAGTAAGTCAAGTGTCTGAGGCCGGATTTGAACTCAGGTACTCCTGAATCCAAGGCCGGTGCTTTATCCACTTCACCACCTAGCTGCCCCTAGCTAATTAGTTTTACAGCCAGTACTATCAGGTCTCATTGGAAAGCCTCCCAAGTTGCTGATCTTTGTACTATTATAACATGTTGCAAATCTTCCATTCTCTTTGTGTTTGAATCCTCTAAACCAAGATATAGGCTGAAAAATATCTTTAGGAGGCAAAGTCAGGACTACTCAGAAGTAATGACAAAATAGTTGCCAAAAGCTTTTCAATACAACTGGTATTAATAGCTTTAACATCAAAAAGAACTTGAGGTGAATGACAGGTGAATGGTGACAAAGAATAGAATAAGAAGAGAACATCAAAGATTAAAACTGGTTGGCTGCAAACACCAGAAAGTGAGTCAGTGACAAGAAAGAGAAACAATTGAACAGTTCTGTTATCAGGAGTTATAAAAGAAGCTAGTTGCATCTTGATGGCTCCTAAGGGCATAAATTACCATTCTGAAGGGAAAGGGAATTTATATAGCACCTATTATAAATATCTCATTTGATTCTCATAGCAACCCTGCAAAGTAGGCAATGTTATTATCCCCATTTTACAGTTAAGGAAACTGAGGCAAACAGGTTAAGTGCTTTGCTAAGGATCACAGGCATATCGATTTGTGTTCAGCAGGAAAGAACATTCATTCACTGTATACACTTGTTTTGTGTGTGTGTGTGTGTGTGTGTGTGTGTGAGAGAGAGAGAGAGAGAGGAAAAATTGGGCAGGAAACTAATATAAAACTCTTATTTCTGTTTGCCTTTTTTTTTTTTTTTTGGCAGGGCAATGACAGTTAAGTGACTTGCTCAGGGTCAGACAGCTAGTAAGTGTCAAGTGTCTGAGGCCAGATTTGAGCTCAGGTCCTGCTGAATCCAGGGCTGGTGCTTTACCCTGTATACACTTGTACATTGTGATTAAATTAAGTAATTCATCCTTATGCCCAGTATAAAGAAGAACTTGGTAACAAACTGGTGCAAAATTGGATTGGAAGACCTTCTAAGTTGGCAGAATCTTGATTATTACAAATCTTCAAGCAAAGATTAGATGATCTGTTGGGATATTATATGAAGTATTAACTGTATACTGGGGAATTGGACTGATGATATGTGATATCCCTTCCAACTGATTTTCTGATGTCCTCCCACATCATCTAAATCAGTAGAACAATGATTGATGTTCAAAATTAGGACACAAAACCACCAATAAAAGATGTGTATTTAGTATTCTCTCTTTTTTTTTTTCTTTCTTTTTTTTTTTTTTAGTGAGGCAATTGGGGTTAAGTGACTTGCCCAGGGTCACACAGCTAGTAAGTGTTAAGTATCTGAGGCCGGATTTGAACTCAGGTACTTCTGAATCCAGGGCCAGTGCTCTATCCACTGCGCCACCTAGCTGGCCCAGTATTAAAAAGCTTTACTGATCTTTCTCCCTTCAAGTGTGGCCCATTGTCTATATTCATATGAACAGTGCCAACAAATGTGATGGGTGAATATTAGGTGGGTAAAATAATGGAGGGTCCAGGTTGAATCTGATAGGAGTATTCTTTGTTGCTGATCTCTGACCTGTGTTTTGTCTGATGTGCAATGCCTCATTTAGGATTTCATACTTCTGAAAAACATATATATGTATATACATACATACACTCTGATTTGAGTAAGCTGTTGTATTAACTGAATTGCTTTAATTAAGACCAGTTTTCAACTGATAATCCACTTAATTTCACGTTCAGTATGACAGCATCCCAGTGTGGTAAGAGAATATGGATACTGAACTAACATTTATTACTACCTGAAGGATATAGCAAACAAGTAATCATGGTTGGAGAAAGCTCCAGTGCCTCCTGAAACACGTCACATTTGAACTCAGGTCTTCCTGACTCCAGGCCCAGCACCCTATTCTCTATACCACCTAACTTAATTCATTTTTCTCCTTTGTTGAGTGCTCTTTTTACTCCCTTCTGCCAAATTATGCCTTTGTCCTCTTTCAGAATTGTTTTGTGAAGTTTTTTTTTAGAGTAAGTCCCATGTGATTCTCATCATTACAGTAATTTTTTATCCTTTTGAGATCATAGATTATTTTTTCAGTCCTGTCTGACTCTTTATGACCCCATTTGGGATTTTCTTGGCAAAGATACTGGAGTGGTTTGCCATTTCCTTCTTGGGCTAATTTTACAGATGAGGAAACTGAGGCAAACAGGGTGAAGTGACTTCCCAGGGTCACACAGCTAATAAGTGTCTGAAGCCAGATTTGAACTCAGAAAGATGAGTCCTCCTGACTACAGGCCTGGCATGCTATCCACTGAGCCACCTAGCTGCATTTTTTACTTTATGTAGCTATAAGGGGAATAGTCACAGATATAGTTGTATGTGCTATATATTTATATATACATACATAAAATATTTCATATGTGGATTATATGCAGTACATAAATGTACTTGGCTCTTTCCTGCTTTAAATTCTGTGTGGACCTGACAAGCAGGAGGATACTTGAGAAAGGGTGTGGATCAGGCATAGAGCCGCATAGCCTCTCTGTACACATGTCTATGGTTGTATGTGCCAGGAGAGAGCAGGTTGAAGGGGCTTGCTGAGCAGAAGCTGTCTCCTTACAGTGATGATGGGCTCTCTGTTGGCGGCCACCACAGAGGCCCCGGGTGAATATTTCTTCTCTGATGGGATCCGGCTAAAGAAATACTGGGGGATGGGCTCCCTTGATGCAATGGACAAGAACCTCGGCAGCCAGAACCGTTACTTCAGGTGAGGGAGGCTAAGGGGCTGAGGGAGGGGCTTTTTAGGACAGAACTGTCCCGGAAAGCTTCTTGACACATTGCTGGTGTCCTCATGTCTTTGGCCCAGGGTTTCTTTGAGAGGAGGGGAGTTGGTGTGAAAGGCAGGAGCAGTTTCTGAGTCTGCTTTTCCTGTGGCTTTTGGTATACATGTAGTATTACATATCCCTTTTCAGACTGTGTGCTTATTGAAGACAAAGACTACATTTTTGAATCCTGAACTAATATGTGGGTGATGTTTATTAAATATTGTTGCTTTAATGCTTTTGAAAAACTGGTCATTTAAATATAGTTTGTAGCAAAATGTCTAGCTGTGAATTGACTAAACATGATTTGTCAGGTAAACCTTATTAGCATTTCTTAGTTTTATATATATATAATTGGGGTTATAATCAATGGCTAATCTGTGTGTGTGTGTGTGTGTGTGTTTTTAAGTACTAACTCATGCCTACTTTCTTACCTCTACAAAATCTTTGAGAATATTTACATATGTGTCAAGGGCATCTTTGAATCTTTGAGAACAGGAAAATTTTTTGCAAACTGCATTCTATAGCAGAGATATCCTTGCAGTTATGCAATTGTTTTGTTTTGTTTTTTGTTGAGGCAATTGGGGTTAAGTGACTTGCCCAGGGTCACACAGCTAGTAAGTGTCAAGCGTCTGAGGCCGGATTTGAACTCAGGTCCCCCTGAATCCAGGGCCGGTGCTCTATCCACTGCGCCTCCTAGCTGCCCCAACAGTCATACAATTGACTAAAAGGTGCAGAGAATATGAAATATATGAAATTTCACCTGTTTTCATTTTTGGTAGAGAAAAAAGAATTTGGTTGTGTAATCCAGTGTATGTATATTTACTTAGAAGTTTTGTAATGTATTAACATTATGTATTTTATAAATCATAAATAATTAAAAATTTAAAAGATGAGATAAAGATGAAATAAAAACTTTAAATATTTTGAAATTAATGGTACCAAAACACCTTTTTGCTTTTATTAAAAATATGGCTAATAATATTTTTAGTGAGTGTAGTGTTATTTGTTGGATATGTTTATTTTTGGAAAATCTATGTGTCTGTGTCTTGGGGAACATAAATAATAGTTGTTGGTTACTATTTCCTTTGATCATTGTAGCTACACATTTGGATTGTTTTTAGATTTAAAATTTTCTTTTTTTAATTGAAAAATACACAATACAGTAATCAAGTAATAGGTCATAACTTGAAATAATAGCTTTTCAGCAAGAGTGATTCTTGTGTAAATATTCACCATACACGTGGCAAAAACAACAAGCAAAAGTGGAATTGCCTTCAATTTCAACTCAGCAGAAAAGTTTTCATTGTAAATGTAGTCAAAGCCTTTTCTTTACATTGTTCTGTTTAATCAAGGATATTATACTGTAATTTCCTTTTTCATATTTGGGTATTTTAGTTGCATTTTCGTATGTTTAAGAAATACTAAGATGGAAGCTGGAAAGGTAGGTTGGGGCTAGATTAAGGAATGCTTTAAATACCAGAGGAGTTTATTTTTGATTCTTGAGTTTTTAGGGAACAACTGGGGTTTATTGAGTAGGGGGGTGGCAATGTCACAGCTGCTTTAGGAAAATCATTTAATTGACTGTGGAGTATGGGTTGGAGAATGGAGAGACTTGAAGCAAGGAGACTAATTAGGAAGCTATTGCAGTATTCTAGCAAGAGGTGTCATATGAGTGGAAAAATGAGACCAATCTGAGAAATGTCACAGAGGTAGAAATGACAAGATTGGGCAACTGTTTGGTTATGTGATATGAATGAGTTGAGGATGACACTGAGGTTATGAACCTGGGTGTTTAGAAGGATGGCAGTGTGCTTGACAGCAGTAGAGAAACTTGGAAGAACAATGAGATTATGATTCAAATAACAACCCTTCCATGCCTGCTCATCCTCTGTGACTCAGGTTATGCCATCCTAAATCAAAAGAGGCTAGGTGGGCTCTATAGCCAGGGCATGGAGCCTACCTTCTGCCATGTACTTGCTACTCTTGCAAGGTAATATGGAGGAAGGAAAGTATTTGCTGGGGGAACAGAAACAGATGTATTTTTGGTGGTGGTTGCTTTTATGAGTACCCAGGGTAGGATTAGGTTATAACTTGCCTCAGGGCCCAGTGTAGAAGGGGAGAAGTGGTTGCTAGCTTGCACTGAAGTTTGAGGCATCTGAGTGGGAAGATTATTGGGTGATAATGTGTGAAATCATAGAATGCACAAACTGAAGAATTAACATTATTCAGCCATTTCTCAATTGATGGGCATCCCCTCAAGACTTCCACTTCCTTGTAACAACAAAAGGTGCCTTTGTGAATATTTGTGTACATATGGGTTGTTTTCTTCTTATTTGGGGGTATTCTTCTAGAGATGTTATATAGCAGCAAATCATTAAATGCCATAAACTCTGAAGAATCAATATTGGAGGTCTCCCAAAGATCATTGGAGAGATTTACTTCTTCATACATTGCAATATAAAAGATATCAAAAAGATCCATTCTTGGAAATGAAAATGGGCTGGTCAGGTAGTGAAGGTGAGGGATAATCAGTTGTTCTAGTCTGTTCTACTGAAAGACAAGACAGCATAGAGGGTACCTTCCCCTCTTAGATTCTAGTTCTTTGCTTTTTTCTTTTCAATGGCCCTTTTAAGATTGCAAAATTTATTACTTTTCTCTCCCCAGTATTATCTAACCCATAGCTAGAGATTGTTTAATGAAGTGCTATGAAATGTAGGTAATTACATGAGTACTAAATGATCACTTTTCCATTATTTTTATAGAAATATGATTATGCATTTTGTTTTTAAAAAACCTTTTAGTTTTGTCTTAATTTTAGACATGTTGCGTGATTGTCTGGTTCCCATTTTATAGGTGAAGAAAACTGAAGATGAGAAGTTGTAACTTGTCTCTGCTCACATGGTTAGTGAATGGCAGATCTGGGACTTGGGCCCAGGTCTCCTGACTCTTAAGTCATCTGTTCTTTGTCCTATCCCACATTTTCTTAGAGTTTTTTTGTTTTCTTAAATTACTGACTGGAAAACATGGTCATCAAAGTAATAATACAATACTGTTCAGTGTTGTAAAACTTGCCACTTTAGTGACAAATTAGAATAAAAAATTTAAAGTCTATTGTTGCTATGTGATGTTAGGTGAATTAATGGTGAATTGATAAATCATTTTCCAGCATTGAATCTAAGTTAAATTTTAACAGACGATATTCAATATTATTGGCAAGCCTTTGAACCTTCTAGTTTCCACTCTGAACAAGATCATCGGGAGTAGTAATCTATTTCTCTGTACTCCATATATTTAGGGAGGAAATGCTTACACTTATCCAGTTTGTGATCCTAAGTTTCAAAGTCTAGAAAGATAATTTTGAACAGGCCCTATGGGTTTCAAGAAATCAGGATATCTGATTCACATGATATTTTTTCTATTATTTTATAGATATCATGACTGCATTTTGTTTAAAGAAAATCTTTTAGTTATACCTTAATTTTAGGCATGTTGCTGTGATGATTTGGTTCTAAAGGAAACTCAAAGAAGAAAAGTATAGGCTCCATTCATAGCATAGTCTACACGCCACCAGTGGTAATATTTACATTCAAAAAGAATATAAATTTAATGTGCTAATTGGCTTTGCTGGCCACCCAACTATCTTTTCTGTAAATTGAGAGGCAAAAAAACCATACTTAATAATTCTTGGGAAAACCATTTCTGTCCAGAATTACAGGATTACAGGCTAGCTCTGAGTAGCCTTGGACTGGTAGGAGGAAGTACTCTGGAGAGCCTAGGGAGCATTTTGAAATGCACACATTTAAGGTACATAGATTGTATCTTTGTTAATCTAAATAAGGATGCACAGAGGACTTGGTAGAATTTCTTTGGTATTAGGCACTGGACTCCAAAATTTATCAGTCATTATAATTGTCCCTCTTTCCTTTGTGGTAATGATCCTGATTGCATCAAATTTAATGTCACACAAGCTAATATAAGTATTGTTCATTATTTTAAAAATTTAAAACCTACTTAAATATTGTTGGATTAAGTACAAATCTTACCCTGATTATTCCCTTGTAGCATTCTTCATGGCAGTGTTTGTTATCTGGGTCATTTGGTTTTCTTCCTAGTTCCACTTGCCTTAGACCTACCAGGTTTTATATACTTAAGGGTTATAGCCACTCATCCTGGTGGGCTCTCCCTTAGGTTTCTTATGGTAGTAAGTCATGAAAAAAAAATTAAATCAAGTGTTCTTGACTTTATTTATTTAAACCATATTCCCTTGTAGTTAAGGAGGACAAAATAAACTTACCCCCAATTACAATACCAGAGGCTGGCCTAAATAGAAAGAGCCATTCACTGCTAGTATTGACTGTCCCTCCTGGGTTTCTTTCTTTCCAGACTTCCCTTTATTGCCCTGGATTCTCTAGCATCGAAGCATAGATGTAGATCTATATAATGATTAGAGTGATGCCACCTGCTGGGGAGTTACTGTAGGAAAGCTCCGCCATGAGGAGAAGGCATCTGAGGGCAAGCCATGCGATTTTCTTTGGCATCAGGAAGTGACGTTTGCTCGTGGGTACTATCTATAAAAGAGGTGAGACTTGTTCTCTTGCTCGCTTTCTGGAGGACCTCAGAGGGGAGAGGAGCTGGAGACATTGGCTCACTGAGATAGACAGCTGAATCTAGTCCTTTTTCTCTCTCTTCACCAAATTCTTATTCTCTTTAATAAATGCTTAAAAGTCTAACTCTTGCTAAAGCTTATAATTTATTGGTGACCACTCATTAGATATTTTAGACAGATTAGCTAGAATTTTAGCCCCTTACATCTATAAGGAACTTAAGAGACCATCTTGTCCAACACCCTTTGTCAGTCCCCACAATGTTATAAAACTTATCTTCTCTCAGTTTCCAATTTAAAAAGCATCTGGATTTGAAGTTGAGAAGATCTAAATTAAAATATCAATTCAGATATTTGCTAGCTATATGAGTCCAAATAAGTGGGCAGCTAGGTGGCACAGTGGATAGAGCACCGGCCCTGGAGTCAGGAGTACCTGAATTCAAATCTGGCCTCAGATACTTAACACTTACTAGCTGTGTGACCCTGGGCAAGTCACTTAACCCCAATTGCCTCACTTAAAACAAGACAAAACAAAACAACCCCCCCCAAAAAACCAAATAAGTTATTGAAATTTATACTTTATCTCTTTTTCAGGTCAGTTGTTTTTCCAATGAGATATTTCACATTTTCCTTCTTTTGACTTTATTTTATTGTTTCTTGATGTCTCATGGAGTCATTAGCTTCCACTTGTCTGTCTGCTTTTTAAGGAGTTCTCTTTTTTTTCCCTAGAAAATTTTTGTATATCTTTTTCATTTGGCCAGTTCGGCTTGTTTTTTTTTTTTTTAGTGAGGCAATTGGGGTTAAGTGACTTGCCCAGGGTCACACAGCTAGTAAGTGTTAAGTGGCTGAGGCCGGATTTGAACTCAGGTACTCCTGACTCCAGGGCCGGTGCTCTATCCACTGTGCCACCTAGCTGCCCCCAGTTTGGCTTTTTTGGGGGGGGCGGGGCACAGTTCTACTTTTTAAGTTTTCGTTTTCCCTGTAGTTTTATGCTTCTTTTTACTGTTTGGCCTATTCTCTTTTTTAAGGTGTTATTTTCTTTAGTATATTTTTGTGCCTTCTTTACCAAGCTTTTGGCTTTTTTCCCCCATAATTTTCTTGAATCACTCATTTCTTTTCCCTATTTTTCTTCTACCTGTCTTACTTGAATTTTAAAATTCTTTTTGAGCTCTTCCAGAAATTCTTGTTGGGTTTGTATACAATTCACATTTATTTTTCCTTTGAGACCTTGCTTGTAGTTGTTTTGATATCCTTTTCTTCTTCTGAGTTTAGGTCTTGATCTTCCCTGT
The DNA here is from genome assembly GCF_019393635.1 of Dromiciops gliroides. Classification (NCBI taxonomy): domain Eukaryota; kingdom Metazoa; phylum Chordata; class Mammalia; order Microbiotheria; family Microbiotheriidae; genus Dromiciops; species Dromiciops gliroides. The sequence continues at coordinate 338,389,203 of NC_057864.1, read as the reverse complement.
CATCATAGTAAATTTTTGTGGTTAGGATTTTTGTTTTGTTTGTTTGCTCGTTTTTTCAGCCTATTTCTTGATTTTTAACTTTTTGTTAAAGTTAGGCTTTGCTCCTAGGGTGGGCCAGGACACTGTCCCAAACTTCACATTTTTTTCATGCTGCTATTTTCAGAGCTGGTTTGGGGGTGGGGGGGGTGGTGTCTGTGAGTTTTTGGTAGTGTGATTCCCAGGTGGTATGATCTGGCCCATGTTCTGGTCTTTATACAGGAAGGGACTTTGTTTTTCTGTAGCTCCAAGTGCCAGCACTCCTCTTTGCCCTGGAACTGTGACCTGCAAACTCATATTGGCAATGCAACAGAGTCCTGAACCCAAGGCTGGCAAGGGATCCCCTTTAATTCTGACCACTTGTCCAATCCCCTTACCATTTGTGGGCTCTGCTTTTGCTGTGACCTCCAAGACCTGCTGCTGGCATTGCTATTTTTGGCCTGAGCTGAGCTCCTGGTGTGACAGACCTTTTCTGCTGACCTCCTAAGTTGTCTTGAGCTGGAAAATTGTTTCACCCTGACCTTTTGTTAGCTCTACCACTCCAGGATTCAATTTAAGGAATTATTTTTAAATTGTTTGGAGGGGAATTTGGGAGACTTCAAGCAAGTTCTTGCCTCTCCTCTGCCATCTTGGCCCCACCCCATCAATCTTATTTTCTTTAAGTAAATCTTTTCTCATTTATTTGAGAAAATGAAGATCTATGGATATTGACTTCCCCAGCTCACACAGAGAGCTGGTCTGGTTTGCTGTCACTATCGAAAGTAACTTTAGGAATCCCATAATTACCCTGACCAAGTTATTGAGGGAGGGATGTGTAGGAGGAGGGAAGGATTTTAAAAATTACAACTTAAAAAGGTTTTAAAAGTATGTGATGTATATGTTACTTTCAAACCTGTTCTGCTTGTCCGTGCTTCCTTCTGAACTTCTTTCTGTACTATAATAATGCATTTTATTTTTTTAAGTTTAAAAAAATTCTATAGCATTTTTTCTTTCCCATTTATGTGTCAAGACAATTTTTAGCATTCATTTTTACAAGATTCTGAGTTCCAAATTTGCTCCCTCCCCTCTTGCTATATTAGCCACAGTTGTGAAAGAAGAAACAGATCAAGGAAAAAAACTACAAAAAAAAAAAAAAGTGAAAAAAGTATGCTTTGCTCTGCATTCAGAGTCCATCCGTTCTTTTTCTGGAAGTGGATAACATTTTCCATCTTGAGTCCTTTGTACTTGTCTTGGATCATTGTGTTGCTGAGAAGAGCTAAGTCATTCATAGTTGATCATCACACAGTGTTGGCCATATCATGTACAGTGTTTTCCTGGCTCTGCTCATTTCACTTTGCATCAGTTTGTACAAGACTTTCCAGGTTTTTCTGAAATCTGCTCTTTCTTACTTAATCCTTTCTTACTGCACATTACAGTCATATACCATAATTTGTTCAGCTATTCCCCAAATGATTGGTATCCCCTTGATTTCCAATATTTTGCCACCACAAAAAGGGTTGCTATAAATATTCTTGCACATGTAGGTCCTTGTTCCTTTTTAATGATCTCTTTGAGATATATGGACCTAGTAGTGGTATTGCTGGATCAAAGGGTATGCACAGTTTGGTTACCTTTTAGGCATAGTTCCAAATCGCTCTCCAGAATGGTTGGAAAAGTTCACAACTCCTCCAATAGTACATTTAATATGCTTCAGTAGTCTTTTGGAAGAGAGGATATCACTATTGCTGGTGGTGCCCCACTTTCAAATTTGTGAGGGGAAAAGTTAATACCTACCCCGTATTTCCCTTCCCCTCACTCTATTTGTGTTTGTTTTCCTGTTGAGTTTGGTGTATTGATTTTACACCAGATTTTGTATGTATATGTTTCTGTGTGTTAACTGTCCTTTGTTTCAAATAAGAATGAAGGTTCATCTGCCATGTGCTTTCCTCATCCCTTCTTTCACGTTTATATATTTTTTTCATATACCCCCAAAAGTTCCATACCCATCTTCCTTTCTACACTGGTGTATTTATCTTTTTACCCTTCTTCATAAGAATTTGAATAGGGGAAAGAGAACAAATCTTCACCCCATCCCACCCCCAGCCTCATGTTCTTATTTAAATGAATACCTTTTGAAGACATTAAGGTTCTGTATATCATCCTACATCCCTTTACAATTGATTGAATAAATTTAGCCATTTAAGATTGCTCTGAATACTTGTGGTTGTATTTTAAAGTTCCTACTCAGCTCTACTCAGTCCATTTTGTTTCTCTCTGTAGGATTATACTTAGCTTTGCAGGATAAGTTATTCTTGGTTCTAAGCCTATATATTTTGCATTTTGATATATTGCTTGCCAAAAATTACCTCTCATTTATAGTAGGAGTTGCTAAGATCACAGATCTTGTGTAATCCTGAGTGTGTTCTTTTGGAACCTTCTTTCTGAATGCTTGTCATTTTCTCTTTAGTTTGGAAACTAGATTTTGGCTATGACATTCCTGGGACTTTTTTCCTTTTGGAACTGCTTTCAAGAAATGGGTTCTGTTTTTACTTTGCTTTCTAGTTCTGACAGATCTGGACAAGTGGTTGTTTTTTGGTTTGTTTGCCGGCCCCCCCCCCCCCCCCCCCCCCCCCCCCCCCCCCCCCGCCTATATCATAATGTCCAGGCTCTGGAGAGAAAAGGTCCTGGTTTCTGATGATTCTTGAATTATCTCTCCTTGACCTGTTTTCCATATCTTTTTTTTTTATATCAGATATATCTTTTTTTTTTTTGGCTGTCTTACAGAGTCATTGATTTCTGTTTGGTATATTCTAGATTTCAAGGAGTCACATTTCTTGGTAAAGATTTACTATTTTGTCTTCTAAACTATTTGTTCACCTTCCAGTTCTTTCATCCAGATCTTTAATTTTTGAGTTACTCATTGCTTGCTATTGTTATGTTGTTACGCTTTTTGGGGGTGCATGTCAAGATTTACACTATTTTATGTTGGTTGGTGGTTTTTTTTTTTTTTATTGAATCATGTCTCCAGCTTTAGTTTCATGAATTGGGGCTTTGTGATAGAAGCAGTTTTTGCTCCCTGTTGTACTTTTCGATAGAGTGGTTGGCCCTTCTTGGTTTCATCTTGACTTACTTCCCTGAGTTAGCTCCCTGTGGATCTTTGAAGTCAGAGTCCTCAGGGTTCTTCTAACGTCTCAGCACCAAATGTTTAAGGTATCTCAGAGCCCCTTGACCTGGGGTGGCCCTATTTGAGTATATCTGATCACTGTCATGCTGTATTAGTTGTTAAGTATACTTTGGGGGGGGGCAGGGCAATGAGGGTTAAGTGACTTGCCCTGGGTCACATAGCTAGTAAATGTCAAGTGTCTGAGGCTAAATTTGAACTCAGGTCCTCCTGAATCCAGGGCCAGTGTTTTATCTATTGCACCACCTAGCTGCCCCCTGTTAGGTATACTTCTACAGTCCCTTCCCTTATTTATTTTTTTTAGGGAACCCTGCCGCTTTCTCTGGATAAAGAGCTTTATAGCCCACAGATGTTTCTGGTTGTACTGGGTGGCTGCTGGCTTATTAGCCAATATAGGCATTAGCTTTATTGGTCCCCTTTCCTTTTGCCTGTGTGTTTCTGGGATTTTGTACAGTTCTGGGTTGGAAGAAATCATTTAGTGTAGTGTCTTATTGGGGTTCTTGAACATTTGGTCTGGTGTGAATTTCAGGTGTTTGCTGGAGTACATGTAGGGGAGGAGCAAAGAATGCCTCTCATTCAGGCTGCCATCTTGGCCAGACATTGATTCCTTTTCCTTTCAGCTTAGCCAAGACTTAGAGGTTTTTTTCTTCTCTTTTTTTTATTATTATAAAAGTATTTTTTATTATTTTCCAGTTACATGTAGAGATAGTTTTCAACATTTGTTTTTATAAGATTTCTAATTTCAAATTTTTCTCCCTCCCTCCCTCCCTAAGACAGCAAGTAATCTGATATAGGTTATATATGTACAATAACATTAAACATATTTCTGCGTTAGTCATGTTATAAGAGAAGAATCAGAGCAAAACATAAAAACCTCAAAAAAGAAAAACAACAGTACCAAAACCAAAAGAAATAGTATGGTTCAATCTGCATCCATATTCCACAATTCTTTTTTTTTTCTCTTGGATTTGGAGAGCATTTTCCATCTTGAGTCCTTTGGAACTATCTTGGACCATTGTATTGCTGAGAAGAATCAAGTCTATCACAGTTGATCAACACACAATGTTGATGATACTGTGTACAATGTTCTCCTGTTTCTGCTCATCTCACTTATCATCAGTTCATGCACATCCTTCTAAGTTTCTCTGAAATCTGCTGCTCATAGTTTCTTACAGCACAATAGAATTCCATTACATTCATATACCACAGCTTGTTCAGCCATTCATCAATTGATGGGCAGCCCTTCAATTTCTAATTCCTTGTCACCACAAAAAGAGCAAGCTTAGAGTTTTTAAAGAAGAATTTTCTTGAAGAAATTAAGAGAAAAAGTACATGTGTGTGTGTGTGTGAATACATTTAAGTATAGAAATATACTAGTCCGTAGTGTATGATGTAACTAAACCATAGCGACATTTGAGAAAATAGTGGCATAATTTATGGCATAGAAACTCTTAGTTTTTCCCCTCTCATCTTGGTGTGAGGGATGTATTGGCTTCTAATCCAAGTGAGATTCATTCTTTCTCCAAGCCTACTTCAAAGTATTCTCTCTGAGAATTGGCCCAAAAGTATTTATCTCTGCCTTTAGACTGTACAGCTCTTATTTTTACTGATATCTTGTTTTTATGTTACTTAAATTTTATATACACACACACACACACTGAATATATTTTCCCTTGCCCTCTATACACTATGCCATCTTTTGTAAGAAGGTAATTTTAGGGGGCGGCTAGATGGCGCAATGGATAGAGCACTGGCCCTGGAGGGGAGGACCTGAGTTCAAATCCGGCCTCAGACACTTAAAACTTACTAGCTGTATGACCCTGGGCAAGTCACTTAACCCCAATTGCCACACACACACACACACACACACACACACACAAAAGGTAATTTTAAATTATTTTAAATGTCAAGATGAGTGAGATAGAAAAGTTGTTTTATGACTTGTAATAGCTAACTGTTATAGTAGATAAAATGTGAAACTGTTTAACTTTTAAACTCAGCGCAACATCATATTGCTGAACTCTAACAGCTGATTTTCTGTCCATTACTGAATAAAATAGGTGATGGGTAGAGTTAAGAGAAATTTTATAACAAGCTCAAAGAAGGAATACAGTTTGAATTTCCTGAAACATTCCTACTTGCTTCACATGTACTGGGTTTAGGCTCAAGGCTGAAACATGTAGACCACCAGATATGACCTTTGTAGTATTTGAAGTAGGCTTACACTGAATGAGGGAAAAATACTTGCTTTCTTTGAATTTCTTAAGGAAGGGAAGAAATGAGGATGCTTAGAAACTTCAACTATGTCAAACACATTTACATATAATAGTTTTTTCATAGGACATTTTAGTAAGCAGACATAAGGGAAGATAAATTTAGTGTGCTTGGCATGAAAGGGTAAGAACAATTGAAAAAATTCTTAGAACAAATTTATTTTTAAAATTTGGACTAAGGCTGAAAGACTTAATTTTTTAAAGTTTACTGATTTGCAGTATTTTACTAAGTCTCATTCCTTGTTTCTTAAGAACAAACCCAAGTTCATTATACTTTTCCAGAACACACTGATTTTTCCTTATTTAAGCTTTCTATCATCTTTTGGCACTTAGTTGTTATGTTTATTCTATCTGCTACTTATTTCTTGTGTTTTTGCCTGGGTTTTCTTTAGATTATAAGCTGCTTTACAATAGAGATCATGTTTTACACCACTTTTGTGTGTCACAATACTAAAAGACATAGTAGACATTCCATAAATACTTGTTAAATTAAGTGTCTTAATTTTAAACTAATTATTGACTAGTAGAGTTTCTTAGTAAAGTTTACAGACAAGAAACTAAAATATACTTGCAGAAAAAGATTTGAGGGTTGAGAAATGAGAAGGAGGAACTAGAATGGCTCCTGTTCCTTCCTTAACCTAGTTTGTCCTGTCCCCTCTCCCTCTCCCTCTCCCTCTCCCTCTCCCTCTCCCTCTCCCTCTCTCTCTCTCTCTCTCTCTCTCTCTCTCTCTCTCTCTCTCTCTCTCTCTCTCTCTATATATATATATATATATATATATATATATATATATATATATATATATAGCGTTCTAGAGAATTTGAAGTCTCATTAAACTTCCCTTTTGGTATTTCTGTGGTTTGTTTGCAAAATGATGTTTTGTGATGTAGTAAAATGTGTTAGTTTAATTATTTTGGGGAGGAGGGGGTTCTTTTGTCCTCTAGGTGGCACATTGGTAGGTGGCATATTAATTCCCTGCAGCTAATTGGTATGCATTCACTAAGGTTTGTTTATCGATAGGAGAAGCATTACCATCTTATGTGATGATACTTAATAATTGTTTAGAGAAGGAATATGGACCTTTTATTTAGTTCATGGTGTAAGTTCTTTAATGAATTCATTAACACTTGATTGTTCAGAGGTCACTTATCTAGCGATCTCAACTGTACAGAACAAAAAGATACAATTGAACAAACACATCCTTGATAATTGCCTACTATGTTCCTAGGCACTGAGGATACAAAAAAACTCCAAACCTAATCATCCTTCCCTTAAAGGAGCTTGTGTTCTACTGGGGAGAAGCAACATTGTTACCAGTAGTTTAAAAAAATACATAGAATGCACAGAAGACAGAAGGAAGTTCAAAATGAAAATAATAATAAACTTTGAAAGTAATCGATTGAATATATTGTATGCTTATTTTTTTTAAAAGCAAGCTGTATGTTAACAGATGTAAAACTTCACATAATGTTTTTTATTTCCAATTTTGTATATGGAAATGCTGTCTTTTTTGGTGTTTGGGAAGTTCAGAATTTCAAAAAGGAAATTTTTTAAATAGCAAAAATACACATAAAATAAATGTAAAGTAATTTTGGTTTGGGGGAGAACACTAACAATTAGGGGATTGAGAAAGCTCTCATGTAGCACTCAAGTTGACAGTGAACTTGGAAGTTAGGGTTTGCAAGGAGGGGGCGTTGGGTTTCCCATTCCCTTCCTTCTGGTCTTATGGATGCAGGGAAGCAAAAGTTCTCTGATTCTTGTCAAATTCCACATATACTTGGGGCAGCTAGGTGGCGCAGTGGATAAAGCACTGGCCCTGGATTCAGGAGGGCCTGAGTTCAAATCTGACCTCAGACACTTGACACTTACTAGCTGTGTGACCCTGGGTAAGTCACTTAACCCTCATTGACCCACCAAAAAAAAATCCACATATACTTATGTGATTAATTCTCAGAGATGCTCAGGCATTACCTCAGATCCCAGTTACTCTTATTTCTGGTAGGCTTCGGGGCAGCTAGGTGGCGCAGTGGATAGAGTACCGGCCCTGGAGTCAGGAGGACCTGAGTTCAAATCCGGCCTCAGACACTTAACACTTAGTAGCTGTGTGACCCTGGGCAAGTCACTTAACCCCAATTGCCTCACTAAAAAAAAAAAAAAAATTCTGGTAGGCTTCTAACAAGTTTGTTTGGTTCTCCAGACAATAGTAAATTAGAAAAGTCATGTGAGAAAGTGCTGAAGTGAGACACATCGACAGCAGCAAAAGGTGATAATTCATAGACATAGAGGAAGTAGATAGAAAACCAAAAACAAATTCAAAAACATAGGCGATAGAGACAGTTTCTCCTGGAAATAAACAGATTTCCATACCTTGTTCCTTGTTTATTTTTTGTTGTATATGCTGTTAGATATGGTTGTGTTGGTAGAGGCAGAACTGGAGGGAATCATGCAACTCTGCTGATTGGGTTTATTATAGATTTGTGTTATTTCATTTCCAGTGGCCTTTCATGGCATTCTTAGTTTTACTGTTCCCCGATTCCTCTTAGCACAGTGACTGTTCCAGACCTCTTCTCAAGACTCTCACAGTCCCTCCTCACCAACCTGCTCAGCTAAGGACCTTAGAGCTGCAAGCTCCCTGAGCTCCCTTTTCTCCCTCTCGTCAGATTGCTAAGGATTTTGAAGGGTGTGAGAGGAGAGCAAGTGGAGACACTGAGTACAGATGGGTCTTTTAGCAGGTTTAGCTAAGATAGAGGAGAGATACAGAATGATAGCTAAGAGAGATGGTAGGATCTAATAAAGTTTTTTTGGGGGGGTTGGCTTTTTGTTTTCAAAGATAAGGGAGACTTAGGTATGTTTGTAAGAAGCAAGGAACTACCAGGGAACTTGTGATAGAAGAGGATCTCCAAATCCAAGGGGAAAAAAAAAGAACTGCGGAGTATAGATGCTGAATGAACCATACTATTTCTTTTGTTTTTGATGCTGTTGTTTTTTTCTGTTTTGAGGTTTTTCATCATTGCTCTGATTTTTTCTCTTATGACATGCAGTAATAGGATTAATGTTATTATATATATATAAAACCTATATCAGATTACCTGCTGTCTAGGGGAGGGGGGAGGGAGGGGAAGGAGGGATAAAAATCTGAAATTGTAAAGCTTGTATAAACAAAAGTTGAGAACTATCTTTACATGTAATGGAAAAAAATACTTTATTAATTAAAAAAAAAAGCAAGGAACTAGTAGATAGGGAAAGATGATAATGGGAGCAGTCTGTTGTTGCAGCAGGGTGCCTGGCACATTGGCTAGAAAGGCCACCTTTTCATCATCTGTACTCAGTGTCTCCACTTGCTCTCCTCTCATACCCTTCTAAGTCCTTAGCAATCTGGCTTCCAACTTCACTCACTTAACTGCTCTTTCTAAAATTACCAGTGATCTCTTAACTGTTAAATCTGATGGCCTTTTCTTAGTGCTCATCCTTCTTGACCTCTGCAACATTTGCTTCTTTTGCCCAACCTCACTTCTAGGTTTTTCTGACACTGCTCTTCTTGGTTCTCCTCCTGCCTTTCTAACCACTTTTAAGTGATGGATTTTCATCAATTTCATTCCCACTACCTGTGTGTGTGTGTGTGTGTGTGTGTGTGTGTACCCTGAGGCTCTCTAGATTCTCTTACTTGGATCTTGTCTAGGAAAGAAGGAAACAAGCATGTATTAACCAATGTGCCTAAGGCTAGGGATAAAAATATGAGCAAAGTAAACAAAGAGAAGAACAATCTTTGCCTTCAAGGAGCTTACATTCTAATAGGGGAAGACAGCACACATAAGGGAACTGAAAGACGTTTGGAGATGGACAGACATAACTGGCAAAGGGACATGATTTTGAAATCCAGAAGCCAGGAGATTAAAGGGCCATCTGGGCTCCTTCACAAAGTGGAGGCTCCAGGGGGAACTTGCCAGTGGTAAAGGAGGGTGAGCTTACACATGGATGTTCCATGTGGAGAAGGGTTCAGGGGTGGTTGGATTTTCTAGGATGGAGAAACTCCAGGGGCTGAAACAACATGGCTTGGAAGTCTAGGAGCCAGGAATCATCAGATCCCATGGATTCAGTTACCATCTCTATACAGAAAACTCCCAAAGCTGTGCATCCAGACCTAGTCTCTCTCTTGAGCTTCAGTCCTGCATGATGTTGGATATTTTAAAACTGAATATCCATAGACATCTCAGACTCATTGTATTTAAAACAGCTCATTATCTTCTCCCTCAAACCTACTCTTCCTCCAAACTTCTTTGTTACATTTGAGGAACTATCCTTTCATTCACCCAGGTCCAACCTTAGGGTCATTTAAAATTATTCTCTAACTTAGTCATTATCTAAACAGTTACCTTATCCTATTGATTCTGCTTCCATTCTTATTCAAAGAACTACTACCCTGCTGTGCCACCCCTCACCTGGTCTAATCCAATAGAATCTTAGTAGATCTCCCCACCCTTAGTCTCTTCACACTCCAGTATATTCTCCACATAGCTGCCAGTGAGATTTTTCCTAAAGTATAGGTCTGACCATGTTTCTTTTTCCACCACTTGATTCACCAGCTTACTATTATCTCTAGGATCAAAGATAAACTGCATTTGGCATTTAGCTCTTCACAACTGAACACTATCCTACCTTTCTAGTCTTTTTACACAGTATTCCCATCTACGCACCTGCAGACCAGCCTACTGGCTGTTCCTCACATATGATATTCTCTCTTTGTCTTTTCATTTGCTGTCCCTCATTTCTAGATTGCTCTGCCTCAGCCTTTTCAACTCTGGTTTTCTTTAAGAGCTAGCTTAAGTGTCACCTTCTGAATCCATTCCTGTTCCACATCCCTCCCTTTCTCTTTCCCCAGTGGTCTTGTTCATGTTTCTGCAAGGTTACCTTGTACTTACTTTGTGTAGGCTTGTTATGTATGCGATGCTTCCATGTTTCACTTTTTGCAATGTTAGAATGAAAGCTCCTTCAGGGCAGGGATTGTTTTGCATTTGACTTTGTATCTCAATGAGTAGCACAGTGCCTGGCACATAGTGGGCACTTAATAAAGTTGTGCCTTTTGAGTGCCAGTGCTGAGCTAGGGACTGGGGATACAAATACAAGGAACGAAGCAATCCTTATTCCCAAGGCGATTAGATTCTAATAGGACAAAAATAAAATGGTTCCTGATAAATAGTAACAAAGACTGTTCATCATGTAAGGTCTCCTAAGAAGTTCTCTGCTAATAGAAATGAGCTTTTTCTTTGTCTTTAATTGGGTTTTCTTATTCTGAGCAAATAAAAGAAGGGAGGGTTGGCCTTGATAGTCTTTGTAGACCCTTCTAGTTCTAGTTCTGTGATCCTCTGATAGATAGGAACCTGTTAATGCACCCTGGCTTACCATTAGCAAATTAACTCATATTGTATATAGTGGCTTACCATTTATAAATCATTTTCTACACAACCTTGATAAATGGATACTAGCAATATATGGAAGTAAACTACAAGTATTATAGACTACATTGTAATAGTTTCAGTGTCTATAACCTGAGGCATTTTTGACCAGTCTGTGGAGACCTTGCAGACTTTTCAGGTGGACTTATGAACAGATTTCCCTTTGTTCATAATTAATTTTTCTGTTTCCTTGGAGAAATTGCCCTGGTCTATGAGATCATTACTAAACTCCATTCCACTAGAGAACTGCTCATCAAAAGCCCTAAGCGACCTTGTACCTATGGGTATATCTCTGGCATCTTGTTGCTAGTTCCTACATGAAAATGTAAAAAGATGTGTTAGTGTGGATAGTTAGGTAGCAGAACTAGTTGAGATAATTTCCTCTCCACTAGTTGAAAGTTATACTGTAAAGGACACCTTTAAAAAATAACGGGGAATTGTAACACTGGAAGGCCACGTACTTGGAGAAAACTGAACCAAATACCTTGGCTTAGTGACAATCTACATTTCAAAAGGGTCTCCTGACTAAAAGCTTTTTCTTTACTAAATGACTTATCCTGAGATATATTTGAAGTTCATCTAGGTTATAAACCATATCTGCAATTATTCATGCCATTCTAGATTGGGTAAAACTAGTATCAAAAGTTCTGAAGGGAGAGGTAATGACTGGAGCACTTCTCAGCTTATCCTTTATCTTAAGATGCAGATATGGGAAGAAATGCAACCATTTAATGAGAACTATAGTGGGGCATCCATTTACATCTCTGAGGATTGACTGAATAGAGCATGGCCTGTTGAGTATACTTTTGATGTAGTTGCCAGTCTCTTTTTAGATGTACACGTGACACTATCTGAAGAAATATTAGAAACAGCTAGTAAACATTTTTCTGATATCTATTGTTGGACTGTATTCAGATGATAACATAAAGGGGTTTGGTCTTTCTGCTCAAGTTGTTGGTGATAATCCAGCCACATATAGGGTATCTGTGAGCTATTGACTTTAATAAGTCACCTTCTCTAAACTGTAGTTATGTTCTCAAAGCCCAAGTGAAAGACAGCTTTCTGTGTTTGGGCATGAAGGGAATATCTGTCTTACATCTATACTGAAGTGTCCAAATTCTATTCTCTGTAAAGTATCTAATCTGGCTCCTGGGTCTGGGTTGAGATTAATTAACAGTGTTTTAAAAAAACAAACAAAAACAACCTGGTTTCTCTTAGACCAGGGGTTCTAAAACTTTTTGGTCTCAAGACCCCCTTTTTACACTATTAAAAATTATTGAGGATCTCTCCCCAAAGGTTTTTGTTTGTGGGTTTTATCTATTGATATTTACTGTTTTAGAAATTAACATCTTAGTGTTATTATAAAAATAGTTTTAATCTCTGAGATTTCAGGGCCCATCAGGTTCCCAGATGATACCTTTAGAACTGATATTTTAGACAGTTACCTCAAGTAACTGAAACAGTGGACATCAATATGTCATTTCTCCAGTCTGAACGATTCTCAGTATAAGAAAAGAAACTAAAAGTGGATAGCATGAACTTAAAGTGTTTTTAGAAAATTATTTTGCTATTTTATACCAAATAAATAGTCTTCCTGAGGAGGAGGGAGAGTAAATATTTCTAAATGCCCTTAATATTTTGTATAATCCAATCTCTATAATCTACTTCACATTCTTCTGAGGTAAGTGAAAAGCATCCTATTTTATGGTTAGGGGAAAAAAAGGGGAGAGAGAGAAAACCAACTTGTCTGGAGTTTCCAAGAGTAAAATGCTTGTATCCCTTAATATTATTTCATATTCCCAAGTTGTCATCAACTAAATTATTTAATATGCTTCAAAAATAAGTGAAAATAAAATGTAATTAAGAATTTATCTTAAGATGAATCCAGTGAGGTTTGGCAATATAGAAGATAATTGGCAGAATTTTAATTATTAATTTCTCTGCCTTCTCCACACACCCCCAAACTTCCCAACAAGTATAAAAGCTTTTTGTTTTGTTTTGTTTTTATTAAATAGAATTTTATTTTCCAAAATATATGTAAAAACAAATTTTAACATCAATTTAAAAAAATTTGTGTTCCAACTTCTCTTCCTCCTCTATTCCCACCCCCCACCCACTAGAACTCAAGCATTTCAAAATAAGTTATACATGAGTAGTCATGGAAAACATTCCCACATTAGCTAGGTTGTGAGAGAAAACAGTCAAAAAAACCCCCAAAACTTCAGATTGAGGAATTGTCAAAGAGAGAAAAAAAATTTTTTTTAATGTGTTTCCAGGGGCAGCTAGGTGGCACAGTGGATAGAGCACTGGCCCTGGAACCAGGAGTATCCGAGTTCAAATCCAGCCTCAGACACCCAACACTGACTAGCTATGTGACCTGGGCAAGTCACTCAACCCCAATTGCCTCAACAACAACAAAAAATAAAATAAATGTGTTTCCATCTATTTTCAGATACTATCACTTCTTTCTCTGTAGATGGGTTGCCATTTTCATAAGTCCTTCAGGGTTATATTGGATCATTGCCTTGCTGAAAATAACCACATGCTTCCCAGCAGATCATCTTACACTATTGCTGTTATTTTGTATGCAGTACATTTCACTCTGCTTCAGTTCATGTAGGTCTTTCCAGGTTTTTCTGATAGTCTCCTGTTCATCATAACCTAAATAAAGTACCTTAAATTTGACAAAGAATTTTCTTCATATTAGTTCAGCAAAGTAGGTACCATACATTTTGCCATTATATTCAATCATCATAACTATTTCCCTCCATCCTATTCCCTTCCCATGGTATTTACTCTATTTTCTATCTTCTTTTAAACTATTCCTCCTCAAAAGTGTTTTACTTCTGACTGTCCCCTCTTCTACTCTGCACTCCCTTTTTTTTCACCCTTCCTTCCTTATCCTCTTCCCCCCATACTTTCCTGTAAGGTTAACAGAGGACACAGGTCTGAACTGAATATGAAAGAAGTCTTCAGATATGATTTACAATATGATACTTCTATGACTCCTAGCATAATTATTTGTTACACTTTCACAACTTTAAGGAGACAAACCGTAAAGGGATTTCATATCTAACATACAGATCAGAGTGCTTAAAAGAGCTTCAAAGGTTTCAAAACAGTAGCAATAAGATGGTCTGTTTGGCAAGCATGGGAGAAAAATATAGTTAGAAAAAAATCAAACCGGTATTTTTTATTTATTAATTTTTAGTGGAGTAAGTAGAAGAGAGGTTATAGTTAGAGACTAGGATTAGGTGAACCATTTGGTGGTGCCAATGATTTTAGTGCTGAGAACTTTCTTTTCAGGGCCTATGATAGCAGGGACTGTAGCAGCTTCCGATGCAGTTGCTAAGTCCATTCTCTAGAGTTGCTTCCTTCTGTGATGGCTGTGGGGAGCAGATTGGAGGCAGGGACTGGTGGTTTGAGTGGGGAAGCTATTCCTGGGTTCTTGGATCCACAGTTAGCAGATAAGCAACAACTATCTTAAAGAATGCAAGCAAGATAAGATGGCCAAGTATGCCACAAAATGATATTTCTTATTGCTTTGGGGTGCACAATAAAACCCCAACTCCTTTATTTCTCCTTCTAAGGTGAACCTGAGAATCATTCTTTCATTCAACTGCAATTTTCTTTTTCTTCTGGTTTCATTTACTGCAAGAATGTATGTCTATTCACTGGTCATTGGATAAGAACCTCACATTTATAGTATTGGTAGCTAATATTTATTGATCCTTTTAAAAGTATGATTATTGGCACCTTTTATACCCCTCCCCATCCCCCTTCCTACTACTCTGCTATCATTGCCCAAGTGGAAAGGAGATGTCCAGGTCTGAGGGCCTTGTATGTGTTGCCTGGCCAGACTATTGGAAAGTTTCTCTGTACTTGAAGAGACTGCTTCTTGGAAAGCTAGCCTAGTCTGTTGCTGGTGTCATATTTGAGCCCTTTCCAACATGGTAAAAGTTGCCAAAGATTACCTTCTGCAGGCATATCATTCAAAACCAAGGTAACTTCCATTTCACACTATGGCAAAAGTATGACTCTAGAGGGAGTCTTCATTAACCCAGTAAGATTGGGAAAGTCTTGGAATGGAAAAGAGAACTCTTTTTTTTTTAACATATAAGGTATTTTATTTTTTCCATTACATGTAAAGATAGTTCTCAACTTTTGTTTATACAAGCTTTACAATTTCAGATTTTTCTCCCTCCCTCCCCTCCCTCCCCCCTCCCCTAGACAGCAGGTAATCTGATATAGGTTATATCTATATATCTATATACATATACATATATATATCTATACACACACATATATATATATATCCATAATAACATTAATCCTATTTCTGCATTAATTCTGTTATAAGAGAAAAAATCAGGGCAGTAATGCAAAACCTCAAAATAGGAAAAAAAAAAAAAACAGCACCCAAAACAAAAGAAATAGTATGGTTCAATCAGCATCTATACTCCACAGTTCTTTTTTTTTTTTTTCTTGGATTTGGAGATCCTCTTCTGTCATGAGTTCCCTGGAACTCTTCTGTACCATTGCATTGGTGAGAAGAATATAGTCCATCACAGTAGGTCAACACTCAATGTTGATGATACTATGTACAATGTTCTTCTGGTTCTGCTCATCTCACTCATCATCAGCTCACGTAAGACCCTCCAGGTTTCTCTGAACTCCTCCTGCTCATCATTTCTTACAGCACAATAGTATTCCATTGTATTCATATACCACAACTTGTCCAGCCATTCCCCAATTGATGGGCACCCCCTCAACTTCCAATTCCTTGCTACCACGTAAAGAGCAGCTATAAATATTTTTGTACATGTGGGTCCCGAAAAGAGAACTCTTAAGTGTGAAGCCTTAACTTTTGGGCCTCTTGTTAATGTTTAGCAATGCCAGTGATGATAGCTATGCTATCTCATTGTATTCATTCTAAGCAGGTGATTTGGAGCTTTTTCCTCTTGACTAATGCATTCTAAATAATTGAGTGACCTCAAGAGTTTGTAATCAGATGTGGTTGGTAGTTTAACGGTAAGGTTTCAGTAGTTCTTTTGTGTTAATCTTGGTCAGTAAGGCTTAAAATGATTTAGTTTTCTAATTTCTAATAAATTTTACCACTTTGAATCTGGCAATTTCATAAAAACGTAGTAGATAAGTAACTCATTTTTGCTAAAATTTATGAGGTTATGTCCAAATACTCTTAGGGTAGCAAAAGAGAAAAGGCTAATTAGGCAGGAAAAAAATGTATTAAAAAATACTTGAAAACTGGCTTTTGTGGTGGACTCTTTGATTTTGCTCTTTTGGAAAAAGAAAAATCTTAGGGAAAGCTTTCTCACATGCCTACTCTCAAAATGGTGAAAATTCCGAATTAGAATGAGTCAGATATATAATCATGATTGTGTGTCAAAAGTTCAAAAGGGAAAATGGAAGGTAAGATGAGCTGAATTGGCACTCTTACCCCAACATTGTACCTGTAAGCTTGATATGTTGTTTCAGAGATTAACTTTACAGACTTCCGTGCCCAGAAGTATGAAAATTCTTAGGGAACTCTTTTCACAGGCTTGATCTTAAGGTATTGAATAAAAGAGAGCAGTTAATCCCTTTTGTAAGGTAATTTGAGAGGAGGGAATTCAAAATGTAAAATCTCACCTGCAGAAAACACTCAGTATTGTAAAGGCCTTTCTATCTTTAGACACTTACAAAGACTTAATATTTTAATGCGGAAGGTTGAACTCAGTTAAAAAGCCAATAGGTGAAATTAGAGAGAAATAATCCAGTGCTTTATTTCTGGGAATCATCATCCTGCGCTCTGGGGGACCTAATTTTTATTCCCTGTTGGGGATAAGAATACTGCTCTGTACAGAAAGCCAGCATCTTTGAATATAAGCTTGACTTTTAGCATAATAAGAGTCTTGTTAGGTGCAATTTTGCTCTTAGTCATTAATACAATGAACAAATGTTGTGGTTACCTGGGAAAGAAAACTCAAGTGCTTTTAAACCTCTTGTGAGATTTGGTTTCATGCATGAAACATATACAGCATCTGTGTAGGACTCCAAGCTGTAAGGTATACAGTGTAGAAGCTAATACACTTTGGAAAAAGTTGAGAACACTACAAAACGAGTTTAAGGGCCTGAGCACAAAGCTCTTATTTTTACTAAGCAACACACTGGCTCCCAGCAGCATTTTTATTAAGCATATAACTAGAATTTTATTAGTTGGTTAGGACCGAGTTCTCTTTTAATGCCTATCAGTTTGGGTTGGCCTTTTGTTTCATACTTAATCTCTTTGTACCTTCTATCATCAATACTACTTGTCATTCTAAAAGTATTAAATCTGTTTAATTGAAGTCACATATTTGCCCTAAGCAAGAAAACAAGACCTTGTTAGGTTGGATCTAGCATAATATAGTTTTCCTTGAACCTTCTGAATCCTTATTTAAATTCCTAAAATGATTAGTTTAAAATTTTTTCTTTTGTAAAATAAAATAGTAATGTCAAGTAGTAAATAACTGATATTCCATAAATTAAAAATGACCACCAATCCATTGGTTTCTAATTTATATCTTCCCTAAGAGAAGGGGACCAGTAGATTATCTCCATTCTTAAAAGGTAAAAGATCCTGAAAGGCTTTCATTTGAACTGTCAGAAATTGTGAAAAGCTTCTGTGAGGGATTGCAAAGACTACAAGTCCCTAAATGTTTTCTCACATTCCTGTGTAACCTCAGAGTGTTGGGGATCATGTTTTCAGTTTTACTTAAACACTTAACTTGCCCACAGCTGTAAGACCCTGGATCCGTGAACCTGATCTAATTTTCGTGGCTGCTTTAATTTCCTACTAGTGGGAAGACTGAAGATAAATTTTCTTATTTTCAAGTTATTTCACAGTATTATAGTGACATTGGAGAGGCAGTAATGCTTTGTTCAAATCTTCCTTTATTATATCAGATATATAGTCTCACATTTGTAATATAAACAAAATAATTTTGTTTTAAAAGATTTTTTTTAATTGCTGTACCTTAGGTGAGGTAGTAAGTAGAAATTGATTGTAGTTAGCTGTTGCCTTCCTATACCACAGTTATTTTTGAGATATTTTACTGCTTTGAATTGCAGGAAAGCATTTAAGATTTGTATAAAACACCTTGGACAGCATGACCAGCCGTAGTCATGAACAGGAACAACTTTTTGTCCAGTTGTTTAAACTTTATGCTCTTTAACTAATATTCCCTTTAACAATTAATTCAAAAATCTATACTTTTTGTCTTTTCAAAGATGCAATACTGTCTCCTTTAGGCTATCTAATGGTTTCCTTCCTAAGTCAAGTTGGCCTAGCATTTTTTTTTTTATACATCTGTGCTGGGTTGACAGCTAAACATATTTTTCTTCTTCTTTTTTTTTAAAGAAAAAGGTGTTTTTTTCCAAACATATAACATAAACCCTTTTTTTGTCTTTCAGACAAATCTTCCTATTTTCAAGTTGAAGGAGTCTTCTGTGAGAAGAAGATACAGTGATTTTGAGTGGCTTCGAAGTGAATTAGAAAGAGAAAGCAAGGTGAGAATCAGGGTAGAACAACATTTTTATAATGTTACCAGTAAGCAAAATGTATTCTAAGCTAAAATATTAAAACTATCAGGAAAAGAGTTTTGATTTGTGTTTTGTGTTTTTGAGGATATATCAGCTTCTTAATAGAAAATGAGGAGCTAAATGATGATCTTTGGTTTTTTTGTACTTTGGTTTCATTTTTATTCAGTGATACTTAGAAAGATATATGAGAATCATAGCATACTGGACCTTTAAGATCAACTTTTTCCTCCCCTTTTAATACCATGTCTATATACTTGGTTATAGTCCTTATTCTTTCCTTTCAAACCCTCCAAAAGCTTTGTATTGGAAACACCTTCTTATATCTAAGCAGAAGTAATGATTTCCTCAGATACTTTTATGTACTATTATACCAATGCTTCACCCAAAATCCTGTTTCTCTTCAGTTTAATATTTTCATTTTAAATGTGTATTGCTAAAATTCTAGTCTCCTAGTGGATCTGTAATCTCAGATTTGAATATTCCCACTACTGATACAGATCAAAACTCAACCATATCCCTCCCGGTCCATTAGTTCACCTAAACAGTAGTTATTCCTGAATGGCTAGGAATCTTCCTTGTGTTCCCCTGACATTGTGACAAGCTGACTGTTCAGTTTCCATCATTGGGCTTCTAGTTTGTCTTATTGATGTATTTCTTTGGCATTTTCACACTGCTTTTCCTGAGCAATTTCTTGGTTGAATGTTTTGTAGTATGTTTGAGCCCACTGTACTCTTCTGTGTTGTCCCTTTGGGTGGTCATTAATGTCAGTTCAACAAAGACTGTATTGTTCTATGACTTACATGATTATAAGACAATTTTTGCCAAGTTAAGAATACAGATGATATTATATGACTGTCTTAAATCTTGAATTAAATTTTACATTGAACTATGCCTTGACTATATTAAAAATATTCCATACCCTAAAATTAGAAGCAACTGAACATGTTATTTCTGGCCTATACAAAATTAGTGATGCAGACCTGAGAATAACTTTCAAATTTATATCTTGACTTCTCACTTAAGCTATGGATCTTCATTTCGAATTACCTGACAGATATCTATATTTACTTGTCCTTTTAGCATTTCAAATTCATCATGTTCAAAACTAAATTAGTTTTCTTCCGAGTCTTCTCCCCCATCCCCACCTAAAGGAAAATCTAATTATTATCTTCCTTGTCTTCTCTGTTTCTGTTACCACCATCCTTGAAGTCATCCAGGCTAAAACCTTCAGTCACTTTTGATTTTCTTTTCCCTCACCATTCCCATCTCAAGCTTAATTGCCAGGTCCTATAGATTCTGTCTTTATAATGCCTTTTGCCTTTTCTTTCCCATTTCCTAATGGGTCTTGGTTCTGAGTCTTAACACTTTTCACTTGAATTATTAGAATAGCCTTCTAATCTGTTTGTTATAGTGGAAAGATCACCAAGTTTAGAATGGAGAGGACCTGGGTTCAAGTAGCTCTGCCGCTTAATAAGTTTTGTGACCTTGAAGGAATGTTTCATATCTTCTCAGCTTTAGTTTTCTTACTTATAAACAGAGTTGTTAGCATACTCATGAATTTTATGATATTATATAATTGGATCTAGTCTCCCTTCTTGTATCTTGTATATTGTTTGAATGTGTAAAGATGAAGAGGCAAACCCCTCTTAAGTGCATGATGGATCCCATTCCATTCTTTCTTCTGCAGATTGTCCTCTCTACCTGTATAACTTCCTCACTAATCTTTAGTTGCTCTGGCTTCTAGCTGCTTCCTTGCTGATAACAAACATGTCTTTGTTGCTCCCATCCTCAAAAAACTGTCACTTTATCCATCTTTCCTGGTTAACTGTAGTCCTATTTCTCACCTCCCTTTTGTGTCTAAACTTCTTGAGAAGACCATAAAATAGAAGCCTCCACTTCCTTTCCTGTCACTCTTAATTCTTTGCTTTCTGGCTTCCTTATCATTCAACAGAAATGGTTCTCTCCAAAGTCCCTAATGATACTAAATCTAATGAATAGCTTTTTCCCAATCCCCATCTTTCTTTAATTTTTTTTTCTTGTAGCCTTGGATACCACTGATCACCCTCTATCCTTGATAGCTCTCTTCTCTCTAGGTTTTCATGACTCAGCTCTGTCCTTCCTCTCTGACTGCTCCTTCTCCATCTCCTTTGCTGGATTTTCATTCATGTCATCTTAATAACCATAGGAATCCCCCAAGGCTCCATCCTGGACTTTTCTTATTCTATGTTGTGAGAAAATAATTATTAATAATGAGTTTTGGGGGAGACCCAGTGACCCTACCCCCACTCAGGTACTCTGGCTGGTTTCTCAGAGCCAGCTCCAAGGGTGCATTAGAGATTAGACTGATTTCAGACTCTCAATAGATAGAAATCACACCTATCTGAAAGCCTTTTCCTCTCAGAGGGGTCTGTCTGTCTTTTACTGGACTCTGACCTCAGCACATACTGCTTGTTTTGGTATGGACCACCCTTAGGTCCCGTCAACCAATAGAATTGAATGATGCTAGCCAATTAGCTTTGAGCAGTGTGTAAGAGCCGCCTTTCCACTAGTCCACCAGAGGCTTGTGCTCTCTTAGGCTGGGACGCCGAAGGAGGCAGCCACTTTTCCCCCCTCCTCTTCTCACTCTAGCTCTAGGTAATGTATGACCTCTGAATTCTGGAGCCATACATTTGTGCTCTCACTCTCTCTGGTGATGGGGATTTTTGGCTTGGCTTAAATGCGGTCAACTCCTTACTAACATTTAATATAATTTAATAATAAATGCTTGCTGCCAAAAACTGATGTAATAGCTTCTAATTTATAAGTAGCAATATATTAGAAACCCCAGCTAAGTTCCCCAGTAACTTAGAACAGAGACAGGCTTTCCCCCAATATTTCAAATGACACAATACTCTTTCACTTGGTGATCTCATCACCTCATGGTTTCAGTTATAATCTCTTTGCAAATGATCTTCAGATCTACTTATCAAGCCCTAACCTCTCTCCTGACCCCCAGATTCACATCTCCAGCTGCTTATTAGACATCTCAAAATGGGATGTTCCTTAGACATCTTAAATTCAATATGTTCACAACTGAATTGATCTTTCCCATGAAACCTTGTCAAGGATACCATCATCCTGTCTGGAAACCTAGGTGTCATCCTCAGCTCCTTATTCTCTCTCACCTCCTTTCTACATCCAATCACCTGTCAAATCGTGTTGTTTCTACCATCATAACTTCTGTTGTATGTGTGCTCTTCTCTCTGATGCTGCCACCACTCTACACCTGGACTATTGCAATAGCCTTCTAGTTGGTGTCCCTGCCACAAATTTATTTCCCGTTCCAGTCTGGCCTCCTCTCAGATGTCAAAGTGATTTTCCTTTAACCAACAATACCCCATAGTCCCCTTCCCTATTCAGTAAACTCCAGGTGCTCCCTGGCTTCTTGCTACCCCTTCTTACAACCTACTCCCCTCCAGGTATTCTGAGATCCAGGCAAGCTGACTTCGCTTTGCTCTTTCAGGTACATGACACTCCCATTTCCCAGCTCTTGTGTGTTTCACTGGCTGCCCCTCCTGCCTATCATACCCTCCCTCTTGGCTTCCCTGGTCTCCGTCAAATCTCAGCTAAAGCTTTGCCTTCTGCAGAAAGCTTTTCCCAGTCCTCCTCCATCTTAGTGCTTTCCCCCTGCAGTCATCTCCAGTTTATTTTTATATACATACATACACATATACATGCATACCTCTATCTCTGATATATCTTGTTTTAAGTAGTTGTTTGTGTGTTGTCCTCCCCGTTAGACAGTGAGCTTCTTCTGTCTTTTACCTTTATTTGTTTCCCTAGTGCTTAGCACAGTGATTGGTACATAATGGGTGGCCAATAAACACTAGTTTATTTCACTGACTGACTACATAATCTTCCTAAAGCAAAACTTTGGCTATGTTACTCCCCTGTTCCGGTATTCAAGGTCTGCCATGATATGGCTTCAACTTTCCCTTCTTTTATGTCATTGCTGCAGTGTGGAGCAATGAGAAGACCACTGCTGTGGAATCAGAAGACTCCGGTTCAAATACCATGCCAGATACTACTAGTGTTGTTATTTTGGGAAGTTACTGAACCTCTTTGAGTCTCATTTTCCTTAACTTGTGAAATAGGAGGATTGTATTGAATGGCCTCTCAAGTCCCTTTTAGCTCTAGATTTAACTGTTACCATGCTGTAACCAACCTGCATTATTTTTCATTTCTTCAAGATAACCCAGTGTTTTTTTATCTCTGCATGAAAGTACATGCTTTCCAGGGCAGCTAGGTGGCGCAGTGGATGGAGCACCGGCCTTGGAGTCAGGAGTACCTGAGTTCAAATCCGGCCTCAGACACTTAACACTTACTAGCTGTGTGACCCTGGGCAAGTCACTTAACCCCAATTGCCTCACTTAAAAAAAAAAAAAGTACATGCTTTCCTTTGCTTGAAATACTCTTCTATTTCCTCCCACCAATTATCCCTTATCTCTACTCTACCTTCTATCTTTCTTCATTGAAATTGTGTCTTCTTATACTCAACTCAGATGTTTAAACCCCACCATTAAGCATTCTAGACTTTTACCCACTGCCCAGCCACTGAACTTCTGATATTTGTACCTCCTTTTACAATATATCACAATTCTACATTGTATTAGTGGGCAGGTAGGTAGTTCAGTGGATAAAGCACTGGTCCTTTTGTCAGGAGGACCTGAGTTCAAATCTCACCTTGGACACTAGCTCTGTGACCCTGGGCAAGTCACTTAACCCCAGTTGCCTTAAATATCCAGGGCCATCTCCAATCATCCTGATGTATATGTTGCCACTACACCCAAATGGTTCTGGAGGAAAGAGGGAGGTTGGTGACCTTGCAGAGCCCTCCCTCACTTAAATCCAGTTCATTGCAAGTCATGACATCTATCACGTTCCTCTTCAGTAACAAAGGACAAACAACAACACCATTGTATTAGTTGTTTGGGTCTGTTTCTTTTTTCCTTGCTATTAAAATATAATTCCTACTGGTTGAGGAGTATTTGAATCATCAGTATGCCCTTGGTAACACCTTGTACATAATTATTGTTGTTCAGTCATTTTTCAGTTGTATCCAACTCTTCATTTACACCTTTTGGGGTAATACAAACTCAAATATTTGTGGTTTGGAGGAAGCGATCATAAAATGATTCCTGCCCTCAAAATACTTGTATTCTACTTGGGGGAGACAAAACTGATAATATGAAAGAATCAGAGCGGTTGAGTGTTAAAAACTGTATTAGATAGACTCCAGGGTAATTTGTTCAGCAAATTTAGGTTAGGCATTTTCTCTAGTTGAGAAGAAAGATCAGCATGAGCCCCAATAGTTAAAGAATTATTCATCGAGGAATTGTTTGGGCAGAATGATAGACTATTCATTGTGTTAAGATGGAACAGTATGAATAAAGGCAAGGAGGCAAGAATGAAGATGTATTGTGTTCTGGGATCAGTGCAGAGATTGAATTTATTGGAGTGGAGGGCTTATTTTACAAAGTAGCAAGAAAATAAGATTGACCAAAGGCCTTGAAAATCACGCAGATGTTTGGACTTACTACAGTAGGTGAAAAGAACTATAGTCATTTCTTAAGGCAGGAAAGTAGATTTCATTGTTAGGTCAGATTAGTTGGATGACAGTATGCAGAATGGAATAGAAGAGGGCCAGGAGAAAGGCAGGGAGATAAATGTAGCCATCTAGATGTAAGAGCTTGAGGGCTTGGACAGGGCTGATGGAAAGAGATGGGCAAATCTGAGATACATTTTAAAGAGAGAAAAAAACAGGTTCGATTTAACAGACTCTTCTTCATTTCCATATCCAAAGCTGACTCATACATTTACTAAGCACTCAGGATACAAAAAGATAACAGCAAAATCATCTCTACCCTCAGAGAGCTTACATTCTAATAGGGGAGACAACAAATACAACAAAAGTGGTTTTAGTTGCATTTCCCACTGTCACCTCAGATTCTAGATGTCCAAAAGTATACTCATCTTCCTTCCTTCGTAAACTGCTCTTTCCAATGAAAATGTCCAGAGGAAAGATACTAGAAGTTACTTGATACTAGAAGTGCATGTAACCACACTTGTGCTAAGCAGTCCAGCCAGATACAAATGTTAGCATTTTTTCTTGATTTTATTCAAAGAATGGACTTTGATTCTTTGAAGCCCTTTTGTTTACTTTTCACTTATCTTAAGGATCATTCTCTTTTACCTTGGCATATTTTTCATAGAAAATTCCAGATCCTGGAACTTTTAAGCTATATCACATTACAGATGAGGCAATTTGCTTGTGGTCATCCTCCAAATTAGTAATACTATTAAAGGGAGACATTGGCCTCCCACTACTATGTTCTTTCTTTCTTTTTTTTTTAATGTAATAAATATTTTTATTTATGGTTTTGGGTTTCAATTTATATCCCTCCTTCTCTCCCTATCCTCCCCCTCCCTGAGGTGGCAAGCAATTATATATGGGTTATACATGTGTGATTATGTAAAATATTACCATATTTTGTCATTTTGTACAAGAAAATTTGATTAAAAGAAAAAAATGAAAGTGAAAAATAGCATGCTTCAGTCTGTTCCATCAGTATCAATTCTTTCTTTGGAGGTGGATAGTGTGTTTCATCAATAGTCCTTTGAGATTGTCTTGGATCATTGTATTGTGAATAGTCAAGTCACGATATTGCTGTCTTTGTGCACAATGTTCTCTTGGTTCTGCTCACTTCACTATACATCATTTCATACATGTCTTTCCAGGCCTTTCTGAAGTCTTCCTGTCTGTCATTTCTTATAGCACAATAATATTCCATCACCATCATATACCACAGTTTGTTTAGCTATTCCCTAATTGACGGGCATTTCTTTGATTTCCAGTTTTTGTGTTCTTTCTAAAATCTCAAATTCCAAGTGTTTTCAACAAGGATAATCCAAATTTAATTTCTTAACCTTATAATATCCTTATCTTGTGTTACCTTTTACCTTTTATAGCATTTCTTCTTTAACCAGATTTTGTTTCCTCCTCCTCTTTTTTTGTGTAGTAGGTGATGAAGTGTTCTTTTGCATTTTCCCCCCATTCTTCCAGGCAATTACACTTTTGCTAGTCACAAAAAAAAAAAACCCACAAAAAAACAAAACCCTGACACGAGTAAGTCATTTGGCATTAAAGGTAATTTGGATAGGAGGTCTTCACGTTTGGAATTTCCTTAAACAGTGGTTCTGTAATTGTTCACCTCCAGAAGGTAGTGAGAATAATCTTTTCCCCAATTGTTTTCCTTAGCAGTGATCTCTGTAAACTAGCTAAAAAGATGTGAATTTGCAATGAGGGCTAGTCTGGAATGAAGTATTCTATAAATCACCAGTTCTCAGCCTTAGATCAGCATGAACTAAACTGTCTTCTTTTTCCTCTTCAGGTTGTAGTCCCACCTCTTCCTGGGAAAGCATTTCTGCGTCAGCTTCCTTTTCGAGGAGATGATGGAATATTTGATGATTCTTTTATAGAGGAAAGGAAACAAGGGCTTGAACAATTTATAAACAAGTAAGTACTCACTATCCTTTAAGGCAAGTGCAGGTAACCTTTCCTGATATGGAATTAAACATACACACTTTTTTTCACAGCCTACAAATACCAGTTTTGCTTATTGTGTAAAATACTGCCTTTCCTTTTGGACTTGAGAGCCATTTCTAAGCTAGTGTAACTTTTGCATAATTTAAACTTCAGAAATGTAGAAGTATCTAACAAGTTGAATGATGTGTATGATGTTAAATATTAACACACTTGAGTGATTGAAATGAGTATCTTTGTGTTGACCTAAGTTTTGTATTTGTTTTGCTTGGTTAATTTATGCAAATTACTACTGA